>NC_060140.1:712689845-713008617 GCF_021461385.2 Schistocerca piceifrons | reverse complement strand
CCAGAGAACAGAAGCAGTGTATGCAAAAGTTACTGAAATACAAGAAATGACTACTACGTAAATCGTAGAAGTAGCTCAAATGGCTGCCAGATAAAACAATAACGTTGAACATCTGAGTGACAAACCACACTCTCTAGTAAACATAGTGGGAAATAGAACAGCGGTAAACACATCTGTCGGACAGATTAGTGGAGTAAATGTAACTCTTACTTTTCTGAGTCTATGTACTGCGAGTACCAAACAGGGAGTCTGTCACGCTCTATCGAAGAACGAAATAGAAACAGAATTATCAGGTGATTCACTCACTCCTTTGTTATTGTCTGAAGAGAGGCTGTGGTACAGCTCGCCATGCTTGTCTGTCCTGTACAGGTCTCTTTATTTCTGCATAAGTATTGCAGCCTGCATCCACTTGATCCTGCGTACTATGGTAAAAACTTGATCTCCCTCAACAATTTTTACCATCTCGTCTCTCTGTCTCTCTCTCTCTCACTCTCTCTCTCTCTCTCTCTCTCTCTCTCACACACACACACACACACACACTCACACACACACACACACACACACACACACACACACACACACACACAGTTATTCGATCTACCTACCCAATTTTCAGAATTCTTTTGGAGTAACATATTTCAGAAAATTCTGTTCCCCTTTTCTCTGTGTTGTTTGTCTACACATTTCACTTCCATACTAAGCGACGAAAGAGATAAATACCTTCAGAGAAGACATTTTATTCGATATCTACAATTTTTTATTTTTCGGAAGCAGTTTCCTTCCTACTGAAAATCTGCATTTTCTATTCTCTCTACCCATCATCAGTTATCTTGCTACGCAACTATCAAAACTCGCTTACTAGTATGGCATTCCTTAGTTTAACTCACTCAGCTACACTTGATTTGATTCAACTACGCTCCATTACATCTTACAACCTCTTTTCAGGATACTAGTAATTCCGTTCAAGTGGTTTTCCATGCCCTTCCCGTCTGTATCAGAATTACTTTGCCCACAGCAAACATTAAAGTTCTTATTTCATCTGTATAAAGTTGAGACCTCTGTTTTGAATCCTTTACTATCCGTAGTCTAGGGGTAGCGTCTTTGACTTGTAGTTAAAATGTTCTGCGTCTACGGTTCGAACCCTGTTACTACTTAAATTTTGAATAAAAGCCATCAGAAACTGCGGCCTAAGACTTCCGGTGTAAGAAGTCATCCATGTTTTACCAATGGCCTTGTCAAAGAGGGCGTTGGAGCGAAGAATGGTTTAGGGCACTGTCTTGGCCTTGGGATGGGGAACTGCCCTCAAAAGGCGGAATAATCAGCAATGAAAGGCATGAGGATATAGAAGGCACTGTAAACAACTGTATTAATGACAAATAATGTGTATCAACAGAACACGAGACATGTAATTGAAAAAGTGTCATCATGATCTCTCCATTGGAAAAAAAGATCGAATAAGCAACGAAACTGTAATATTCTACCAGTCGAGACGTGGAGTTTAAGAAGTTTGAACGTGGTAGGGTAGCTAGAAAACTTGTAAAGGGAAATGCTAAAGTTCAATCTAGATACAGTGAGTGACAGTGAAATGAAATGGGAAAAACACAACGATTTCTGGTCAGCCTAGTCTTTGATAATATTAGCAGCAGCATAAAATGGTATAACTGGAGTAGTGTTCGTTATGAATAGGAAGCTAGTGCCCAGAGGGAGTTTCTGTCTGTAAACTGTTCACTGATAGGACTGTTCACATCACAGTCGATAGCAAACGAACACCGACAACAATAGTTCAGATACACATGTCGACGTCGCAAGCAGAGGAAGAAGAGATAGAGAAAATATATGAGGATCTTGAAAGGGTAATTCAGTACGTGAAGGGAGATGAAAACCTAATATTCATGGGAGATTAGACTGCGGCTGTAAGGGAAGGAGCAGAAAAAAGGTTTACGGGAGAATACGGTGTTCGTAATAAGAATGGGAGGAGAGAAAGACTAAGTACTGCTATAATTTTCAGCTAGTAATAGCGAATACTCTATTCGAGAATCGCAAGAAGACCTCATGTACTTGGAAATGGCCAATGTTACGGTAAGATTTCAGATAGATTACATCGTGGTCAGGCAGAGATTCCGAAATCAGATGTTGGATTGTATTAAGTATGCAGGAGCTGATACAGACTCAGATCACAATTTAGTAATGATGAATAGTACGCTGAAGTTTAAGAGACTAGTCAGGAAGAATTAATGTGCAAAGAAGTGGGACACGGAAATGATGAGTGAAGAGATACGATTGAAGCTCCCTGGGACTATAGACACTGCAATAATGAATAGCTCATAAGGCAGTTCAGCTGAAGAGGAATGGACATCTCTAAAGAGAGCTATCACAGAAGTTGGAAAGAAAAACGTATGTACAAGGAAGGCAACTGCGAGGAAACCATAGATAACATAAGGCATACTTCTGTTGAACCGACGAAAGAAGGAACTACAAAAATGTTAAGGGGAATTCAGAAGTACAACAAAATGAATAAGAAGTGCAGGGGAGCTAACGCGATATGGCTGCGTGAAAAATGTGAAGAAATCGAAAAAGGTATAGGAAAGTTAAAATAACCTTCTATGAAATTAAAAGCAATGGCGATAACTTTAAGAATGCAATGGGGATTTCACTGTAACATGCAGAGGAGTGAGCGGATAGGCGGAAAAGGTGGAAAGAGAACAGTGAAGGCATCTATGAGGGGGAAGACTTCACTCATGACGAGACAAGAAGAAACAGGAGTCGATTGGGAAGGGATAATGGTTCCAGTGGATTGTCAGAATTTAAAAGAGCTTTGGACGACCTAAGATCAAATAAGGCAGCAGCGATTGATAACATTCCTTCAGAAATCTTAGTCATTGGGACAAGTGGCAACAAAACGACTATACGCATTGGTGCGTAGAATATATGAGACTGGCGATATACCATCTGACTTCCGGAAAAACATCATCCACACAATTCTGAAGATAACAAGAACCGACAATTGCTAGAATTATCGCACAATCAGCTGAAGAAAAAAAAAAAAATTTGGGAGCTGGTATATGACGATCAGTATGGCTATAGGAAAGTTGAAGGCACCAGAGATGTAATTCTGACGTTGCGCTTGATAATGGAGGCAAGACTAAAGTAAAATGAAGGCGCGTTCATACAAATTGTCGACCTGAAAAAAGCGTTCGACAGTGTAAAACGGGGCGAGATGTTCGAAATTCGGGGGGAAATAGAGGTAAGGTATGGGGAAATAGGATAATATACAATACATACAAGTAACAAGAGGGGACAATAAGAGTGGAAGACAAAGAACAAAGTGCTCGGCCTGAAGAGAGTGTAAGACAGGGATGTAGTCTTTCGCACTTACTGTTCAATCTGTAAATCGTAGATAGAGTGATGGAAATAAAATATAGGTTCAAATAGTGGGATTACAATTCAGGATGAAATGACATCAGTGATAAGATTCGCTAATGACATTGCAACATTGAAATTGATGAAGAATTACAGTGTCTGTTGAATGGAATGGACAGTCTAATGAGCACAGAAATTGGACTGCGTGTAAACCGAAGAAAGACGAAAGAATTGATAAGTAGCAGAAATGATATCAGCGAGAAACATTACATCAGAACTGGGGATCACGAAGCAGATGAAGTTAAGGAATTCTGATACTCAGAGAACAAAACGACCATGATGCACGAAGCAAGGAGGACGTAAAAAGGAGATTAGCACTGGCAAAAAGGTCCTTCCTGGCAATGAGAAGTCTACACGTATGAAACATAAAGCATAATTTGATTAAGTAATTTCTGAGAATGTACGTTTGGAGTACAGCGTTATAGGAAACATGGACTGTGGAAAAACCGGAACAGAAGAGAATCAAAGTAGTTGAGACGTGGTACTACAAAAGGATTTTGAAAATTTGGGGGACTCTAAGGCAAGGACTGAGGAGGTTCTCCAGAGACTCGACGTGGAAAGGAATGTACGGTAAACCCTGATAACAAGAACAGACAGGCTGATAGGACGTGTGTTAAGACATCAGAGAATAACTTCCATGGTACTAGATGGAGCTGTAGAGGATAAAAACTGTAGAGGCAGACAGAGACTAGAATACATCAACAAGTAATTAAGAATGTAGGTTACAATTGCTACTCTGAGATGAAAAGGCTGGCAAAGGAGGCAAATTCGCCACGGCAGCAGTAGCCCAGTCAGTAGGCTGATAAAAAAGACAGTCACCCTCGATGTCATATCGAATAAGAAGAGAGTATGCCGGCGCAGTGATCACCAGTTATTGGCGAGAATGAGCAGATTTCGCAGTGAATTCATATCGCCACGTAAATCCCATTAACGGTAGTAAGTAGTATGGAAGCCGTTCTTCCACCATCAGGCTCAGAGGATATAACAACGACAGAGCCTGCAGTAATGAGAGAACGAGAAAATCGGGAGAACCGATTGAGCCAGGTGGCAGTTCACGGTTTTATTTACCATGTAAGTAGGCTGTTGAGGTTTTTTTATTGGTAATGCCACGTAGCGCTCTGTATGAAAATCACTGGCTGTGCTGTGTGCAGTCTGTGGCTGATTAGCACTGTTGGAACATTGTTATTGTAGTGTTGGGCAGTAGGCTGTTAACAGCGCGTAGCATTGCGCAGTTGGAGGTGAGCCGCCAGCAGTGGTGGATGTGGGCAGAGAGATGGCGAAATTTTGAGAGCGGACGATCTGGACGTGTGTCCATCAGAAAGAGTAAATTTGTAATATTGGATATCATGGACTGATATATATATATATATATATATATATATATATATATATATATATATATATATATATATATATATTATGACTTTTGACCAATATTAAGGTAAATACATTTTTTGTTCTTTATCAAAATCTTTCATTTGCTAACTATGCCTATCAGTAGTTAGTGACTTCAGTAGTTAGAATCTTTTATTTAGCTGGTAGTAGTGGCGCTCGCTGTATTTCAGTAGTTCGAGTAACGAATATTTTTGTGAGGTAAGTGATTTGTGAAACGTATAGGTTAATGTTAGTCAGGGCCATTCTCTTGTAGGGATTATTGAAAGTCAGATTGGGTTGCGCTAATAATATTGGCTGTCAGTTTAGTGTTGATCAGAATAGGTAAAGAGCAAAATGTCTGAGTACGTTAAGTTCTGCTCAGCTGTTTGAAAATCAAATAACGTAAGGAGTTTACCAGCACAGTAATTCATAAATTTTTCTAAGGGGACGTCGCAACCAGAGTGCGTTGTTCAAAGTGTGGGGGCATGTGACGCAGTTGAGTTCATCATACATCGACAAGAGCTTCGTCCTTGAATATGGACATTAGGTCAACCAACTACGCTACCTACTCCGACATGAACCTTACATATCTGAACTGAATTGGAAGGCGAATTGTGGCTCTAACGAAATGAACACACTGAATCATGTGCAATGGGAATGCTCCGTAGATGGTTGCATAATATATATCTCGAGACTGTTGTTAAGAGACAATCCTTTTGGGTCAAACTGAAACAGGTGACAGCGGGTCAACAACCGTTTATATTGATATAGGGAAACAATTATTTTATTTACTGGGATTTATTTACTTTTGAAGCTGGTTTTAATCCTGACACTGAAAGAAAAGTACTATATTGTCTTACCTCTTCACACCCATTTACTGTACACATTAGTCTGAGAAAGTGCACATTGTTTCTTGTGTTGGTAGTGTGGTTAGTTGCTCCATAAGTTCTGTTTCAGAATGGTCACACTGTCGGATCCTGTAGCATTTTGCTGCTTCCAGATCGCATGTGCACGGATTGGAACGCACGGCGTCACTTTCTGCTCCTTTGTGCCCTCATCCATCCACTAATCCGTTATTAGGCCAAGCTCTAATGAAATTTTAGTGGTACTTTCCCGTTCCTTGTGCTCGACTATTATCCGATCATATCATTGTTGTGGCGACCATTGACTATAGTTACGCCTTGCTTTTCCTCAGACACCTTCATCTAAAACATTTAGTGTATCAAAATAATCTCACTCTGATAATAGTAAAGGATGCCTCAACCCTTTTGGGTCAAACTGAAATAGGTGATAGTGAGCCCATAACCGATTATATTGAGGTACGGAATCAATGGTCGGAAATGCGTATTTATTGTATTATGAGCTTGACAGCATACATCACATAACAACAAAGTAGCTGAAATTACTAATTCAAAGTGACAATTCGCCGATGGCATTGTAGTTCTGTCAGAGACAGCAAAGGACTTGGAAGAGCAGTTGAACGGAATGGACAGTGCCTTGAAAGGAGGGTATAAGATGAACATCAACAAAAGCAAAACGAGGATAATGGAATGTAGTCGAATTAAGTCGGGTGATGCTGAGGGAATTAGATTAGGAAAGTAGTAAAGGAGTTTTGCTATTTGGGGAGCAAAATAACTGATGATGGTCGAAGTAGAGAGGATATAAAATGTAGACTGGCAATGGCAAGGAAAGCGTTTCTGAAGAAGAGAAATTTGCTAACATCGAGTATAGATTTAAATCTCAGGAAGTCGTTTCTGAAAGTATTTGTATGGAGTGTAGCCATGTATGGAAGTGAAACATGGACGATAAATAGTTTGGACAAGAAGAGAACACAAGCTTTCGAAATGTGGAGCTACAGAAGAATGCTGAAGATTAGATGGGTAATCACATAACTAATGAGGAGGTATTGAATAGGATTGGGAAGAAGAGAAGTTTGTGGCACAACTTGACTAGAAAAAGGGATCGGTTGGCAGGACATGTTCTGAGACATCAAGGGACACCAATTTAGTATTGGAGGGCAGCGTGGAGGGTAAAAATCGTAGAGGGAGACCAAGAGATGAATACACTACACAGATACAGAAGGATGTAGGTTGCATTAGGTACTGGGAGGTGAAGAAGCTTGCACATGATAGAGTAGCATGGAGAGCTGCATCAAACCAGTCTCAAGACTGAAGACCACAACAACAACAACAACAACAACAACCATTAGTCTTAATGAACAGATATTACACCACTATCATAAAGAATGTGTGCAAGCACTGAACCAACAGATTTTGGACCCCGCGTGCGCTCCTGATAGCGAATTATCCACCAGAGAGCTGTAGTGCTGAACTTAGTACAATTTATAACTGTAGTCAACGGTAGCCACAACAAAGATATGAATGGACAATAATCGAACACAAGGGATGGGAAAGTACCTCTACAAGTCCATTACCGCTTGGCCTAATAATGGTGTAGTGGACGGACGAGGGCACAGTTGAGCAGAGAGGAAGCGACGTGGTGCGCTCCGATCCGTACTCATGCCATCTGGAAGTAGCAAAATACTGCAGAATCCGACAGTGTGATCATTATGAAACAAAACGTATGGAGTAACTAACCACACTTCCAAAACAAGTAACAATTTACACTTCCTCAGAATAATGAGAACAGCAAATAGGAATGAAGAGGTAACACAAAACAATACTGTTCTTTCAGTGTCAGGAATAACACCAGTTGTGTTTTGTTGTTGTGGTCTTCAGTCCTGAGACTGGTTTGATGCAGCTCTCCATGCTACTCTATCCTGTGCAAGCTTCTTCATCTTCCAATACCTACTGCAACCTACATCCTTCTGTATCTGTTTGGTGTATTCATCTTTTGGTCTCCCTCTACGATTTTTACCCTCCACGCTGCCCTCCAATACTAAATTGGTGATCCCTTGATGCCTCAGAACATGTCCTACCAACCGATCCCTTCTTCTAGTCAAGTTGTGCCACAAACGTCTCTTCTCCCCAATCCTATTCAGTACTTCCTCATTAGTTATGTGATCTACCCATCTAATCTTCAACGTTCTTCTGTAGCACCACATTTCAAAAGCTTGTGTTCTCTTCTTGTCCAAACTATTTACCGTCCATGTTTCACTTCCATATCTCAAAAGTAAATATATCCCAGTTGATAAAATTATTGTAATGGTAGTATTAATAGTAGTAAGCTTTGTACCACAGTCATACTTACGAGGGCGTTCAATAAGTAATGCAATATATATTTTTCTCGACCAATTTCGGATGAAAAGAATGCGAAAATTGTTGCGAGGCGTCGAAGCATATCTCCGCTTCATCCCCTATAATTTCATGAAGTTCCGATATGTAGCGGCGCTATACGTAGCCCTTAAAATGGCGTTTGTAACGGAGGTGCGTTCCAAGCAAAGAGAAGTCATTCACTTTCTCTTGGCGCAGATATTCAAAGGCACTTGCAGAAGGTCTACTGAGACTTGGCAGTGAACAAAAGCACGGTGGGCTGTTGGACGAAGCTTCCGCCATCATCGCAACAAGGTCGGTCAAACCTGACCAATCTGCCACTTGCTGCGAGGCCGCGCACAGCTGTGATTCCTGCCACGTTGGAACGTGCGGACACTCTCATTCGAGGTGGTCGACGTATCACAATCAAACACCCTGCTGCAGTAGTCGGACGTCTCTGTTGATAGTGCTCACAAAACTTTATTGTTCGTCCTCACCCAACCAACAGCCCGGATCTCGCACCTTCCGACTTACATCTGTTTGGCCTAATGAAGGATGCAGTCCGCTGGAAACAGTACGTGAATGATGGGGCAGTTATTGATGCAGCAAGACGTTGGCCTGGACGTTGACCAATAGTGTGGCATAGAAGCCCTCCTAGTAAGGTGGCGTAAGACCATCCCATTGAGGACAGATTATGTTGAAAAGTAGCATGTTGTAGTCAAAAGAGTGGGGAACAGCGTGGTGTATTGGAATCCTGAATAAAACCAACCTGCTTTCAGAAAATAAATGTTGCATTTGTTATTGTACGACCCTCGTAATATGTAAAGAACATGTCAATACACATTACCTTTAATATACGTGCTTCTACTGCTGTATCTTTTATTTAAACTTGAAAACCAAATCATCCGGGTGAACGCCGGATCCCTGTCATGTAGGGAACGAGACTCGGATTTATCGTTCCGTCGACGATAAGAGCATTGTAACAGGAGCACAAACTCATGTTAGGGAAACGATAGGGAGGGAATGCGAATACAGTGTCTCACAACCTATAGCACTTTTTTCACAGACAAAAGAGCTTTGGAATTGGTGTAGCTCACGTTAACTGCATAAAATGTCCTGACAGCTATCAGCGATCGAATTACGATACGCATATTCGCCTGATACACTAACTTTATTTCAAGGAAAATCTCATCTCGCATTCTTGAGCAAACAGTGTGCAGTTGGGATTGTCAGGTGTCGTGCTAGCCAGTGAACAGTGTTGGTAATTTCAAACAGTTATTTTATTCCGAGTAGAGCAGTTGTTTATTTTTGTGGATATTCGAAGTGAAACGTTGCACTTCATATCATGCTACTTTCATAACGTACATCAGTACCGAGTTTTAGTCATATTGTTTTCATTAAACACACAGTTTGTTTCTACTGGAATTTAATTACGAAGGTAATTCCAAAAGTAAGGTCTCCTATTTTTTTGTAAGTACATAGACCTGTTTATTTCTACAATGGTTTACATCAGTTCACAGCTTGAACATTTAGCTATTTTTCGACATAATCACCATTTCTGTCGATGCATTTTTGTAGACGCTGTGGCAGTTTTTGTATGTCCATGTCATACCAGCTCGCCGCCATGTTTCTTTCACCTCGTCGTCGGAGCTGACTCGCTGGGACCACAATTAACGCTGACAAGTACTGTGAGACTCTGAAAAAACTCAAACGGGCAATTCAGAACCGGAGAAGAGGAATGTTGAGCAAGGGCGTACACATTCACCATGACAACGCTCTCCCACACATTGCTCGGCAACCCGTTGCTCTCCTGCAACAGTTTCAGTGGAACATAATCACCCACCCACCCTATAGTCCTGACTTGGCGCCTAGTGACAATCACCTGTTCCCTAGGTTAAAAGAACATTTGGCCGCAAAGCCATTCAGCTCCGACGACGATGTGAAAGAAGAGGTTCATAACTGTCTGAACAGCGTGGGGCGAGTTGGTACGACATGGGCATACAAAAAGTGCCACAGCGTCTACAAAAATACATCGACAGAAATGGTGATTATGTCGAAAAACAGCTAAATGTTCAAGCTGTAAACTGATGATAACCATTGTAGAAATAAACAGGTCTATGTACTTATAAATAAATAGGAGATCTTACTTTTGGGATTACCCTCGTAGATTCATTTTCTTTATTTCAAATTTTGCACTTCATGAAGTTTAAAATTTTATTTCACGACACTGTTCTCATGCGCAACACGGGGGCAACTAACAGTCAGTTTTACTCAGCAATTGAATACGATATCCAAGCTACACGTTACAAGAGGAGAAAGTTTTTGAAATGAGTATATTCAGTTTTATAACATACAGACGATTTTTTTTACAGAGAGCTTACAACACAAAGGCTATGTCAGTTACGAAAAATTTATTTGGATTCTACTGCTATCGACCACATTATGCTGATTCTGTATTTTATTTTTTTAGATAGTGTACGGTTTTGAATGAGCTATTCGTATACTCCCCTTCAAGTATGTACGTATGCGGATCACTAGTTATACCGGTACACAATAAAAACCAGGACTTTAATAAACTACAGTCAACAATGAGAAATTGGGCTATAAACTATGTTATATCCAAATAAAATACAGTAACCAGCAACCGCAGAGCTCGTTTTGCATGTTCGCAATGCATTCTGTAGAGAAATCTCCATCTTAATGTGGTCTATTCTGATCACTTGTCGTTCTTTGTACCATGTCAACTCGACCTAATACTGTTCCTTATTGTCATTTGTTGTTTCTCCGTAGCATGCCAGTTCGATTTAATACCGGTCTTCAGTATCATTATTTTTCAACACACCTTCGTTTGTTAATTTTTTTGTTTTATTAACCGCAAAATCGGTTTTCAGTCACTTAGTGACCATCCTCAGTGCTGTAATATGCGCTCTAAGCTTGTTGACACCAGTGCCTACCAATTTAAATTGTATATTACAGCACTGAGGATGGTCACTAAGTGACCGAAAATCGATTTTGCCGTTAATAAAACAAAAAAATGCGACCAATGCTGTCTCTCCTTCTAAGTATATCCATTATCTGGTCGTGGTGCACAGGACACTCCATGGAGTCGCCAATCAATTCGTTTGTTAACTTAGTGGTATGTTTCTCACCAAGATTTGCAATTATTCGTTATCTAAATGTGACTGAATGTTTTAGGGATTCAAAAATGTGTTTTATTGGTTTAAATTCTCGGCAATATGGATACCGAAATATTTTAAAATTTACAGTGTAGTTATTATTTCGTCGTCATTTGTTGTATAGGTATTTATCATTGAAGTAGTAGCCTTCCTCTAGATATGGGAAATGAATATGTTACATATTAACCAGCATGAGTTAAATGACCTGATCAAGATAAAAGGACACGTTCAAAACTAGTCATGTATTTTTAACTTCGTTGACTTAGTAAACAGGTTAAAAGACATGCTAATGCCTCCCTCACCCCTACCCCCTCCTCGAATGTCAAGTTAGTTTCTTTCGAGGTCAGAAACCGTACAAGAGTGTCCAAATATTTTCACGGACTTACTAGACAAAGCAGGCGTTGAGCCATTTGTCACAGAGGGCGTGAGGTTAGCTACGAAAACTTGCCTAAGACAAAATTATTTTCATTTCAATTGCGGGATATACAAACAATTGGATGGTCTAGCTATGGGATCTCCCCTCAGTTCAGTCTTTGCTGAAATCTTCATGGGCAATTCTGAAAAACAGTTTTTTGGAGAATAACCGTCTCGCTTCCAAGATTGAATACTGGTTTAGGTATGTTGATGATGTGTTGTACTTATGGACAGATACTACCAGACAATTTTAAAAATTCGTCAAGCAGCTAAATTCCAAACACAACAGTATAAAATTCTCACTCGAGTTTGGGGGTAGCTGCATTCGTACTAGATTAAAATCTTTGATCCTACAAAAATTTCAGTGTACCACATATTTGTCCTTGTACCTGAGGATGGCGTAAGGGATGAAAATCGGTTTGTGAAATGAATAATCAATATTGTAGAGTATTACATCAGTATCGTGTGTGTTTTGATTAATAATAAAAAGTGTCTTTTTGAAACTGAGAGCAAAACTATTAGCAGAAGACCGCCAAATATTATTTTTAAGAATAATATTTAGCATTTATTCTGTTGCTGTAAGGATTCATTACAATACTACTATTGTCATCTGAAAAAAGAACTAATACTGATTTTTGTGTAGGGTATTAAATGGAGGTTGTATTTCAATTTGAGACAACTAAATATCTCGTACGAAAACTTGCTCTAGGTGAAAAGTTAATAGTAGTAAAGGGGACATCTGCCTGTGCTACAACTAGCCACATTCTAACCACCCCTCCTGCATGGGCCGGGTCAACTTCGTATTTTCAAATGGAAATCCCTCTCCCCATTTTTATTGCACATTTGGATTCTATGCCAAAAAATACGTACGGTTTACTCGAACCATTGTTTTCATTCGTGGTAGATGGCACTGTAATCGACAGATATGAAGTGTGCCTGTTGTTGCAATTAAGAGTCGACTCATCTGATTCCACATTTTATTTATGATTTAAATGTAAACCTTGATGTTCTAACAGTTGGATTCATCTTCGAAATTTACTTTAGTGTTGCAAATTGCACAGTACAATATGGTTAGCCATTTGAATGTCTGGTTAGAAGCTACGTTTAGCGTGATCCAGGAACAATTACGTGGGTGTTATAGGTTTTTGTTCTCTCTGAGACGTTTTGATTCTGTGAGTCTCCTTTCCTCTCACCATTGGGGTGAGTGACTTCGGTGAGTTTCCTTGCCTCTCACCATAACAATAATTCACAATAAAGGCTCAAACTGACGACTTTCCTTTCAAAACATTTATTAATTCGTGCGCGGGATGCATGTATACAAAAAAGCACGTGTGATGGAATATCTGCGCAAGCATATCTGTTGCGTTCTATCATGTCCTGTCAAATAGTTGGTAGTTCTGCGTTCATTTTGTCCTTCAGGTAACCCCAATAGAAAAAAATAATCTGGCGATGTAAGGTCGGGTTACAGGACCACCTATACCGATCCAGCGACCATTCGGTCACCACTTCTATACTTCTTGGCCCGTATGGAGTAATATGCTGGACACAAAGGTTTACATTTACATAATCAATTAAAGGTATTGTCAAATTCGTCAGTTCTTAATTGCAAAAAGAGGCAGACTTGATATTAGTGGTTGCAGCGACGTCCAACACAAATGGGAAACAATGGTTTGACTAAACCGTACGTATTTTTTGGCTTCGAATCCAAATGTGCAATAAATATGCGGGGGTTTCCATTTGAAAATAGAAAGATGAGTCCATCCTCGAAGGAGAGGTTGTTTAGTAGGTGGCCGATGTAACACAGATCCCCTTTAATAACATCAGCTTTTCTGCTCGAACATTTTTTTTATAAGAGGCATAGTTTTGGAGATACTTAGTTGTCTCCGGCATGTGAGAAACAATAGTGGACCTAAGATGTGGCCTTGTGGAACTCCATAGGAGATTTCTCCTCAGTCATAAGAATCTCCCCTGCTTTTATCGAATGAAGTGCAATTAGCTGCATTCTTTTGGTCGTATAAAACTTTATCCATGCATTTATGTTTTTCGTGCAGTCTGCCTGTAATTAGGAACTGGGAAGATGACTACCTGAGATCGGATGAGAGGAACCAGCAGGCCGTTGGGACAGCTCGTGGAGCGTGGGCGAGCAACATTGAGGAAGGCAGACATGTATGCGCGTGTGTGGCAGTGTGTGTGTTTCGGGGAGGGGGGTGGGGGGGGGGGAGAGAGGAAGGGATGCGTGGGCACCAGGGGTAGGATGGCCGCGCGGCGGCAGATGTCCCGTCAGGCGTAACCTGAGCAGGCCGGAGCAGTGAGCCGGCGGCCGAGATGCCCCTGCAGATAAGATGGGTCTCCAGATAAGCGCCACGACCCACGCCGAGACCTCTCGGCCCCGCACAAATCTGCGACAGACACAGACACAGGCCGGGAAGACGCCAGCAGCTGTGCCGACACACGCGCAGGTAGGCACTGTGCGGACAGGCGGACCTCGTCTCGCACCACAGCATTCACTTCACCCACACACCCAACCCATCCATCCACCCACCCACACACCCACACACAGATCTATACTTACTTACAAGGCGGCTGTGAACACAGCAAAATATTATGGCACCGTGCATGTTGGGAGCAGATGTAGATTACAAATAGCTACGCATTACGCGAAGCAAAACTGATACGCCCTTGGGCCCTACTAGACCATGTGATGTACAACCCGGGGCCCTGTTGGAATTTCCTTTCTTCTATATCAAGTTTTGTTACTCCTTCTTCTTTAAGCTTTTCTTTTTATGCAGCGATCCATTTTATTGTTTCAGCTTCTGCTTTGCTGCGGGTTTCGTAGAACTCCATCTTACAGTGCACGTTCCTTCTTAAGAATTTTTTTTTTTTAAATCATCAGTCTTCTTAGCACCATATCTGAAATGCCTCGGTTCTCTTCTGTCCATGTATAGCTACCACACAGTGCTATGCTCCAGTCGTACATTTCAGAAATTTATTCCTCAAATTGAAGTTTATGTTTGATACTACTACTCTTGGGCAGGAATGGCCTTCTTGCCTGTTCTAGTCTGCTGTTTATGTCCTCCTCACCCCGTCCATAATGGGTTATTTTGCTGCCTAGGTAGCAGAATTCCTTAACTTCATCTACTTCCTGATCACCAATCTTGATGTTAAGTTTCTCGTTGATCTCATTTCTGCTGCTTATCATTATTTTAATCTCACTTCGAGTTACTCTCAGTTCATATTCCGTACTCATTAGCCCGTTCATTCCATTCAACAGATCCCGTAATTCGTCTTCACTTTCACTGACAAGGGAAACGTCCCATCGCAATTCCCCCCCCCCCCCCCCCTCAAATTTAGTAGTGTCAAGAGGTCCCAGTGGACAGCTCGTCAAAATTGAACACAGATCAGGCATAAAAAGAGGAAGAAGGTGTACCGAACTGTGAAAAAAAGAGCAAAATAGAAAGTGATCGGTCCAATAACAACAGCATGAAGAAAGAACAGCGTCGTGGGTAAGTGGTCATGGTGTTGGACTACCAAGCGAGCGAGCCGTGTTCAAAATTTCCTCATGCCATTTGCTTTTTTTTTCCACAACATTATGAACTGTCCGTCCGGCCACTGAAATGTTTGTTCTCTTTCTGTAGTCTTGGCAGTAGACATATTACACACTAGTTGTAGAATATGAGTGATGTATTAAGAATATGTTACCGTACCGTACCGTCGCAAGTAAATGTGATGAATAGTGAGAGCAGGCGAGATACCGTGAAGACGTCTCACAGAAATGAAAACAACAAATTAACGGATGTGACCTATGTACAACAAAGGAGTCAAGACTTCCAAGACGAAACGCAACTTCAAAAACGTTAAAAACATACGTTTTGACAGAGCACAAGAAACTGTGTGACGGCCGGCCGGTGTGGCCGTGCGGTTCTAAGCGCGTCAGTTTGGAACCGCGTGACCGCTACGGTCGCAGGTTCGAATCCTGCCTCGGGCATGGATGTGTGTGATGTCCTTAGGCTAGTTAGGTTTAAGTAGTTCTAAGTTCTAGGGGACTGATGACCTCAGTAGTTAAGTCCCATAGTGCTCAGAGCCATTTTTTGAACTGTGTGACGTGTAACTGTTGCGTTCATTTGCTGCAGCTTATGTGACAAACTGTTATATTTTCATCATTTCCTTGGGAGTGATAACATTCACATTCATACGAACACATAAACCGGGGAAGGAGCCATATCTAACACACTTACCAATCATACAAATTGGTGTCGATAAGAGATTCCTATCATAGGACACACTAATGTGACTAATGCCGTGTATGACACACCAGACGTGTTTACCAGTAGCGGATTCGGTTGACTTGTCCCCTTGTCATCAAACGTTTGTGGTTCCCCTTCGAAAGCCACTTTCTTTCTGCTGCTGATAGAGTAATTGCGCAGAATCAACTGTTATTATATTTCCGTACCTTACACCTTGCTATTGCAAATGGAAGTTGCACCACGATACAGACACAAATTTGAATAAAGCGAAGAGCGGAAAAAAAGAAAAAAAATAGTACGAGAAAGGTCTGAACACGGCTCGCCGGTTTGGCACGCCAACACCCTAACTTTTTTTTTTTTTTTAATCTCATTTTGTTCGCTTTCGTTCGTTGCATCTACTCGGGGCGGACGTCGCAAGACATCCGTTGAAGTTCGCTGTTGATCCATTAACTCAGTTTTTTCATTGCAGATGGCAGATAAACCTCTGACCGGACACGCTGAGCTCCCATGCCGGCGAGCCATTTAACCACGACGCCATTTGCTTTCCCAGCTACTCTGTATTGCACTTCCTGTTCTTCGACTGTTTGCTGTTTCTATTTTGCTTTTCTACTGTCTATTGGGCCCTCTTACCACTAAATCTGAGGGGGTGCGATGGAGAGTTTCCCTTATGAGAACAGCAATGTCATCAGTGAATTTTATCATTGATACACGTTCACCTGGAATTTTAATCCCATGCTTGATCCTTTCTTTTATTCCTGACATCTTTCTTCGATGTATAGATTGAACAGAAGGGTCGAAATACTGCGTCTCTGTCTTACACCCTTTTTAATTTATGCAATTCGTTCTTTGCCTTTCATTCTGCTGACCGTCAACAAGTGCGCTGCGACCTGTCAGGTGTGTGAGACTATGAATCGTGATGACTGATCACGGCACCTGATGGCCATAGTTGGAACTGGACGGCGGCGCTGCGACACATGGAAATCATGCACCCCATAGTCTGCACATTAATGCTACCAAGTTTGGTACTCGTACAGTAATTAGTTTCCGTGTTACAACGTGTTAAATAAGGACTGTTTAATTATAACCACCCGGTACTTCATCAGATAAGTCATCCCAATAATCTTTCTCCGTTTGTGATTAGAGTAATAAGTGTAGGTGGGATTTGGAAAAATATTTAATTTCAATTATCTCGTGTCCGCCCATCTCGCAAATTAAACACGTCTGACGGCATTGGAAATCTTGGAATGCTGCCTATGATTAAAATGCGCATGTAGCATACCAACTAATATCAGGCAAATTTATGTCGGCAGTTAATTTTCTTCGAGCAGTTAAGCGCAAATTAACTGTGGAAAAGAACTCCGTCGACGAAGTATTCTGGCCTAATCAACTCGACACTTTCATTATGAGTTTCTTGTAGTTCCTCCGTATCCAGGTACAGGCATCACTGTTCCTAGCAACCATATGGTGCACTCGATCTGTACGGGAGGCCCTACTGAGGTCGCTGTCTTTTTATTCTTCACCTCGATGTCTGGTAGCGCTGTTACCGGAAGGAAGAGAATTCTGTGTGAAACCTTTTTTAATGACTGAAAAACGCACCCCGTATATTTGAATCAAATGATGCTGAAAAATACTAGAGTTTCCGTTGGTTAAGCTTCTTTAGGATAGTCACTGGAGAAAGGAAGAGTACCAAGTGACTAGAAAAAGGCACTGATCAGTTCCGGTTTCAAGAAGGGACGTCATACTGACGCACACAACGCTGTTTCGTTGATTTCAGCGTGTTATGTAAGTTTGGAACACGTTTTAGGCTTGCCTTTTATGACCTTTCTAGACAGCGAAGTTCTTCTCTCCAGGAATCAACATGAATTCCACAATCTGCTATGGAGTTAAAATTCAGGTCATTCTATTAATCCACGAGACCCGGAAGACACTAGATTCAGGCGATCATGTGTTCCTTGACTTTTGGAAGGCATTTGACACTGTTCCGCTATATCGGCTAGTGAACAAACTACGAGAGTATGGAATTTCAGACAGTCTCTATGATTACATTGAAGACTTCCTTGCAAATGAAACACATAATGTCTTGTTAACGGAGAGGAATCTTCAGACGTAAAAGTAACTCGGACCGTACCATACGAAAATGCTATACAATCTTGATAAATGTCACGTTACCGCCTTGATTGCTGATACATTACATTATTTATAAAACCAGTTTCAGTCATCTGACCGTCATCATTTCCTACATACCAAATAAAATAAAAGTAAAATTACAGGCTTAAACTGTCATCAATCTCTTGACTGATGTTAAAGTTAACTCCAACACATACGTAAAGGAATGTCATTTAAACACATGAAAGTATTCACAGCATTATGTTAGTCAGATGTAAAATCGTTATCGTCAGGTGATAAACCCATGAATAAGACACTGAAAATGAATGTATATGATAACCCAATGAAGTGACTCATTGCGAAAACCACGTACCATAAAGACGTAAATGGTTCAAATTTATACAGAGTTGCCTGTCATCATGTCGTAATATAAATTACGTCGTCAATCTGTAAAATCCAAAGAAATCATAGAAGCCTACACACTTCGCTAATGATTAGAATTGTAGGATTACTGAGCTGTGTGTCGTCTACTATGATAAATGCGTATCACAACCATAATAGATGTTCTCTATATTGCATCTAACATCGATGTGCGCTTGTTAAAATCACAGCTGCGGCGCCAGAAAACAAAATGCGCAGAAGTAATGGCTTACATGTCCTCAGAGGTCCTAGCGTGAAACGACTTGTAGTCATATTTATATGTATACTGCTTCCATCGTGCAGTAACTTTTGTGGGACAGGCTTTGCAGGTATACACAATGTGTGGCTTTACCATTAAACAGTGATTAGCTGTGCAGTCGCCTCTGCGTGGTATGAATCCGTTTACAGCGTTAACGCTGATTACAGTTTTAATGTGAATGTATACACTCCCTAGCACAGTTTTATAGATTGACGACGTAATTTAGAATACAAAAGAATGACAAGTAACTCTGTACAAATGTGAACCATTGTTGCGTCTTTACAGTATGCGGTTTTCGTAATGAGTATCTTCACTTTGTTATATACCTTTATTTTCAGTGTATTACTCATGGGTTTACCGCCTGACGATAACGATTTTATTTCTCGCCCAACATGATGCTGCGGATACTTTTATGTAACTATATAAAATTCCATTACGTGTGTTTTGCTGTTAACAATTACATTAGTTGACAGATACATGACAGTTTAAGCCTGAAATGATACGTATTATTTTATTTGGCACATAAGAACGTGATAATTGTCAGACGACTGGAACTGATTGTGTAAATGAAGTGTTGCACCAGCACCTCAAGGCGGTACTGTGAAATTCTTCACACCACCTCCTGAAAATATATTGTTATAGGACCATTGCTGCTCACAATACAAATATAGCTTCATGGATAATGTCTGAAGTTCCATAAACCTGTTCACGGGTGATGCTGCAGTCTACAGAGAAGTAGCAACGCTAGAAAAGTGTAGCGAAATGCAAGGTAACATATAGAGCATCGACGCTTGGTGCCGTAAACGCACTACGCATAAGTTAAGCAGAAAAACTATTGCTCTAAGATTAATAATCGCAGAACACTCATTGGAAATAGTCACATCCGTTAAATAGGTGGAAGCACGCGAATCGTGCAATTTAAAATAGACCGAGCAAAAGAAGTTACTGCAGTAGAGCCTCGATTATCCGATCTTCGGTTATCCGACCTTCTGTGTTACCCGACCCTTTCACCGCGCCGGTCGTGCGCCAGTCAACGACAGACAGGTCAGGCACTAACGTGTTGTTTGTTGATACTCAGTTCATTGTCGCCGTCTGCTGCTCCTCACTCCTCAGTGCTAACTTAGATCTGTAGTGGACTGGAAGTATTACACTTTGTCTATTGCAAAAATTTGTGGTGATGGCTTCAAAACGGAAAAAGGTGGTCGTTTCAATGGAAGAAAAACCTGAAGCTTTAAAAAGAATAGACAATGGTGAAACTTTATTAAAAATGCGCAAGGTTATAACGTCGGGAGAACAAGAATAGGAGACTGGAAAAGGAACTGCAATGAAATTGAGGATTGGTGTTCTCAGCGAGCAACCTCGACTGTTTTGGAAGATCGGAAAACCATGAAAATATGTGATTATGAAAAAGTAAGTGAAGCTTTATTCCTATGGTCAACTCAACATAGAGATAAAGGTGTACCCATGTCGGGACCTATTGTGTAGGAAAAAGCCTTAAGTTTCGTAACGAACTAAACGAAGGTGAACCTGATTTCACAGCTAGTGTAGGCTGGCTCGATAGATGGAAGAAAAGATATGGAATTCGGCAACTTATTGTCTGCGGTGGAAAGCTTTCAGCAAATTTTGAAGCTGTTCAATTGGTTCAAATGGCTCTGATCACTATGGGACTCAACTTTTGAGGTCATCAGTCCCCTAGAACTTAGAACTACTGAAACCTAACTAACCTAAGGACATCACACACATCCATGCCCGTGGCAGGATTCGAACCTGTGACCGTAGCGGTCGGCGGTTCCAGACTGTAGCGCCCAGAACCGCTCGGCCACTCAGACTGGTGAAGCTGTTCAATTGTTTAGGAATAAACTTCACAAGGTATTGGACAAAGAAAACTTAACAGGCGATCAAATTTTTAACTGCGACGAGACTGGTCTCAGTTACAAAATGTTACCGGAAAAAACATTAGCGTCAAAGGCCGAAAAGGCAGCGCCAGGCTACAGACGTAGCAAAGAAAGAATGACACTTCTTCCATGCAGTAACGTCACAGCAAATTTGAAAATGGAATTGTCTATGATAGGTAAGCCAAAAAAAACCGAGAGCATTTAAAATGTGTCTAAAAATGCTTTACCGGTGAAATATTACAACCAAAAAAATCCTTGGATGAGCTCAGACATTTTTAAAGAATGGTTTTTTAACGAGTTCGTGCCACAAACTGAAAAGTTTTTGAAAGCCAACAACTTGCCCCGCAAAGAACTGTTGCTTCTAGACAATGCCACTTGTCATCCTAATGAAGATGAACTTCAAGATCAGGATATAAAGGCCATGTTTTTGCCTCCAAATGTCATATCCTTATGTCAGCCTATGGACCAAGGGACCTTAGAGACACTGAAGAGAAACTACTGCAGAAACTTGCTTTCCTCTTAGTTAATGCTATAGACAAGGGAGAGGACATGCTAGAGCAGTTGCGCCGTATTAATTTGAAAGACGTAGCTTATGACGTGGCCCAATCTTGGGAGAGTGCTGGAGGAAATAAAATTGCAAAATCCTGAAAAATTTTGCTACAGGAAAATCAAGAAAATTCTCCAGATGATGAAAATCTACAGCAGCAGACCGAACCAGAAAATACTACTCTGCTTTCATTGTTACGAAAAGTTCTGGGATGTGCAGACGCCACAGGAGATGACATAAATGAATGAATTGTCCAAGATGAAGAATTTGAAGTGACAGGTGAAGAAATAGTCAACATGGTAAACGAAAAAGAAGACGAAGAAGCGGATGTAGTGGTGGAAAGTGCGCCCAAGATTTCTCACAACGAAGGACACAAGGCCTTAGAAACTGCTTTAAAATATGTAGAGTAACTCGAGGAAACATCGTCTACCGAGGTTTTACTTCTTAAGAGACTACGTGATTTAGTGGCAAAAAAAGGGCAAACAGCAGGCAAACAAAAGACAATTACTAACTTCTTCGCACAGTAAATATCTATTCAGTCTAAACCGATTTGTATCGTATTGAATGTTTAACTCATCTGGCTTACTTTAGTTTAATTTTTGTGTTTTTTTGTATTATTTTCCGTGTTATCCGACCTTCCCGCTTATCCGACCTTGCCGCGGCCGGTTTAGGTCGGATAATGGAGACTCTACTGTGGTAAAGGCAGATGCCAGGAGTGAGATTTAGTGGAAGAATGTTCAGAATGTGTAATCCACCCACGAAGGAAGTAGCTTTCAGATCGCTGTTCGAAAATTAGTTGATTATTAATTTTCAGTCTGGGACCGTTAACAGACAGAATTGATAGAGGAAACAGGGAAAACCTAAAGAATAGCGGCACAGATTCATTTAGTAAGCGCAAAACTGTCACGGATACGCTAATTAAGTTCCAGAGCCCGACACTACAATCCGGGTATTTTGCATCACGGGGTATTTTGCTGTTAAAATTCCGAGCGCATCTGTTCTTAGAAGAGTCAATCAATATATTGAACACTGAATAAATTTTCACCTGTCAGGATAGCTTAAACTGTGTATTCATATAGATTAATGGTTTCCGCAATTCTCTGTTGGCATCTTTGGGTCCGTGTTTACATCATTACACAAACTTCTCCTTTAGTACGGTAAGTGAAGCTATACAACGTGTGTCCATGCTGGTATCGTGAGCTATATTAGAAGCCGGCGTGTCAATTTTAAAATAACAGCTATGTACACAATTTTATTGCGTCCATTACAAGTGCTCGCATTCATAACCACTTTACAACGAGGTGATGAATTTTAAAACTAGCATGCTGACTTCTAGTGTAACTCACGATAACAACGTCCGGAACCGCGTTGCTGCTACGGTCGCAGGTTCGAATCCTGCCTCGGACATGGCTGTGTGTGATGTCGTTAGGTTTAAGTAGTTCTAAGTCTAGGAGACTGATGACCTCAGATGTTAAGTCCCATAGTGCTTAGAGCCATTTGAACCATTTTTTTGAGTAATACCAAAATCGAGGGCTACACTCGTCACGCTCCGTCTTTCATTCAGACTCTCGATGATTTTTCTCAGTGTGAAGTAGTCCAAAAGTGGTCTGCCGGCCATGTTGTAAGGAAGAACACGATCACAGTTCACTATAACAGCTCGCTGACTGTCACACACTGTCTTTTCCCGTTCCTCCAACTGCCTCATGTTGAGGAGTCAGCCCCAGGCGCACTACAGCCATGCCGATCTCCCTGTGTGACGTTCAGGTTCCTGTGGACGACTAGGAGACATCTGGCAGTCGCCGATTTGTTAATACGATGTATTACTTAATATATCACAAAAATTATTCCAGTCCATTTTGGCATGGTGGTACAGAAACCTTCTATTGCTGCTATTTAAAAAACAGTCGTAGGCTGCAGAATCTCCATGAGGTTCCCATTTAATATGTTTTACGCAGTATCATGCCTTGTTGACGGATGCTTTTTGGCAGAAAATTTCTGATCTTTTAACAAGACCTGGTGATGCCCTATCCGGTCGACACGTGTCGCTTTTAAGTTAATAAAGAACATTCTTCAATCTACGACTGTTTGTTGAATAGTTAATCTGTCACGTCATTAACTTTTGCAGAGCAATATATTTACTGTTTTTGGTGTTTTCTACTCTTACTCCTTATAACGGCTGCGTACTGAGCATCGATAGGCATGCAGTAACAGATGCGTAAGCTGTACTTGCCTACTGATAATAGTTTATGAACTATAGTGGTTGTGTTGTGCGCGCGCGGGGAATAATGTTTTAATGTCCGCCATTTGGTCGGCAGCGTTCACGAAATGCGTTGACCTTTAGGCGTGTGCGTTGTGATTTAACAGGGATGAAATGGCATCCATCTGGAGATAATGATCATATTAATTAATCGCATCACGATTGCGGTATGGCTGATGTTTCAGTATGAAGAGATTCATTACGTGTTGTGACGTACGGGAATTTTCTAAATCAAACTGTAGCTCCAAGAACGATTAATACAGTTTGTGATGCATCTTATCTTTTGCAATTAAGTTTCTGTTGTTCGAATCGTAATATGTTACTGAAGAACACGTATGAATGACTGACTAGAAATAAATATGTGGAGCACTGTCGCTAAAATCTTCGTGGCGGGTTTAGGAAGGCGACAAGATATAACAGTATAGTGTAAATGACTACAAGATACTAGTCTACTGATAAGTATAGACGACGATGATAATAACAGCCGGCAGCTGTGGCCGAGCGGTTCTAGGCGCTACAGTCCGGAACCGCTCAGCTGCTACGGTCGCAGGTTCGATTCCTGCGTGGGGCATGGATGTGTGTGATGTCCTTAGGTTAGTCAGGTTTAAGTAGTTCTAAGTCTAGGGGACTGATCACCTCAGATGTTAAGTCCCATAGTGCTTATAGCCATTTGAACCATATGATTATAATAACAAGAAAAACAACTGAAAACAGTCAGGTGGTAGCTGTAACAATTAACAGAAGAGGACTGTTCCCTTTTGATATAACGAAGAAAAAATATAAATTATGATAGGCCATACCCAACACTTGTAATATGATATGGATAGATTATAGTTGTTTCCGAGGAAAGAATGTCTACAAATAATCGTCGAGCGAAAACACGGAACTGAAGCGATTTTTTCTGCATTGAGAGAAAAGGGGTGAGACGGAATGCCACTGTACGAAAATTATTGCTAAACTAACCGGTTCAATACACAGTATTCTGGGAAACATACTGCATGTTTTCCAGTGACGTTAATTGTAACGTACGTCGCACACTTAGCCACAGGTAACAAGTTCCATATGTTTTACAAGACGTAAATAAATCAAGGAGTTTGTCGTCCCCACAATTCTTTCCAATTTAAGTTGTTCGTAATCGCAATTCCTACGTATTTAGTTGAATTTACGGTCTTTAGATTTGACTGATTTATCGTGTAACCGGAGTTCAACGGATTTCTTTCAGCACTCGTGTGGGTGACCTCACACTTTTCATTATTTAGGGTCAATTTACAATTGCAGATCTCTTTTCTAAATCGTTTGCAATTTGTTTTGATCTTCTGATAGCTGTACTAGACGATAAATGACAGCATGATCCGAAAAAACAACCTAAGACGGCTGCTCAGATTATTTCCTAACGAACAGCAGAGGGCTTATAACACCACCTTGGGGAACGCCAGATATCACTTCTGTTTTACTCGATGACTTTCCGTCAATTACTACGAACTTTGGCTTCTCAGACAGGAAATCACGAATCCAGCCACATGAGAGAGGCGATATTCCAGAAGCACGCATTCCACTACAAGTCGCTTGTGACGTACAGTGTCAAAAGCCTTTTGGGAATCTAGAAACACGGAATCAATTTGAAATCACTTGTGAATGTAAACAGCTCGTTGTGTTTCACAAGAACGATATTCTCTAAATCCGTGTTGGCTTTGTGTCAATAGACCGTTCTCTTCGAGGTAACTCATAATGCTCGAACACAATACATGCTCCAAAATCCTAGTGCACATCGTCGTTAAGGACATGGACCTGTAATTTAGTGGATTACTTCTACTACCTTTCTGTAATATTTGTGTGACTTGTGCAACTATCTAGTCTTTGGGTGCGGATCTTTCGTCGGACGAGAGGTTGTAAAATGTGTGGAGCTATTTCATCAGCATACTCTGAAAGTAACCAAATTGGTATACAGTCTGGATTTGAAGACTTGCTATTATTACGTGATTTAAACTGCTTTGTCGCTCCGATAATATCTGCTGTTCTTGACTGGAATTCTGGAATATTTACTTCGTCTTCTTTGGTGAATGAATTGCCATATCCTTTATGATCATTGTTTCAGATGACATATTACACCAGGATAATGCAAGTCCCCAAGCTTGAGTAGCCTGCTTGGTCCCCTGACGTACAGCCCATAGATTATGTCTGGGATGTGATGGGAAGACGTATACTTTCTTACCAGCTTTTAGGTGGCGGACTTCATCAACATAGTATGTGTTTCTGGTATAGCAAGAAATGTTTCAGGATAGCGTTAGGAGGCTGTTTGGTTTCATGCCACAACGTACAGAAGAGTGAGTTTGTGTCTTGGGTGACACCTAATACTAATGTTGCTGATGGACATCAGTTCTAGGCGTTACAGTCTGGAACAGCGCGACCGCTACAGTCGCAGGTTCGAATCCTGCCTCGGGCATGGATGTGTGTGATGTCCTTAGGTTAGTTAGGTTTAAGTAGTTCTAAGTTCTAGGGGACTGATGACCTCAGAAGTTAAGTGCCATAGTGCTCAGAGCCATTTGAACCTTTTTTGATATCAGTTCCGAAAACAATGAAAGTTTATTCATTTAATACCCGTTATCCCCCCAAGGCTTGATGTAGCGGGGCGCTCGGTATTCAATGATCCAGACGACCAATGCGGGATAGAATATTTCTAATAGCTGGTCGCTTGGTAAGAGGAAAGAGGAAGCCAATTAGTCAAGATTGTGGGAGCTGAGATGAAGAAGATCAACGGCTTCTGAAGGGAATGAAGATATTAATCTCAACGGCAAAAACAAGGCGGACGACTGATTTTCTCCTGACAGTGATCCCTTAACGGTAGTAAAGGCGGAGAGGACCGATCTCAGTTTGGCCCATCTAGCGGAAGAGGTAGTCCACCAACCAGAAGAAAAATGTACGTCGTCTCTGACCTGCCACATGCGGTACGTGATCAGCGTCTCTCTACTATTTGATGCCGGATGTAAAAGTCAGTAGCGTCTGTTACCAAAGTGGTGGGCTATTAAAGGCGTCTGTTCCCATATTGGGTGACCTGTTAAGACTCATGTGGCGATTCGATTACAGATGTAAGATCCCACGAAGGGGCTAACATCCCTTTCTAATTTACTTTCAACCAAGACATGATGGTAAACGCTGAACGGAAAAGTGCTCCAGGAGGTAAACATTCTTTCATCACTGGAAACAGTGGTGGAACTAGGTTGTCGGATTCCGTGGATCCTAGAACATCATCTAAAGAATAGTCGGAAAACCCTAGAACTTCCAAGAAAAAACATCTGCTAGGCACATTGAACATCAATATTTTACTAAAGACTGCGAAATTTAAGCTATTGACGGATGTGTTAAACAGATGCTACGTACTCATACTACCACTTCAAAAAACCAGATACGGCGATGAGAGCGCATTTGAATTAGAGGGCTAAAAGATCTATAAAGGAAACCCGAATATAAAGAATAAACAGAAAGTCACGATGCTTGGTACAGCTTTCATGGTCAAATGGAATCTAACACAAACCACAACAAATTTTACGTCCCATCGGAGTGAATACCTTCTCTCGTTTATATCAGCAAACAAGGGCTATACCATCATCAATACTCATGCAACTACCAACAGCAGAAAAAATCTAGAAGTCGAACAATTTTGGGATATACTAGAAATGAGACATCAAAAATACCAAAGCACCACATACAACTTCAACGCACAGATCGGCAGTGAAGAGAAATACAAGGCAATAGTAGGAAATTTTCCTGCTCACAAACGCACCTGTAAGATTGGAGAAAGGCTCATCATCTTATGCAGACAATCTCACTTAGAGCTAATGTCAACCTTTTTCAGAAAATCACCAAGGAGAAAGAAGACCTAATCTTCTCCCTAATACACATTTTGGCTCATATCAAATGGATCATGTGGCGATGACCAAACATAACAGTTGAGAAAGGATGAACGTTCAGGTCAGAAGAGAACTAGGCAGAGATTCGGACCGTTTTTTAACAGCCAAACCCCAAAATTAAAAAAGTCCGTAGAATTGAAACAAAATTTCCATCAGATAACAAGAAAACGAATTCGTTAAGAAGCTTCACACAACGATAGGAAATTGGGATGAAATCAGAGAAGCGATAATAGAAACGGTGAAAGAACTAGCACAAGCACCAAGAAGAAGGAAACATAGGTGGTGGAATAATATATGGTACGCAACGATAGAGCATAGACTAAATGCCTGGAAAGAATGGAACACATTCACTGAGGTAAGAAAACAGACAAAAAATTATTCGAACAGATAAACGGAAATATGACAAAAAACGATTACAGGAAATTGTGCAAATTTCAGATAGAACAACGCTAGGGACTTCTACACAGTTTTCAAAGAAGAAATAACAAGTTACAAGCCGATGAGTCAACACTTCAAGGATTCAGCAGGCAAGCAGATTACCATCAACATAGACAACAGTGAATTACTAGCAAAATACTTCAAAAACCTTATAAACTGAGAGGAACAAACACGACTAATTTTCAGATAACCTCAAAAGGAAAACCCACCTTCAGAACCGCCGTCACTGCATCAAATTGAACAACACGTTGGCCAACAGAAAAACAACAGATCGCCAAGTGAAAACGGTATATTAGCTGAGATTGGGAACTGGCAAGGAAGTGGGCAGCTGAAACAATTTATGAGGTTATTAAAGATTGCTGGGAGAAAGTAAGAATACCACACGACTGGAAACAAGCCATAATCCATCCGCTATAAAAGAAGGCTGACAGGACAGGAACCAACAATTATCGAGGCGTATCTCTGCTTTCAGTCACCTAAAAATTATATTCAAAGCTCTGCTGCATAAGACAGAAGATCAAGCAGAACACACAATTGGCGAGTATGTAGCGGGGTTCAGAAAAAAATGGAAAGTGCTCAGAAAAAAATTTAACTTGAAAACTATCCTCAGGATCAGAACAATGCGGAACCTTAACACAATCGTTACATTCATTGATTTTAAAAAAATCCTACGATTCTGAAGACAGAAAGTATTCCTAACTTTGGAAGAAGCAAGTATCGACAGAGCCGCCATACGATTAGTCGAATAGACATTCATAGGCACAACTTCAAAAGTTAAATTCTTAGGAGAAGTTTCTGAAACCTCCAGAATCAACGCAGGTGTTCACAGGGCGATGGGATCTCACCGATTCTCTTCAGTCTGGTCTTAGACAAGTCGTGAGAGAGTGGGAGAAAGAACTACAAGAGAAAAGCATCGAAGGAGTCCATCTAGGACAAGGAAGAGGAAGATGTGAGGTGAAATGTCTCTTTTAGCTGAAGATACTACAGTAGTTTCTAAGGATAAAACATATGCAAAGGTAACGATCGATACACGTCACAAAATTTCAGCTAAAACCTAATTAGTGTTATCATATGAGAAAACAGAATACATTGAACATAAATACAACAGAGAAAAATATATATAGACACAACAAGGGAACATCAAAAGAGTTGACAAGTTTATCTGGGAGAATGGGTACAATAAAATAAGTTAGATAACACCATAAGTACGGAAAGATCGCAGAAAATAGAATAAGCAAACAAATTCACCCAAAACCGATGTAATAGGAGATCAGTATCATTCCAGGCAAAATTACTCTGAATATCTAATACTGAGTAAAACAGGTGAACAAGAAGAAGAAAAGAATGAAAGGAAAAATACTTAGAAAAATTTTAGGACCACAAAAGAACAAAGATGAACTGAATGAGGAGGAGAAAAGAAGATCTACACAGAAACAGTAACAGACACAATAAGAAAGGGGAGATTGAAGTTTTACGGTCATATTCACAGAATGAATAACAATAGGCTAACAAAGAATATTTTTAATTCCATTTTCAAATTAAAAAACGCCACGGGATGCCTGGAAGAGACAAGAACGAACTCAAGAAAACTTAACGTCACAGAAGATGCCAAACAGAATAGGAAAAGTTACAGGCTACTGACCAATACTGCAAAATTTCCTGATCAAGAACGAAATTCACAACGTAGGATGGTGATATCAAATGAACAGAGGCAGACCATCAGCCAACGCATGAAGAAGTTCTGGGAAGATAAAAAGAAACAAAAGATTGTACCTTTGTCTTAGGTTCTAAGCAGTCTACAATCGGCAAAACTCTGTAATAAGAAATTAGCTGTTAGGTGACGGAAGTGTCCAAAATTTTGATAAATATCGGACTGGTTCTTCGCGGCATAACACTTTTCATCTCCCCCATTGTGCCAATGTAGAAATGGTGCCATTTGGTAAAGAGAGAGAGAGAGAGAGAGAGAGAGAGAGAGAGAGAGAAGTGGCCTCTCTTTCGGAAACTTTTGTGAGTATGGAGCACGACTTAATGCCTGTTGCTGACTTTTCAAAGCACGAATTGCTGGTTGTTCCAGAGGTTCAGTGGATGACTGACGTCGATTACATGCTCTTCGCGCTGACATTCTTTGCCGATTCGAGACACTCTCTGATGTTATTGGTGGTTTTGCAGTCCTTATCTCACGTACTTACAGCATATTGCCGCAAAGGATAAAAGGTACCACTTGCAATATTACCACATACCAAATACAGTACATGTGGAAAGTCTGTGGTGGGACGACTGGACAATTAATGAATACGTGGATCATCTAAATAAACGGTACTGCAGTTGGAGAAATTGGCCGTGGCGGAACAAATGCTGTGTGAGTGGGCCACGAAATATAGTTCGCCACCACGTAACTTCTCACTGTGGAGAAGACGTACCACGCACCTTTGTTCAAGCGAGCCACTGAAATTCAGAAACGACAACAGTTTTAAGAAGAAAAAAAAAAGTCTGAAGATAAAGGGATCCTGGATTCTCGTGCTGCAGCGAGCGACACTTGCAACAAACAGTAGAGGAGCTACTGCGATAGTGACCAGGGTAGCATCAAACCCCACGAACACATACTCACCCCTCCCCGCCGACGTTGACAGAAGAATATATATATATATGCTCCGGCCACGGGCTCGCTCCAGTCTGCCGGCAACAACAGACGGTGAATCTTTGAGAAAGCCAGACAGTAGTGCTGGCGGCACATTAGAAAAATCGTTAAACAAACGTCATCCGAAGACCCCGAAAATAAAAATCTAGTGACAGTATGTCAACAAGTGGCCACAAAAGCATCAATAGTCTTGTAATACAGAGCATTTTTGTTTAAAATGACCACTCATGCCCCTCTACGATAATGGACCATTCCTATTGTGGAAAGCCGTTTATCGAACAGCAGCAGAAGTACAACATTTCCTCGGGGGAAACCCCAGTTCAGAGGATGAATGGCAGCAGAGTACTCGATCTGCGAGCACAGATGGCGGTGCCGATATGTCCTGCTGTCTTCGAGCCGCTTTCCCCAAAGTTGGCGGTGAGAGGGGCGACGGGCGCCGCGGCTGGCCTTTCTCGGGCGTGCTGGGCTCAGGTGTGGGCTGGGCCCATTCAGCTGACGGCGGGCGCGGCGTTTTGTTGCGGGCGCAGATTTATGGCGGTGTTCCCGCGACCGCGGCGAAGAGGCGACCGGCAGGAAGGGTGAAGCGGCGACAGCCGGCCCTCATTGTGGCGGCGGCTGCGGCCGCATCCGGCCCGTCCCGGCGTCCGCGCCTCGCCTCTCGGCCCGGCTTGCGACGCTAACGAGAGAAACACAATACGCGGTCTCGTTAGGACTCCGCCGCCGCAGTAACCGGAGGTGTACCGCCGCTCCAATAAACTGTCTGTAACGAGGACGCGTCCCGCCTAGTTGGCATTGTATACGAGCGGCCGCGGACCGCCGCGAAATGCTCGTCCACTGTCGGCGAGAGAGATGAAAACACCAACTGCCTGAGACCTCGGAATTTTGGGGAAATAACCAGCTAGAAGCTGAGGCGTCACCTCTAAATCCTAAGCTCCAAGTTTTCCTCCGAGTAATCACCTACGTTCAATGAAACACGTAGTTTCCAAGCCTTGCATGAATGAACTTATATACTTATGTGTGGTGGTCAGAAACAATCTGAAAAACTCGTAAGGGTTTTGCAGGGTAGGACGTGCTGAAAAATAACTGCAAAGAAAAATAATTCGACACGTCGTACCGATTCCGAGTTAATTAGCACTGAAATTAACCAACCAGGCCAATGTGTGCGCAAATTCAAGAGGCCTGACATACAATAAGTGACAGTTGTTCTCATAGCATAGTTGATAGCTCGTAAGACTGCTGAGCTTTTGCCTTGGGTTTGATCCTTACTGCCATTCCATGTTCAATTTTGTACTGTCCTTTAGGAAACTAAACGAAGAACAAGTTGGCGAATCCCTCTCTGGCAAGGCAGTTGAATTTTCACATGCAATGGACTGATTGGCTAACTTCAATGATAACTTACCAAAACCTTTTTTCTTCACAGTTATTTCTCAGCATAAACTATCCTACAACACTCTTACAAGATTTTCAGACACGTTCTGACCACTCTGTATATAAAGCAGAGTGTATGTCTGTATGCACATATGTCCAGGATTTCCTTCCAAACCCCTGGATACATAATGAGATTTTCACTCAGCAGCGGAGTGTGCGCTGATATGAAACTTCCTGCCAGATAAAAACTGTGTGCCAGACCGAGACTCGAACTTGGGACTTTTGCCTTTCGCGGGCAAGTGCTCTATTAAAGTTTGGAAGGTGGGAGACGAGGTACTGGCAGAAGTAAAGCTGTGAGGACAGGGCGTGAATCGTGCCTGGGTAGCTCATTTAGTAGAGCTCTTGCCTGTGAAAGGCAAAGGTCCCGAGCTCGAGTCTCCGTCCAGCACACAGTTTTAATCTGCCAGGAAGTTTCATATCGGCGCACACTCCACTGCACAGTGAAAATCTCATTCTGGAAACATCCCCAAGGCTGTTGCTAAGCCATGCCTCCGCAATATCCTTTCTTTCAGGAGTGCTAGTTCTGCAAGGTCTGCAGGAGAGCTTCTGTAAAGTTTGGAATGTAGGAGACAAGGCACTGGCAGAAGTAAAGCTGTGAGGATGGGGCGTGAGTCATGCCTGGGTAGCTCAGTTACTAGAGCAATTGCCCGCAAAAGGCAGACAGAGGTCCTGAGTTCGAGTCTCTGTCCGGCACACAGTTTCAATCTCCCTGGATACATTTCAACAAATTTTGGTACAGCAACAACTGCATTCATGAGTATCAGCACTGAGTGGTACCTAACGTCTTAGCTCCAATAGAAGTGAAGCTGTGGGTAATAATGGGATTTTTTCGAGCCCCTGGCATATAGGCTGCCCTGTATGACAGGCATATTGTTTGGGAACGATATCAGCCTGTCAAAAGAACCTGATTTGCAGGGTAGCCCACATGTCAGGGACAAGAAATGGTTTTCTAGGTCCCAACATGTAGGCTGCATGACAGGTGTGTAGTGTTGGAGAAGTATCAGTCTGCTTTATAGAATTGTATTACAGGGGCTACATGTGCCAATGAGTATGGCTAGGGACAGGTAGAGATGGATAGAGAAAGAGATGGACAGAATGACAGAAGGAGGAAATCGACAGAGAGAGGAGAGGAGGGACAGGTGAGTGGTGGGCAGGTGGGAAAGAAAGAGGAGAAATTAGAGATGGAAAGAGAGAAGGGTGCGAGGATATTGCCAGTGGAGCGAGGAAGATTGGTCAGAGAAGGTGGAGGAAATGGAGAATGAGAGGCAAAGGACGAGACAAAGAAACAGAGAGAGGGAAGAGGAGGCGATATACAGAGATGGGAAGAATGAGGTGGATAGACAGAGAAGCAGAGGAAAGAAGAGATGCACACAGAGAGGGGAAGGAGACGATGTGTTACATATATGTGTCGAATGCATATATGGGCTAAGATATGGGGAAAGGTTAGTATGTATGGTTTGGGTTACATCCAACAGCTTGGTACAAATACAAAATTATGTATAGGTTGTCTATTTTGGGTCAAAATGAAGAGGGGCAAGTAAAGAACAACGGAACAAGAAAATAATCCTAATAAAAATAGGTCTAGAAACTAATGGTATCTCCAATATGATATACTATGAGTCAGTATATGACACTTACTCTTGTGGGACTTGGCTGAAACCTTGAAGATCCAAACTGCAGTTTCACACTTGAGGACAATCACGTTACCATAAGTTACAGTTGACAATTATACGTTACAACAAGTCTTCCAAGAGGGAACTATTCATGTGAAGGGTCGCTTCAGCATATCTCCTCACAGATGCCCACACACGTTCAAAATTTGCAGCTCTGACAACCATCCACAGTGTATTTGAACTCTTCAGCGCAATCAGTGAGACCGGAACACACCAAAGCCCACTCGAAAACGACCCAACGGGTTCAAGGCATTGGGCCTGGGGAGCCACGATATTGGTGAACCATGACTGATACATCTGTTGTCGAACATTCGTACTGCATACTCCGGACAGACAGGTGAAAGTGTGCCAGTGCACCGTCATGCATGTACCACGTGCATATCGTTTCACCACTAGGGAAATCATCCAAAACACAGCCTTAGACATTAACAGTGTTGTAACGTCGACATGAGTGCACTTGTACATCCGTCTTATCAATGACACCAATGGTTTCCAGATCCACACTGACGAAAAAAAAAAAAAAGGCAACAACAAGAAGGAGTTGTGAAACATAAACGAAAGTTGGTAGGGGTGTTTCCACATCTGAAAGATGATGTATATTCAAATTTCTCGCCAGTCGCAGAAGATGAGGGTGTAAATCAGGTTTGCTTTAAATACACAAAGTAATGGTAGTAAGCGATAGTTACCTTTGGACGAGATGAGTTTTTGTTAGTCAAGAATGCCCTTAAGGTTACAAAGACTATGTTATCACCACTTCACTGCGTTTGGACGAGATCGTGTAAAAGGGCTACAAGAAGTTGAATGTTCCTTCTGCGATATTGCAGAAAGACTTGGCAGGAATGTAGCCACTGTACTTGATAGCTGGCAGCGGTGGTCACTAGAGTGTAGGGCCGCAAGAAGACTGGGCTCCGCACGGCCACGTGGCCCTACCTAGAGCTAAGATCATCAAGTTCGGTATATGGCACATTGTACTGCATCTGCCGTAGCAATCCGAGCGGCAGTCGACTCCGCAGTGATACAACGAACTGTTACAAATCGGTTACTTTAAGGACAGCTCCAAGCAGACGCCCTGCGGCGTGCATTCTACTGATCCCAAACCACCACCATTTGCGACTTCAGTGGTATCAAGCGAGAGCTCGCTGGAAAGGAGTACAGGAAGACTGAATTAACGTCCACTCGATATCGAGGTCATTGAAGCATAAGCTCCGATTATGTCAAGGATAGGGAAGGAAATCGGCCGTGTCCTTTCAAAGGAGCTGTCCTGGCATTTACCTGTAGCAATTTGGGGAAATCACGGAAAACCTAAATGTAGATGGCCGGACGCTGGTTTGAACCGTCGTCCTCCCGAATGCGAGTCCAGTGTGTTAGCCACTGCTCCACCTCTCTCGGTAGCCCATTGCAGGGCGTGGTGGAGGGAAGTTTCAATTGCTGATGGAAGCTGGTTCTGCGTCAGTACCAGTGACAGCCGTGTGTTGGTTAGATGGAGACCCTTTGGTGGTGTGCAACCAACCAGTCTGCGGGCTAGACACAGTGGACCTTTATGATCTGGAGTGTGATTTCGTGTGACAGCAGGAGCACTCTAGTGGTTACCCTACGCACTCTGACTGCAAATTTGTCGGTCAGTCTGGCAATTTGACCTGTTGTGCTGCCATTGACGAACAGAATTCCACGAGGTGTTTCCCAACAGGATAACGCTCGCCCATGTTACCGCTGTTGTAAGCCATCGTGTTATACATTGTCGACATGTTGCCTTGGCCTGTTCGACCACCAGATCTGTCTCCAGTCGAGCATACATGGGACATCATCGGAATACAACTCCAGCGTCATCCACAAACAGTATTCACCATCCCTGTATTGATTGAGCAGCACTTCACTTTTGTAATGGCTTATCTCGCGCTTACCTTAACCTGTGATCTTGCAATGTTAGTCGCTTAAATATATTAACTAGACAAACGTATTCCAGAAATTTCATTACTCTACGTTCATTAGTTTTTGGTGTTGCCATTTTAATCTTTAATCAGAGTTACAATAGTAATAGCTAAAGAACCTTAACACATCATCAGCTACGGATAAAACATAATTTAACAAAAACTCAACAGAAATTGAGAAGGATGCACTTGGAGAGTAGAGTGTTCATGCAAACCCCAGATACTAGGACCATAGATACTACGCCATATTTCATATGCTCATATTACTGTCTTGTATAAAATTAAACAAGGGATATTTTTGAAGATCTTCAAGACACATTAAAATAGAGGCTGTTATTGAGTGGGGAATCCACAATTTCACAAGGTTTTGCAGTAAACGGATTTTGTTGTGTTGTGCTTAGAACAAGCTGCAGGAAAACAGCAAGTGAATTATAACTCCTTATTTCTTCTGTCATTCGCAAAAAGAGTTACACTTGATGCCTTTCTGATATACGTGGGAACGAGGTGCATCATAGTTTGCACAAATTGTACTAAGACAAGTTATCAGCTTCCCGATCACTTGAAACTTTTTTCGAAGGGAACCTCTAATTACTGGCTGGGTGATAGCGTAGAACGAGCTTCTGCATTTACGTTTACATGGGTACTGCCAAACCACTGTACAGGGCATGGTAGAGGGAACATCCTACCAATACTGCCGATTTTCTTCCCTATGCCATTCACGTGTTGAGAGAGGGAAATTGCCTGTTCTGTTGTTCTGTACGTGCCCCAGTCTTTTTCATTTTAATAAGCCCTACACGAGATGTAAAATGCTGGCCCACTCTTCTTAGAACAAATGTTCTCCGAACTTACCCAGCAGAATTTTGCTGTAGAATTACGTCACCTTTGTTCCAAGAATTCCCATTTGAGTTCACCAAGCATTTATTATACACTTCCCTGTGAGCTACACCGACATGTTACGATACTAGCAGCGCGCCACTGAATTCGTTCGATGTTTGTCCTCACGCTTACCACAGGGTGACAAACATTGATCTATATGAAAAAAGTAAATTAGTTACTAACTATGGCGTGCACAGTCTTTATTAAACATGTAAACGTCACTAAAGATATTCAGATTTAGGTTATGACATGTTCGATATGCCTGCCATCATTGGCGATGATGTGGCGCAGACGAATAGCGAAATTCTGCATGACCCGTTAAAGTATCGGAACACGGATGCTGTCGATGATCCCCTGAAAGGCTGTTTTCAACTCAACATCGTTTTGGGGTTATTGCTGTACAGATTTCTTTAATATAGACTCACAAAAAGAGTTGCATACGTTCAGATCCGGCGAATATGGCGGCCTATCGTGGCCCATACCAGTTGCCTCAGGGTATCCCAGAGCCAGAGTACTGTTCCCAAAGTGCTCCTCCAGTCGATCAAACACTCTCCTGCGTCGAAAGGGTTGAGCTCTACCTTGCACGAAGCACATCTTGTCGAAATCAGGGTCACTTTGAATAATGCAGATGAAATCATCTTCGAAAATCTTCACGCAGCATTCGGTAGTCACCGTGCCATCAAGAAATATCGCACCGATTATTCCATGACTGGACATTGCACACTACACGGTCACCATTTGAGGGTGAAGAGACGTCTCGATCGCGAAATGCGGATTCTCAGTCCCCCAAATTCGCCAATTTTGCCCCAGTGGCTAACCGTGCAGTTTGAGCGTCCTAAAGCAAACGTTCAAAAGTTATAACGATTTTATCTCATGTAGTTCAATAAGTGTCCCCCTGTAGAAACGCTGAAACTACACTGAGGTGACAAAAGTCATGGGGTCCCTCCTAACATCGTGTCGGACCCCCTTTTGCACTGCGTAATGCAGCAACTTGGGGCGACATGGACTCAATAAATCTTTGTAAGTCCTCTGCAGAAACACTGAGGCATGCTGCCTCTGTAGTCGTCCATAGCTGTGAAAGTGTTGCCGCAGCAAGGTCTTGTGCACGATATGACCTCTCGATTATGTCTCATAAATGTTCGATGGGATTCATGTCAGGCAATCTGGGCGGCCAAATTAACAGCTCGAATTGTTCAAAATGTTCTTCAGGCCAATCGCGAACAACTATGGCCCGGTGATGTGCGACATTGTCATACATAAAAATTCCATCTCTGTTTGGGAACATGAAGTCTATGGATGGCTGCAAACGGTCCGCAAGTAGACAGACATAACCATCTCCAGTCAATGCTATGTTCAGTTGGACCAGAGGACCCAGTCCGTTCCGTGTAAACATAGCTTGTACCATTATGGATAGACCACCAGCTCTCATAGCGCCTAGTTGACAACTTGGGTCCATGGCTTCGTAGAGTCTGCGCCACACTCGAACCCCCTATCAGCTCTTGCCAACTGAAATCGGGACTCGTCTAACGAGGCCACGGTTTTCCGGTCGCTCTAGGGTTCAACCGATACGGTCAGGAGTGGCGCTGCGTGCGATGCCGTGCTGTTAGCAAATGCACTGCTGCCATAGCCCATTAACGCCAGATTTCCGCGCAATGTCCTAACGTGTACGTTCGTCGTTCGTCCCCCACTGATTTCTGCGATTTTCATGCAGTGTTGCTTGTCTTCTAGTACCGACAACTCTACGCAAACGTTGCTGCTCTCACCCGTGGTAAGAGGTAATGCCTAAAATTTGGTATTCTCGGGACCCTATTGACACTGTGGACCTCGGAATACTGAATTCCCTAACGATTTCCGAAATGAAATGTCCCATGCATCGCGCTCTAACTATCAGTCCGTGTTCGAAGTCTGTTAATGCCCGCCGTGCGGTTATAATCAAGTCGGAAACCGTGCCACATAAATCTCCTGAATACAAATGAGAGTTCCGCCAATGCACTGACCTTTTTCCTCTTGCGTACGCGATACCACCGCCATCTGTGTATGCGTGCATCTCTATCCCGTGACTTTTGTCACCTCAGTCTATATTACTGGACGTGCTAGTGCCCTCTAAGCGGTTTCCTTTCCGCAGGCACTAAACTTTCCTAAAATCTTCGAACAAATCTGTCATTCACCTTCCCTAAAAGTGATTTCAAGTCGTAGACTGGTGTGTTACTAGCAAATATTGTTTTCAGCAATAACAATGATCCGTCCATTGATACTCTGAATCTAAGATCAAAGCGTTCCCATTGTTTTCAAGCAAATTCGGTGCCAGATTTTATATAAAAATTGCTTGGCTGCAGCAAGCAGATATCCAAATATTAAAACACTGTAGCCACGAGAGGCTGAGGGTGTAATCCCTAGAAGCGGTTCATCGTTGTCAGTAGAGAATATACGCATGTATTTTATTCCTTAATTTGTCTTGTACATAATGGGAGCAAAAAGTCCTTGTAGGAGACAATTGGCGAATCATGTAGCCATTCGATTGGATAGACCTGCTGACCATTACGAATATGTATCATGTAAAAGTAAAGCGCTGTCAGTCGATTGTATTTCACGATTATAATGTAGTAAAAACTAATATTATTGGATCTGATAACACGCCTAAGATCAAAACAAAGCTTTTACGTGAAATAAAGTAAAAAGTAGTATCAATAGTTTATCGTCATGTTAGAGTACGTGTCTTGTATGTGCTTTAAGCCCACAAAACTGGTCATCTGTGCCTGTCTCCATTCTCGAGGCATATTTCCTTTTCTAATACGCCTTTCTATAAGATGATTCATCCGAATCGAAAACGTGACAGCTAAAAAGTATCTTAAGAGCACGACTAAATCAATAGAAAAAATCTGACCCTTTACATAAAAGTGGCATTTACCATTACCTATGTCAATCTGTAAATGCTCTAAACGTGTCCATGCCAATAAGATAATGAACTATAAGTTTGTGAATTATAAGAAAATTGCACTTCACTGTAAAATGTTCGGTTTGTAATGGAATAAATGCCTGATGTTTAACCAATTTAGCCTCACAGCCAGCAGCAGTTTTCACCTTGTAATTTTGGACAGGAAATGTTGGGAATTTGCCTCTCTTCTTCAAATCACATTGCTTAAACACTGGGCCGACCGCACCAGACGTACGGGATGTTGGCTTTTGACTCAGATGTGGCCATTCCTAATGATCACATAATGTCCCGCTAACAGCTCTTTCTGGATGTACTGCGTTTTGTCAGGAGATCGCGCACATTTGTATTCCCAGTTTTACCTGAAAGTCTCTGAACTTTAATTCATTATAGGAGCTCCGGGACTTGTATTCAGCGACCACTGCTCGTGAGTCTCCCTGCTGCTACTTATTAATATAGGCTGGCAAGCAAATTTTTTTTTTAGTCTTCTGACTGGTATGATTCGACCCCCCCCCCCCCCTCCCCTCACGAAATTCTCTCCTGTGCCAACTTCTGCATCTGAGTGCAGCTCGAGCATCCAGCGTCCTCAATTATGTGTTGGATGTATTTCGTTCCCCGTCTTCCTCTACGGTTTTTACCCTCTACAGCAGCTCTCCCTAGTACAATGGAAATTAGTCCATGATGTCTTATCACACGTCCTGTCATCTTGTCCCTGCTCTTGTAGCTGGTTTCCGTATTATGTTCCGTCATCCGTCGGCTGCTGGGTCATCCGTCGGCTATTGGCTGTTAGATCGGTAACAGCGGAGGTCATCTCATAACGGCGCGTCCGTTGCGGACTCACAGGAAAAAATTGTAAAATCGCCGCCTGTGACAAATTGGAATCTAATAATTTGTCCTCCGAAATGTCATCTCTAAGAGCTCGGAAACAATGTGATAAAAATTATACTACGAAAGAAATAATTTCTTAATGTTCTGCAAATATTATTTATTTGATCATGAAATGGGTTTAGGATTTCTTGACATCGTCAGATAACACGTAAATTTTGGAAACACATATAAAATACGTACAACTTACAGATGTTACTGACACAGGCAGAGGAAATAGACAAAATAGTGATATATAGAAAGTTTACAAATAAAAGTATTATATTTTTAGTACGGATATCATTAAGTTTAAGGAAAAATGAACTAGAACGCTAGATTCACTATTTGGATTTAGCATTAATTTAACTAAAGCTTGATTTATCAGAGAGAGGTAAAAGGTGAATAAGTTTGATCACTGTCGGTGGTGACACACAATTGTCGCCTGACGATCACCCAAGAAGCCGAAACCCGACCCGTGATCAAATTAAATAACATTTACTGAGCACGAGGAAGGTACTTCCTTTCCTAATATCACTGCCACGCTCTCTCAAGCACCGACGGAGAATTCAGCTAATACGATAACAACTTTTGATTTATCCAACTTACTTGTAACCAGTGGTGGACATAATGCGGTGGTGTGCGTTCGTGATCGCACTTGCGAAACAACGTTGACATATGGCCTAAGGCAATGCTGAGTGATTGTACCGCACATGTTTGCAAAATGTGAAACTGAAGTTACAAAAGACGTCATAAAAATCGCCCAGCAATTCGAGATTTTGAGAGGACGCGGATAGGTTAACAGCTTCTGCATGTGGTAGCCGAAGCGGAAAATTATATGTCACGTGTCGCGTCTGCTTACAGCACAGTAAGAAATTTCGCCATCATTCCCCCCCCCCCCCCTCCACTCTCCATCTTTCTCCCCTCCGTTCACCTTCTCGGAAGAGTGTATTGATCTTCTGAGAAATATAAACACCAATTAACGAAGCATCTCGATTGCGTATCCAAAAACAGTTCATTAAGACGGGTCCTGCGTTGTGTAACGGCACCGGCAGCTTCTTCTGCTTTTTTTTTTTTTTTTTTTCAGACACGGCGTCGTATGGACCAGCTTGTTTCCACGCCCTCTGCCTCACGGAATACAGAGACGTAACGAAGCGCTGCGAATCCGGAACAGGTGTCCGAGCGCCAGGCGGCCGCTTCTGCTTCATTAGCTCCACGAGAGCGACGCCACCACCGGACCGGCGGTCGTTTTTCTCGTTCTCGGACCACCGTCTTCGCGCAGGACTTTTGACAATCACTCCTGTCCGCTGACGCGAGCTGTTCTCTGCTTCGACTCGTTTCGGCTAGATTTACTCCTTCCCCCGCTTTTTTCTGTTTCATGTCCCCGCGGCTGAGACCGGGACAGCCCGTCACGCCGGTGCTCGCGGGGGATATATCTTCGTTAACGACGGGGAAGTTCTCCCTACCAGTAGGCGGGCAGGTCCGGTGGACAACTGCGCCGGCAAAAATACAAGCGAAAGACGCCGGTGGCAGCCGCCGATCACTGGAGCGGAGCAAGGGACGCGCGCTCGTAAATTACGCCTTCGTTAATGAAGCGGCAGTCTCCTCGTTCCCCCTCCCCCTCCCCCGAACCCCATTCCCGCCCTCGGGCACCGGTTTCTCCTCCGTGGTCTGTGGTCTCCCCCGGCGCCGTTTTCACGGTTGGCGCGCGAAGACAGAAGGGTCGGCTGTTTCGAGCGCAGGTGCATACGACAGGACTGCCAGAAAAGGGGGGGGGGGGGCGGACGACGCGCACACGTGTGTGGTGTGTGGTGCGCGGCGTGTGGTGGGGCCTCGCCACGCTGGATGCCGCGGCACAAGAATGAACCTTTAGCGGGGCGCCGCAGATGGGCCTCACCCCGGAGCAGATACGCATCTCTCCACATTGTGACCGCCCGCCATTAGCCCGCGTAAACACGGGCGCAGCCAGACTCCCCCCACGCGCTCACGGCTGCTGCCGACAATGGCGCGTCTTCTACTCTCCCTTTTTGATAGATAAAATGGACCCTCTAATGCTGGGTGTCCTTTTATTCGAAATTACTATCGCATGGAATTTTACACCGCCTTAAAGTAAGTGATATTATGCCTACTTTATCGCGTATATTAATGAGTCGAGGATTCAGGAGGAGAACTTTGATGACATTGCTATTCCACTGAAAGGGAGGACGAATTGCAGGCGCGGTCAAATGGAATAAACAGACAGGTCACACACGCTATGGATCGAGAGTAAACCCAAGAAAATACTAATGCATAGCAGAAATGAAAATAGGGATAAACGTAACATCATAATTGAGGACTACGAAGTATTCCTGGTCACAAGAATTCTACTAACACCAAATATCGGCCTTAATTTCAGGAAGAAGTTTCTGAGATTGTGTTTCTGGAACGACCGATCCATCGGTCTCCTAATGTGCTGTTAAGAAGATTAGTGATTATCGATCCGAAAAGGGTAGGACATTCGTCACGCACATACCATACAGTGTATAATGGTACGTCTCGCATCTACTGCGGCGGAATATCTGTTAGGAACACTTGTTTTTTAGAGCCTCATTAGTAAAACAAATTATGCAATTCTTGAAATTTCCGCACCTCACGTTGAGAGACCAAGCTCGTTATTTCAGCCATTTCTCTCTGACAGAATGGATATTCAACTGGCGGGTAATGTGTATTTTGAAGACTGATTTCCCATCGTTTGTTAGCGATTCATTCGTAAACAAAATACTAAATAGAAAAGACGCATCATTTCGCAGCTTCCATTTGTAAAACTGCAACTTATTCTGAAAATCACAACCACTGAGCTGTTGATACTGAGAATTGAGGAAAGGATGAAATGCGTATCTAAGAAGCATGCACAGAATGCTCCTTTGGCTAATACCACGCGCTCATTGAAGCTGCCACGTAGCGACATGTCAATTACGTGTTACTGCAGTTATCATGTTAACTGTCTTTCTTTCTTCAGCCACTGTTCTGTTTCAGTGATGTATTTTATTCTTTGCACTTCCAGTCCCTTATATTGTGCAAAGACAGACCGACAGGGCTTGGTACGGTCAGGGTACCTATCTGTGTAGAAAGTCTCTACTACCGTAACAGCTTTACAATTTCTGCCGTAAACGAAAACCACATCCACTTTTTCAAGTCACACACATCGCGAATGACTCAATATTTTCGCGAGTAAGTTGTCGTCTGATCGCTGCAACATCAGAGCAGAGACTGACGAGGTTTAAGCGTGCAGGTTAAAGACACGAACTGTATCTATGTTACTTGTCTGCTGGCATTTGGTGTAGTAGGGCAGACGTTTGTGGGACTGTTGTCTGAGACACTCTTACCTTTTACTGCTTGATCAGTTGCTGCATAGGCAGCGTCTTCAAAGTCCTCTTCCAAGGCTGTTTGCAATGCCACGGAAAACAGTATACAGTGCCAATTAATAGAAAAAAGTGTCATAATTCGGCAGCTATAAATGTAAGATGGTAGGCCTTCTGGTCCCCTCACACAGGTAGTAGACCTATCATGCCAGTCCATCTCCCTTTATTATATTTGACACTGAACATGTGCAAATTGCCTTTAGTATAGGATGGACGTATGTAAATCAGTGATCGGATGCTCTGTACTGGTGCGATGACCTTTCTCATCCTTTAACCAACCAGATTCACTGCTGAGGGTGAGGGTTAGGGTTGGGCCAGACAGCAATGAACAGCATTCACATCTGACAACACCGGTGTTACTTTATTCAACAGAACATCAACACAAATTCATTTGCCACCCCCCACCCCCTGCCCCAAAAAAATAAGATTAAGTAAAATAAAATAACAAGACTTTTACAAAACTCTTGACAATTTCTCAGTTACCAAAACCTGCCTTTTAGTTATAAAACCTTAGCAATGACAGAAATTTCTTGTTTTTTCTAGATTTCAAAATTCCCGCAGTTGGCTTTGAATACAAAATTTAAACAATGTCATTAAAATTCACCACTAACTAGTAGTAAATACACAATAAATGCGTTACGCCCGTTGGTGACTTGGGTTCAGAATAAAGAGAAGTTATCTGAACACAATTAAAACTCCGCCACAGGCGTTGATACTCCAACGGACGTCATGAGCGGTGCAGACTTGCCGTGCATGCCATACTGGTAGAGGAGTGGGTCCCATACAAGATCAAGTGCAACAGACTAAAAGTTAATCTTAAAAGCTAATAATAGTGCACTGTTTTTTACGACAAAGGAAGGACACATTCTAGTGCATAACAACTTGGAACCATAACACATGGCGACAAGCAAACTGTCAGTCCCTGCAACTCAGATTTACAGTGACTTCTTTTTGTGTCATCGGTTTTCTGATCGGTTTCATGCACCCTGACAAGAATTGCTCTCTTGTGCTAACCTTTTTATCTCAGGGTAGCAGTTGCACCCTACCTCCTCAATTATTTGCTGGATGTAATCCACTCTCTGTCTTCCTCTACAATTTTTACCCTCAGCAGCAATCTCTACTGCCATGGAAGTTATCTCCTGATGCCTTAACAGATGTCCTATTATTCTGCCCTTTCCTCTTATCAGTATTTTCCACATGTTCCTCGCCGATTCTGCAGAGAACATTAGCATTCATCCCCTAATCCGTCCAACCAATTTTCAACATTCGTCTGTAGCACCACATCTCAAATGCTTCGATTATCTTCTGTTCTGGTATTCCTACATTCCATGTCTCACAACCATACAACGCTAAGCTGCAAATGTACATTCTTAAAAATATCTTCCTCATGTTAAGACCTATGTTTGATACTAGCAGACTTCACTTCGCCTGGAACTCCTTTTTCGCGAGTATTAGTGTGCCTTTTGTTTTCCTTGCTCCGTCCGTCATTGGTTACTTCGCTGCCTAGGTAGTATAAATCCTTACTTAGTCTACTTCATGCTCACCAATTGTAATGTTAAGTATCCTGCTCTTATCATTTCTGCTACTCCTCATTAGTTTGCTCTTTCTTCGATTTACTCTCAGTCCATATTCTTTACCCAACAGACCACTTATTCTATTCAACAAATCCTGTAATTATTATTCACTTTCACTGAGAGTAGCAATATAATCAGCGAATATTATCATTGGTGTCTTCTCAATTTGAATTTGAATTCCAATACTTTAACCTTTCTTTTATTTTTGCCATTGTTTTTCGATGCATAGATTGGACAGTAGGGGCGAAATGCTACACCGTTGTCATACCCCCATTTCAATCCGAGCACATCATTCTTGGCTTTCCAGTCCTATTCTTCACTCTTGGTTCTTGTTGTTGTTGTGGTCTTTGGTCCAGAGACTACTTTGATGCGATTCTCCTTGCTACCCTATCTTGTGCAAGCTTCATCTCCAAGTAACTGCTGCAACCTACATCCATCTGAATCTGTTTACTGTATTCATGCCTTGGTCTCCCTCTACTATTTTTACCCTCCGCGCTTTCCTCCAATACCAAATTTATACTACATTGATGCCTCAGAACGTGTCCTACAAACCGATCCGTTCTTCCAGTCAAGTTGTACCACAAATTCCCCTTCTCTTCAATGATATTCAGTACTTTCTCGTTAGTTAGGTGATATATCCATGTAATTTTCAGAATTCTTCTGTAGCACCACATTACGAAAGCTTCGATTCTCTTCTTGTTTAAACTATTTGTCGTCCATGTTTCACTTCCACACATGGCTACACACCACACAAATACTTTCAGAAAAGACTTCCTGACACTTAAATCTATACTCGACGTTAACAAATTTTTCTTCTTCAGAAACGCTTTCCTTGCCACTGCCAGTCTACATTTTATATCCACTCTACTTCGACCATCGGTCGGCCGCTGTGTCCGAGCGGTTTTAGGCGCTTCACTCCGGATCCGCGCTGCTGCTACCGTCGCAGGTTTGCATCCTGCCTCGGGCATGGATGCGAGTGATGTTCCTCAGGTTAGTTACGTTTAAGTAGTTGTAAGTCTAGGGGACTGATGACCTCAGATGTTAAGTCCTATAGTGCTTAGAGCCATTTGAAACATTTGAACTTCAACCATCATCAGTTACTTTTCCTCCCCAAATAGCAAAACTCATCTACGAGTACTGCTTAAAGTGTCTCATTTCCTAAACTAATTCCTTCAGCAACACCTCATTTAATTCGACTGCATCCCATTATCCACGTTTTGCTTTTGTTGATGTTCATCTTATATCCTCCTTTCAAGACACTGTCCATTCTGTTCAATTGCTGTTCCAGGTCCTTTGCTGTCACTTACAGTATCACAATGTCGTCGGCAGACCTGAAAGTTTTTTTTCTTCTCCACGGATTTTAATTCCTACTTCAAATTTTTCTTTTGTTTCCTTTACTGCTTGCTCAGTGTACAAATTGAATAACATCGGGGATAGGCTACAACCCTGTGTCACTCCCTTTTCAACCACTGCTTCACTTTAGTGCACCTCGACTCTTATAACTGCCATCTGGTTTCTGTACAAATTGTATTTGACTCCTGCCACTTCAGGAATTTGAAAGACAGTATTCCAGTCAGCATTATCAGAAGCTTTCTCTAAGTCTGCAAGTGCTAGAAATGTAGCTTTGCCTTTCCTTAATCTATTTTCTAAAGTAAGTCGTAGGGTCAGTATCGCCTCCGTATTCCAACATTTCAACGGGATCCAAACTGAAGATCACCGAAGTAGGCTTCTAGCAGTGTTTCCATTCGTTTGTAAAGAGTTGGTGTTATTATTTTGCAGCCGTGATTTATTAAACTGATAGTTCGGTAATTTTCGCACCTATAAACACCTGCTTTCTTTGGGATTGGAATTACTATATCCTTTTTGAAGTCTGAGGGTATGTTGCCTGTCTCATACATCTTACTCACCAGATGTAAGAGTTCTGTCATGGCTGTCTCTCCCAAGGCTATCAGTAGTTCTACTGGAATGTTGTCTAGTCCCTGCGCCTTGTTTCGACTTAGGCGCTTTAGTGCTCTGTCACTCTCTTCACGCAATGTCATATCTCCCATTTCACCTTCATCTACGTCCTCTTCCATTTCCATAACATTGCCCTCAACTATTTTGCACTTGTATAGACCCTCTATACACTCCTTCCTCCTTTCTGCTTTCCCTTCTTTGCTTAGAACTGGTTTTCGAAGTGAGCTCTTCATATTCATAAACATGGTTCTCTCTTCTCCAAAGGTCTCTTTAAATCTCCTCTAGGCAGTGTCTACCTTTCCCTTAGTGATATATGCCTCTAAATCCTCACATTTGTCCTCTAGCCATCGTTGATTAGCCATTTCGCACTTCCTGTCGATCTTAGTTTTGAGATATTTGTATTCCTTTTAACTGCTTCATTTACTGGATTTTTATATTTTCTCCTTTCATCAGTTAAATTCAGTATCTCTTCTGTTGCCCAGGGATTTCTACTAGCCTTCGTCTTTTAACCTATTTCATCCTCTGCTTCCTTCGCCAGCCGGTTTGGCCGTGCGGTTCTAAGCGATTCAGTTTGGAACCGCGTGACCGCTACGGTCGCAGGTTCGAATCCTGCCTCGGGAATGGATGTGTGTGATGTCCTTAGGTTAGTTAGGTTAAAGTAGTTCTAAGTTCTACGGGACTGATGACCTCAGAAGTTAAGTCCCATAGTGCTCAGAGCCATTTGAACCATTTTTGAGCCTCTGCTGCCTTCACTATTTTATCTCTCAAAGCTACCCATTCTTCTTCTACTGTATTTCTTTCCCCCGTTCTTGTCAATCGTTCCTTAATGCTCTCTTTGAAACTCTCTATAGCCTCTGGTTCTTTCAGTTTATTCAGGTGCCATCTACTTAAATTGCCACCGTTTTGCAGTTTCTTCAGTTTTAATCTACTGTTCATAACCAATAGATTGTGGTCAGAGCCCACATCTGCCACTGGAAATGTCTTACAATTTAAAAACTGGCTCCCAAACCTCCGTCTTACAATTATATTATTCTTCTGAAACCCTCCAGTGTCTCGAGGCCTCTTCCACGCATACAACTTTCTTTCATGATTCTTATACTTTTGCTTCACTTCTTTATCCTACCTTCTAATTCCAGTCCCTAATGACTATTAAATTTTCATCTTCCTTCACAATCTGAATAGTTTCTTTTATCTAATCATACATTTCTCCAATCGCTTCGTTATCTGCGGAGCTAGCTGGCGTATAAACGTGTACTACTGTGGTAGGCGTGGGCTTCGTGTCTGTCTTGGGTACAATAATGCGTTTACTATGTTGTATGTAGTAGCTTAACCGCTCTCCTATTATTTTATTCATTATCAAGCCTACTTCTGCTTTATCCATATTTGATTTTGTATTTATAACCCTATATTCACCTGACCAGAAGGCTTGTTCCTCCTGCCACCAACTTGCCACTATATCTAGCTTTAACCTAATAATTTCCCTTTTTAAATTTTCTTACCTACCTACCCGATTAAGGTATCTGACATTCCATGTTCCGATCCGTAGAACGCCAGTTTTATTTCTCCTGATAACGACGTCCTCCAGAGTAGTCCCCACTCGGAGATCCGAATGAGGGAATATTTTACCAACGGAATATTTTACCCAAGAGGACGCCGTCATCATTTAACCATACGGTATAGTTGCATGCCCTCGGAAAAAATTAAGGCTGTAGTTTGGTTCTTGTACATATTGTATATTACCCGTCTCTCCCCGTAGCTTACCCCGTATTTTTCTCTGAATTTCGAACATTTTGCACTATTTTATATTGTCGAACGGTTTCTCAGGTCGATAAATCCTATGAACAAATGGTTCAAATGGATCAGAGCACTATGGGACTTAACAGCGGAGGTCATCAGTCCCATAGAACTTAGAACTACTTAAACCTAACTAACCTAAGGACATCACACACATCCATGCCCGAGGCAGGACTCGAACTTGCGACCGAATCCTATGAAGGTGTCTATTTCTTCAGTCTTGTTTCCTTTATCAACCACATTAGAACTGCCTCTCTGGTGCCTTTACCTTTCCTAAAGCCAAATTGATCGTCATCAACAGATCCTCAATTTTCTTTTCCATTCTTCTGTGTATTGTTCTTATCAGCTGCTTGGATACATGAGCTGTTACGCTGACTGTGCGATTATACTCACTCTTGTGGGCTCTTACTGTCTTCGGAATTGCGTGGATCAAGTTTTCCCGAAAGTCCGGTGGTACACCGCCAGTCTCACACATTCTGCACACCAACGTGATTAGTTCTTTTGTTGCCACTTCCCTCAATGATTTTAGAAATTCCGGTGGAATGTTATTTATTCTTCTGCCTTATTTGATCTTCAGTGTTCCAAAGCTCTCTTAAAATCTGATTCTAATACTGGACCCCTATCTTTATTAAATCGGCTCCTGTTTCTTCTTCAACCACTTAAACAAATCTTCCCTGTCAAAGGCCGAACTAAGTTAACAATTGGCTCCTTCTACCGACCCCAGACTCCTATGATATAGTTGCTGAACAGTTCAGAGAAAATATGAGTCTCGTAACAAATAGATACCCCACTCATACGGTTATAGTTGGTGGGGACTTCAACCTTCCCTCGATATGTTGGCAAAAATACTTGTTCAAAACCGGTGGTAGGCAGAAAACATCTTCCGAGATTGTCCTAAATGCTTTCTCCGAAAATTATTTCGAGCAGTTAGTCCACGAACCCACGCGAATTGTAAATGGTTGCGAAAACACACTTGACCTCTTAGCCACAAACAATCCATATCTAATAGAGAGCATCATGACTGATACAGGGATCAGTGATCACAAGGTCGTTGTAGCTAGGCTCAATACCGTTTCTTCCAAATCCACCAGAAACAAACGCAAAATAATTTTATTTAAAAAAGCGGATAAAGTGTCACTAGAAGCCTTCCTAAGAGACAATCTCCATTCCTTCCGATCTGACTACGCAAATGTAGACGAGATGTGGCTCAAATTCAAAGATATAGTAGCAACAGCAATTGAGAGATTCATACCTCATAAATTGGTAAGAGATGGAACTGATCCCCCATGGTACACAAAACAGGTCCGAACGCTGTTGCAGAGGCAACGGGAAACGCATGCGAAGTTCAGATGAACGCGAAATCCCGAAGATTGGCTAAAATTTACAGACGCGCGAAATTTGGCACGGACTTCAATGCGAGATGCCTTTAATAGGTTCCACAACGAAACATTGTCTCGAAATTTGGTAGAAAATCCGAAGAAATTCTGGCCGCATGTAAAGTACACAAGCGCAAGGCGCAGTCAACACCTTCGCTGCGCAGTGTCGATGGTACTGTTACCGACGACTGTGGCGCTAAAGCGGAGTTATTGAACGCAGTTTTCCGAAATTCCTTCACCAGGGAAGACGAATGGAATATTCCAGAATTTGAAACACGAACAGCTGCTAGCATGAGTTTCTTAGAAGTAGATACCTTAGGGGTTGCGAAGCAACTCAAATCGCTTGATACGGGCAAGTCTTCAGGTCCATATTGTATACCGATTAGGTTCCTTTCAGATTACGCTGATACAATAGCTCCCTGCTTAGCAATCATATACAACCGCTCGCTCACCGATAGATCTGTACCTACAGATTGGAAAATTGCGCAGGTCGCACCAGCGTTTAAGAAGGGTAGTAGGAGTAATCCATCGAACTACAGACCTATATCATTGACGTCGGTTTGCAGTAGAGTTTTGGAGCATATACTGTATTCAAACATTATGAATCACCTCGATGGGAACGATCTATTGATACGCAATCAGCATGGTTTCAGAAAACATCGTTCTTGTGCAACGCAGCTAGCTCTTTATTCGCACGAAGTAATGGCCGCTTTCGACAGATCTCAAGTTGATTCCGTATTTCTAGATTTCCGGAAAGCTTTTGACACCGACTTCTAATCAAGCTGCGGGTCTATGGGGTATCGTCTCAGTTGTGCGACTGAATTCGGGATTTCCCGTCACGAAGGTCACAGTTCGTAGTAATAGACGGCAAATCATCGAGTATAACTGAAGTGATGTTAGGTGTTCCCCAGGGAAGCGTCCTGGGACCTCTGCTGTTCCTGATCTATATAAATGACCTGGGTGACAATCTGAGCAGTTCTCTTAGGTTGTTCGCAGATGATGCTGTAATTTACCGTCTAGTAAGGTCATCCGAAGACCAGTATCAGTTGCAAAGCGATTTAGAAAAGATTACTGTATGGTGTGGAAGGTGGCAGTTGACGCTAAATAACGAAAAGTGTGAGGTGATCCACATGAGTTCCAAAAGAAATCCGTTGGAATTCGATTGCTCGATAAATAGTACAATTCTCAGGGCTGTCAATTCAACTAAGTACCTGGGTGTTAAAATTACGAACAACTTCAGTTGGAAAGACCACATAGATAATATTGTGGGGAAGGCGAGCCAAAGGTTGCGTTTCATTGGCAGGAAGCACACTTAGAAGATGCAAGAAGTCCACTAAAGAGGCAGCTTACACTACACTCGTTCGTCCTCTGTTACAATATTGCTGCGCTGTGTGGAATCCTTACCAGGTGGGATTGACGGAGGACATCGAAAGGGTACAAAAAAGGGCAGCTCGTTTTGTATTATCACGTAATAGGGGAGAGAGTGTAGCAGATATGATACGCGAGTTGGGATGGAAGTCATTAAAGCAAAGACGTTTTTTGTCGCGGCGAGATCTATTTACGAAATTTCAGTCACCAACTTTCTCTTCCGAATGCGAAAATATTTTGTTGAGGCCAACCTACATAGGTAGGAATGATCATCAAAATAAAATAAGAGAAATCAGAGCTCGAACAGAATGGTTTAGGTGTTCGTTTTTCCCGCGCGCTGTTCGGGAGTGGAATGGTAGAGAGATAGTATGATTGTGGAACGATGAACCCTCTGCCAAGCACTTAAATGTGAATTGCAGAGTAATCATGTAGATGTAGACATAGGGTCCTACATAGTACTCTTTCCACCTATGCGCTCTCTGCTCTGCATTTAACAGTGGTATTCGCTTTGCACTTTTAATGTTACCAACCTTTTTTTTAACTTCACTGAAGATTGTTTTGACTTTCATATATGCTGAATCAGTCTTTTCGATAATTTTTTCTCTTTTCGATTTTTTCTCATTTTTCATGCCTTAACATACCTGCAGTGCTATTTATTTCGTTCCTAATTGGCATTTATCTATGTATTCTTGAATTTGCTTGACCATTTTTGTCCTTCCCTCTTTCGTCGATCAGCTGAAGTATATCATGTTATCCAAGTTTTTTTCGTACTTGCTTCCCTTGTATCTACGGTTTTCATTTCAGAATCTGTAATTGCCCTTTGAGCTACTGATTACCGCATTTTCTATAGCCTCAGAGGACTTCAAACTTATCTCTTCGTCTGCCCCCGGTAGCTGAGTGCCAGTCTGCTTTCGGCTGCGGTGGGGCGAGGACGTCCGCTGCGCCCCGCCGTGCGCGACCGTGAACGCTTGCTTGTGTTTACCATCTCGCGGCGCGAGTTGTATTTGTTCCAAGTTCAGTGCGACTATGGCACACACATGGCGCCACGATACGATCAAAATTACTTTCCAACCAGATCACGCGCGTCCTCGAGCCTATGAAATAGAACAGTTCATACACGATGATCTACGTTTAGATCCGGCGACTGTCGTCGGAATACATTTTTCTATAACGGCGAGCGTGGTTTATGTTAAAATGACCAGTGCAGAGGCCTGCGTGACAGTGGTGTCTAACTACTCGAACGCACTCAGATTCAGACATTCTGGCGGGCGTATCGGTGCAGTGACGGTGGATCATGCAGGCATGGGCCTAAGGACTGTAAGGGTTTTTGAGCTCCCCTTCGGGGTCCCAGAGGAAGTTGTCAAGGACGCCTTCCGACCATATGGCAATGTCATCAGTCACGTTGCAGAAAAGTGGCAAACTTTCTCGACGTGCAAGGTCTACAATGGTGTGCGCCAAATTAAACTTGAGCTCAAGAAACATGTGCCGTCCTATTTGAACATCGGTGACTGTCGTGAAATCATAATGTACGACGGTCAACCGCGTACCTGTTCCGGATGTGGGCAGGAAGGCCATGTTCGATCGAGCTGCTTACAACGTAGAATTACGCAGACACCAGTGGGAGACTCCGTTTCCCCGACGGGGACGACAATCCTGCCCCTCACGTACGCTCAGAAGACGATGCGCACCATAGTTGAGGACGACACGGGCGATCGGGCACATCCATCGACATCAGAAGGACCAAGGGAGGAAGTGGAAGGATCCCAGATGCCAACCCATATGTCGCCCCCTCCGCAGCAACAGTCCCACGGAATCCAGACGCAACATAACAATCAGAACGAGATGGACGTGGACGCGAACATGGTCCCGACCGCGGCTTTCCTAGCGGACGGTGATACGACGCTGGATTGCCTCCCACATTCGGATATGGATGTCCACGTTCGAAAGCAACGTTCGCCTCGACGACGCAAGCGACGTCGGCGGACCTCTTCTGGCGATTGCCTCCTACACACGGCCGGTCATGAAGGTGACATCTCGTCAGACGGCATGGATGCTGCGCCTGCTGAGGATCTAAGTGGTGTAGACGGTTCACTTGCCCATACTACGAGTGCCCAGTTACTTCTTGCACCACAGATGAAGCAGGTCGCGTCGATGGATGGCGCTCCGTCTACCTCTATCAAAGACGACGTGCGTGAGAGAGATTTAGGTGCCGATCACCTACACAGCATCGTGTTGCACTCACTATGGTCGGACGATGTTGAGGAACTTCCTGGAGAGGGCACGGTTGACAGGGGAGGGGGTGGCATTGAGGATGCCACTTCTAGCGTGAAAGACTCGTAATTTGTAACGGGTTCGGTGGGTCCGGCATCTCTTGCGGTTATCTTCGATTACCATGGCGTCTATCCTAGGAGAAGAGGCTAGGCAGCACATCTTTCGCCTTGCCACAATCAATATCAACGCGATAAGGGCACCACACAAACTGACAATGCTACAACGCTTGCTCGATGCGGCGGACATCGACGTGGCCCTCTTGCAGGAAGTATGTGTTGCTAGTTTCCCTGACTTCTACGGATATACCGCCCACATCTCCCACGCCTCTTCTACCGATTGTGGTGTGGCTGTCCTGCTACGGGACGGCTTGGCGGCTACGGACGTACGTACTGTACTTACCAAGTGCAAGAGCCATGGCAGTAACTGTCAACGGTGTACGACTCATCAATGCATATGCCCCTTCAGGATCAGGGAGACGGAGAGGTCGGGCCCGCTTTTTTCCGGAAGATATTACGCCTCTATTTATGGGCCGCGTAGACGATATGGTGATCGGTGGAGATTTTAACTGTACATTATCTCCGTCTGATCAGCAGCCACATCACGTCCCTTGTGCGGAATTGGAAATTCTCGTGCGTGATCTCCACCTGATCGACACGTGGCGCCACATCCATGGCCCAGCTCCTGGTTACACCCATTATAAAAGTCATTCATCAAGTCGGTTAGACAGGATTTACGTCACAAGCACCCTTTCGACGGCAACGAGAGGAGCAGATCTCTGGCCCACTGCATTCACCGACCACACAGCCTATATTTGCACCATTGCCCTCCAACCTGCACGTGTGTGGCGCCGTAGGCCCCCCTGGAAACTGAACGTCGCCCGTCTGGACGAGCCGGCATGTAAAGGTGCTATCGAAGAGTCGTGGAACACGTCCTTACAGCGTCGTGGTCGTTACCGATCGACCCTCAGTTGGTGGATTGAATGTGCGAAGCCTGCTCTTAGGCGCACCTTCATGGCTTACGGCCGGGAAGCAGCGGCATGGAGGAGGAGCACGGAAAACTTTTATTACACCGTCCTACGGGAATGTCTTGCTATGGAGCCCTCACCAGACAGGCAAATCATAGTCAACCGCGCGAAAGCGCAGCTCGTCTCCTTAGCACGCCGTCATTTACAGGGCGCTGTTATACGGTCGCGTGCTCCAGACATGATACAATCAGAAAGGTCATCTATGCATCACGTGCTCCTAGAACGCAGGAGGCGCCGTAGGGCACTGGTAACCGACATGATAACGGACGACGGTCGACACGTGGTAGAACAAGCAGATATAGCAGAAGCCTTCTATGGGCATTACACTCAACTTTATTCAGCAGTGCTCCCTGATATGGCGACGGTAGACACCGTTTCAGCACATGTCCGCGGTACAGTTCCACCAGACATGGTACCGACTTTACTGGGAGACGTGACAGAAGAGGAAGTGCTCGACGCCATAGGTAAAGGTGCTCCCCATAAATCACCAGAAATCGATGGAATACCATTAGGGTTCTATCGAGCCTCTAAACAACTGTTGGTAGCGTGTTTGATTGAAATTTGTCAGGAATTGACGTCCCCGGGTATAACATTGCCTGCACCGTTGTTGGAAGGTCTGATTGTCCCCATCCATAAGCCGAAGGGACGGAATCATGTCCGCGATTATCGCCCCTTAACGTTATTGAACAGGGACTTCAAGATCTTTTCGAGGCTGCTATCAGAACGTATTCGCGGCACACTATTGCACGTCCTGTCCGGCGATCAGACGTCCTTGGGGGACCCAACAACATCAGAACTGCGTTATGTCGTTACAGAGATCTCATCTCCCTTGCACGGGTGAGACGTTTGCCGGCAGCCCTGGCGTCCATCGACTTTAGCCAGGCTTTTGACCGTGTGGGCCACACTTTCCTCACGGCCGTTCTACGGCGCATGGAATACCTCGACCCCTTTGTCACAGTGTTGACACGCCTTCTACATGGTGCTACTTCTCGAGTTCTTGTTAATGGAAGACTGACGGCACCCATGCCGATCCGCCGATCAGTACGACAGGGATGTCCATTGTCAACATTGTTATTTGCATTGGCCTTAGAACCTTTGTTGTGTGGTCTCCGAGACAGGCTCACTGGGATACAGTTTGGCGGCTCCATCTATCGTTGCACCGCATATGCGGATGATTTGATGATCGTCATACGTGGAGCTGACGACATGGCCGAGGCTTTGGATTGGATTGCAACCTACGGTACAGGTTCTGGTAGCCAAATCAACGTTGACAAGTCCGTCGCCTTGAGCATCTGGATTGGGCTACCGCAGGAACACATTGCCCCCTTACGCTTCAGTAATACTGTACGCTGCTTGGGCTTAGATTTCATGAACGACATGCGACGCGCGACGACGCTCAATTATCGACGCCTTCTTAACCAAATTAGGGCCGGAATTGCAAATCAGCGCTTGCGATCCCTCAACATCATATAGCGGGCGTATTATGCCAATGTATACCTTGCGTCCCGCATACCGCATGTCGCCCAAACGCTACCCATTCCGAAACCCTTGGCTCGTAGCATTATGGCAGCGCTGGGATACTTCGTCACCGCTGGTATGTTACTGAAGATCAGTTACGTATCTCTTACCCTCCCCAAGGAAAAAGATGGTCTCGGCCTAGTTCACGTCCATGATAGGGCCATTGACCTCTATGTTAGCTCACATTTATGTCTGCTGCGCCGTTGTCCTACGAGCCTCACGAGTCTGCTTCTGAAGGCGCTACGACCTGCTTCACTAAGAGCGCCAGTGCCATTACAGGACATTCCAGCGCCCCTCTTTTATATAGGACGTTTCTATTTAGAACAAATCTATTGCAGTGTAGCGCTTACGACACCGCGATTGGCCACAACTCGACGCCTATATCACGACATGCTGCAACGCCGCCCCCAAAATGTAGTCGTACTAAAATATCCTGACGTACGGTGGCGCGTGGTGTGGAAGACTGTACACGATGCCATGCTTGATTCCGATGTTGTTTCCCAATGGTACGTAGTCGTTAATGGGAAGCTGGTGGCGCAAGAACGTCTCTACAATATCCACATGGCAGAATCTCCCAATTGTGTGGATTGCAATACAGTACATTCTGACGAGCACCGCCTCAGCTGTGGAGAGGCGGAACCGGTTTGGCACCTTGTGCGGCCGATGCTGGCTTATATCTTGCGAGTTAGGCCGGAGCATATATCTGCACGCACGTTATTGTTTCCAGATGAGACATTTTACCCTACGGCTCGAACCAGCTCTGTCACCTGGATACGTGGACATGCGGTCCATTACCTCTGTCGTGACGGACACAAGAACTTACTTGACTTCTGGCTCTATTTGCAAGAAAGACATCATGCTATTTCCGGGCATACCAGATATCAACAATGCTTCGCAAACTACCTCTGGAGTGCCTTTCACAGCCCGCCGCGTAGCTGGAATGTTCCAGGCAGTGGTAGAGGTCAGAACGAACTGTAAACGATCATATATTGAACAATCCTTATCAGTGGGCGCAGTCTCTGTGAAGCCTAACTACGAAGTGGTGGCTTTATTTTCATGTTATTTATGTTTACTATCTTCGATGGTGTCTTCATTCTGTTTTAGTTTTCCAGGCTTGATTAACTATGACTGTTCGCACATTGATATCTATATAAATAAAAAAATGAAAAAATAAAAATAAAAAACAATAAAAAAATAATTAAAAAAACCTTCCGCACCCTACTAGAAATACCTTTTCCCCATTCCTTTCATCGTGTTTTTGTGGCTTGATGCACACACGTTAGTCCCGTATAGTGTAGTTTCTTCACATTTTCGATGGGGGGTGGTTACATATAAGAGGTAAGAGTTCATTTTTGTTTGGCAAGGACACAAGTGGCGGTGCCCCGTAGGGATGGCTATGATTTTGTTTTTTTTTCTTTTGTTAGGAAAAACAATTAAAAAATGGGGGTGTAGGGGTAAAAAAAAAGTGGTCAGCGCGACAGACTGTCAGTCCAAAGGGCCCGGGTTCGATTCCCGGCTGGATCGGAGATTTTCTCCGCTCAGGGACTGGGTGTTGTCCTAATCATCATCATTTCATCCCCATCGACGCGCAAGTCGCCGAAGTGGCGTCAAATCGAAAGATTTGCACCAGGCGAGCGGTCTACACAACGGGAGGCCCTCGTCACACGCCATTATCCTTTAGTTCTTCCGTACCCCACTTCCTTGAGCACTAATTCTTCCGGACTACTGTCTTGAACATCAACTTACTCCTCTTCATTACTGAATTGTGATATGGGTCTATATCTGCTCCTGGGTATGCCTTAAATCCAGTATCTGATTTTGGAATCTCTGCGTGATCATGATGTAATCTAACTGAAATATTCCCGTGTCTCCTGGCCGTTTCTAAGTATACCTCCCGCTCTTGTGATTCTTGGACAGAGCGTTCTCTATTACTGACTGCTATTTATTGAAGAACTCAATTACTGTTTATCCTCTCTCGTTTCTACTTTTTTTTTTGGTCATCAGTCTACTGACTGGTTTGATGCGGCCCGCCACGAATTCCTTTCCTGTGCTAACCTCTTCATCTCAGAGTAGCACTTGCAACCTACATCCTCAATTATTTGCTTGACGTATTCCAATCTCTGTCTTCCTCTACAGTTTTTGCACTCTACAGCTCTCTCTAGTACCATGGAAGCCATTCCCTCATGTCTTAGCAGATGTCCTATCATCCTGTCCCTTCTCCTTATCAGTGTTTTCCACATATTCCTTTCCTCTCCGATTCTGCGTAGAACCTCCTCATTCCTTACCTTATCAGTCCACCTAATTTTCAACATTCGTCTATAGCACCACATCTCAAATTCTTCGATTCTCTTCTGTTCCGGTTTTCCCACAGTCCATGTTTCACTACCATACAATGCTGTACTCCAGACGTACATCCTCAGAAATTTCTTCCTCAAATTAAGGCCGGTATTTGATATTAGTAGACTTCTCTTGGCCAGAAATGCCTTTTTTGCCATAGCGAGTCTGCTTTTGATGTCCTCCTTGCTCCGTCCGTCATTGGTTATTTTACTGCCTAGGTAGCAGAATTCCTTAACTTCACTGACTTCGTGACCATCAATCCTGATGTTAAGTTTCTCGCAGTTCTCATTTCTACTACTTCTCATTACCTTCGTCTTTCTCCGATTTACTCTCAAACCATACTGTGTACTCATTAGACTGTTCATTCCGTACAGCAGATCATTTAATTCTTCTTCACTTTCATTCAGGATAGCAATGTCATCAGCGAATCGTATCATTGATATCCTTTCACCTTGTATTTTAATTCCACTCCTGAGCCTTTCTTTTATTTCCATCATTGCTTCCTCGATGTACAAATTGAAGAGTAGGGGCGAAAGGCTACAGCCTTGTCTTACACCCTTCTTAATACGAGCACTTCGTTCTTGATCTTCCACTCTTATTATTCCCTCTTGGTTGTTGTACATATTGTATATGACCCGTCTCTCCCTATAGCTTACCCCTATTTTTTTCAGAATCTCGAACAGCTTGCACCATTTTATATTGTCGAACGCTTTTTCCAGGTCGACAAATCCTATGAAAGTGTCTTGATTTTTCTTTAGCCTTGCTTCCATTATTAGCCGTAACGTCAGAATTGCCTCTCTCGTCCCTTTACTTTTCCTAAAGCCGAACTGATCGTCACCTGGCGCAGTCTCAATTTTCTTTTCCATTCTTCTGTATATTATTCTTGTAAGCAGCTTCGATGCATGAGCTGTTAAGCTGATTGTGCGATAATTCTCGCACTTGTCAGCTCTTGCCGTCTTCGGAATTGTGTGGCTGATGCTTTTCCGAAAGTCAGATGGAATGTCGCCAGACTCATATATTCTACACACCAACGTGAATATTCGTTTTGTTGCCACTTCCCCCAATGATTTTAGAAATTCTGATGGAATGTTATCTATTCCTTCTGCCTTATTTGACCGTAAGTCCTCCAAAGCTCATTTAAATTCCGATTCTAATACTGGATCCCCTATCTCTTCTATATCGACCCCTGTTTCTTCTTCTATCACATCAGACAAATCTTCACCATCATTGAGGCTTTCAATGTATTCTTTCCACCTGTCTGCTCTCTCCTCTGCATTTAACAGTGGAATTCCCGTTGCACTCTTAATGTTACCACCGTTGCTTTTAATGTCACCAAAGGTTGTTTTGACTTTCCTGTATGCTGAGTCTGTCCTTCCGACAATCATATCTTTTTCGATGTCTTCACATTTTTCCTGCAGCCATTTCGCCTTAGCTTCCCTGCACTTCCTATTTATTTCATTCCTCAGCGACTTGAATTTCAGTATTCCTGATTTTCCCGGAACATGTTTGTACTTCCTCCTTTCATCAATCAGCTGAAGTATTTCTTCTGTTACCCATGGTTTCTTCGCAGCTACCTTCTTTGTACCTACGTTTTCCTTCCCAGCTTTTGTGATTGCCCTTTTTAGAGATGTCCATTCCTCTTCAACTGTACTGCCTACTGCGCTATTCCTTATTGCTGTATCTATAGCGTTAGAGAACTTCAAACGTATCTCGTCATTCCTTAGTACTTCCGTACTTCTTTGCGTATTGATTCTTCTTGACTAATATCTTGAACTTCAGCCTACTCTTCATCACTACTATATTGTGATCTGAGTCTATATCTGCTCGTGGGTACGCCTTACAATCCAGTATCTGATTTCGGAATCTCTGTCTGACCATGATGTAATCTAATTGAAATCTTCCCATATCTCCCGGCCTTTTCCAAGTATACATCTTGTGATTCTTGAACAGGGTATTCGCTATTACTAGCTGAAACATGTTACAGAACTCAATTAGTCTTTCTCCGCTTTCATTTCTTGTCCCAAGCCCATATTCTCCTGTAACCTTTTCTTCTACTCCTTCCCCTACAACTGCATTCCAGTCTCCCATGACTATTAAATTTTCGTCCCCCTTTACATACTGCATTACCCTTTCAATATCCTCATACACTTTCTCTATCTGTTTCTACTACCAAGCCCATATTCTCTCGTAAACGTTTCTTCTACTCCTTCCCCTGTAAGCCCACTCATCATCTCCCTTTACGTACTGAATTACCCCTTCAGTTTCCCCATATGCTTTCCCTACCTCTTCTTTCTCTGTTTACGACGTAGGCATGTTTACCTACACTATTTTGTCAATGTTGCTCCGCTGCCGGCTCTGAAAACAACACTATCACTGAACTTTTCACAGCAATTCTCTGTCTGTCCTACCTTCTCATTCGTAACGAATCCTACTTCGATTGTACCATTTACTGCTGCTGTTGATATTATCCCATACTGATTTGACCAGAAATCTTTGTCTTCCTTCCATTTCACTTCACTGACCTCCACTGTATCTAGATTGAGCTACATTAATTCGCTTTTCAGAGTCTTCCCTACCATGTGCAAACTTCTGACATTCTATGCCCCGATTTGTAGTACGTTATCCTTTCGGTGATTATTCAGTGGTTTTTCTCATGGTCTCCTCCCCCTTGGTAGTCTTCTGCCGGAGATCGGAATTGGGAACTAGTCCGGAATCTTTTGCCGATGGAGAGATCATCATGTCCTGTGGATACAAATTACGTGTTTTTAATGCAGTGGTTTCCATTACCTTCTGCATCCTCATGTCGTTGATCAGTGCTATTTTTTCCGTCTTTCGGGGCAGTTTCCCACCCCAAGGGCAAGAGAGTGCCCTGAACCTCTATTCTCTCCTCTGCCGTCTTTGACAAGGCCATAATAAATGCAGTGAAAAGGTCAGCTCTTATTAAGCTTGACTAATTTTAAATAGCGAGCAAAATAAACTTTCAATGCCCAAAATGTTTTACAAATGCTTGCCGAGAATAGCCGCAGTAAAAAGGTCACCAGCACTTATTAAAAACAAACTTCTTTGTTTTTAAATAGCAGACAAGCAAAATTTCAATCCCCAAAATTTCTTTACAAACAGTTACCCTTAATAATTGCAATGAAAGGGACAGCTGTTATTAAAGGAATCTTTATCTCTTAAATAAGCTTCACTTATTTGAGAATGAACCCCGACACGGAACAAATACATCAATAAAGTTGAGATGAAACTGGTGGGAGTACCAAGACTTTAACTCCGCTAGCACACAGTTTACAGTAACAAGCTCATCAAAATATTTGATTAATCAGTAGTGAAGTGGCACTCAAAGTTTCCACAAGCTTGGTTCAGGCAAATTTCACAAATTGTACCATCCTCTTGCAGATGGCCAAAACACCGTCCTCGTCCTCGAACACATCAGCCTCCATCTGCCAAGATAAATACCTTGGGTCTGAGCAGCTTACACCGTCCTCGCACCGCCAGGTGCTCTTTCTGCTTTCGTCAAGTCTCCTACTGCCTACCCACGTGCCGTGCCGGTCAGAGCGTCCCCAAACATCCCGAGCGGCTGTTGTGATTGAACCATCCGAGCCGGCACTGGGCATTGCTCAACCCCCCCCCCCCCCTCCCCATGAGAAGGTGAGCGGGTGAAGGAACCTCTACTTTAACTGTACACCCCAACTTCCCCTTTTAATCTGTGAAGCGTGCGCATCCTAGGAACTTTGCCCGTGACGAGTCTGCATATCGAGAGGCTGACCATGGCCGCGAAGCTTTGAAATAAAAACGTGATCACTAACCCTCACCCTGCGTGCACGGTAACCCTTATAATAGCACTGTGCCTGCCTCCAGTGTGCGACCTCCATGTTCTTTCTGACGCTCTTCCAGTTTTGCTCGATGACCTCAGGGATGACTTTGTCTGGCTATAGATCGTTCACAAACCAGAAACTATCCAGTGAGGAATTCAGAGGGTAACTCAGCATCAAGGAGGCTGGTGTTGCCTTGAGAACCTCATCACGACCCGAATTAAAGGCTAAGTTCAACCACGGAAGAGATACATCCCACTTGTGCTGAGTCTCGGAGTGAAAGATGATCAGCGATATTTCAAATTCCAATTCACTCTCTCTCCAAACGGCAAACGAAAGCTGAGGGTAGTGTGATATGGTGGTCAAATGTGCAGTTGCGTTCTTGAAACAGAAAAGCTTAAATTGCCTGGACGGAAAGGTTGCAGGATTGTCGCTACCAATGAATGGGAAAGGTCGAAGGTGCAGATATCCTAGACAAACGACGAATGGTTAAGGCTGTAGTTACTCCACTGCACGAGATCAACCATACAAACCTAGTAAAGGCGTCCACCGCCACAAAACATAACGGTTCCCGTCCCTTGTGCGTGGAAGTGGTCCGACATAACATTTTGTCCAAAGAATTACGCTCTAGCGTCGACAGAAGTAAACCTTGTCTAGAAGTAAACCTTACCTAAAACTGGGATTGGGCTTGGCGACCTTGCAATCTTTGCAGACCGTCAGTAATTTACGCACATCTTTACGCATTTTAGGCCATGTCAGGTGCTGTTTAATTTTCGTAGTGGTTTTATTCACTCCTAAATGACCACCCACAAGGTAGTTGTGAAAATACTTACATCATCGGGACTAGTTCCTCGGGTAAACGGATTTTAAGGTTTTGTTGCTCTTAGCCTTATAACACACAACCTTTTCTCAATTCATAATCCGGCACCTGTTCCTCAGTAAGAAGCCGTTATTTAGTCCCGTGAATCAAGGGATTCTGGCTTTGTTCGCCCTTCAAGTTCCCAAAGAACTCAGGTACCTCAGCTAACACGACTGAAACTCAGAATCCTTTAAATCCTGAGACGGCTGTTGTTCCGTTTCGTGCTCCTGGAACATACGGCTAGGGGCGTCAACTACCTGGTTATCTGCACCCCAGATGTTTCTGACAGAGAAGTGAAAGGCGGAAATACCGAAGGGAAAGCAGAAAGATGGAAGGAGTATATAGAGCGTCTATACAAGGGTGATGCACTAGAAGGCAGTATTATGTATATGAAGATGAAATGGGAAGTATGATACTGCGTGAAGAACTTGACAGAGCACTGAAAGACCTAAGTCGAAACAAGGCCTCGGGAGTAGACAACATTCGATTAGAACTACTGATAGCCTTGGGGGAGACACCCATCACCAAACTCTAACATCTGGTGAGCAAGATGTATGAGAAAGGCGAAATACCCTCAGACTTCAAGAAGAATATAATAATTCGAATCCCAAATAAAGCAGGTGTTGATAGCTGTGAAAATTACCGAACTATCAGTTTAATAAATCACGGCTACAAAATACTAACAAGAATTCTTTACAAAAGCTGGTAGAAGCCGACTTCGGGGAAGATCAGTTTGGATTCCACAGAAATGTTGGAACACGGAGGCGATACTGACCCTACGACTTACTTTAGAAAATAGATTAGGCAAAGGCAAACCTAGATTTCTAACATTTGTAGACTTAGAGAAAGTTTTTGACAATGTTTACTGGAATACTCTCTTTCAAATCCTGAAGGTGGCAGGCGTCAAGTACAGGGAACGAAAGGCTATTTACAGTCTGTATAGAAACCAGATGGCAGTTAGAAGAGTCAAAGGGCATGAAAGGGGAGCCTATCCCCGATGTTATTCAATCTGTATACTGAGCAAGTAGTAAAGGAAACAAAAAAAATTTTGGAGTAGGAATTAAGATCCGTGGAGAAGAAATAAAAACTTTGATGTTTGCCGGCGACATTGTAACTCTGTCACAGAGAGCAAAGGACCTGGAACAGCAGTTGAACACAATGGACAGTGTCTTGAAAGGAGGATATATGATGAACATCAACAAAAGCAAAACGAGGATAATGGAATATAGTCGAATTAAATCAGGTGTTGCTGATGGAATTAGATTAGGAAATGAGACACTTTAAGTAGTACTCTTATATGAGTTTTGCTATTTGGGGAGCAAAATAACTGATGATGATCGATGTAGAGGATATAAACTGTAGACTGGCAATGGCAAGGAGAGCCTTTCTGAAGAAGAGAGTTAACATCAAGTTAAGAAGTGTCAGGAAGTCGTTGCTGAAAGTATTTGTATGGAGCGTAGCCATGTGTGGAAGTGAAACATGGGCGATAAATAGTTTAGACAAGAAGAGAATAGAAGCATTCGAAATGTGGTGCTACAGAAGAATGCTGAAGTTTAGATGGGTAGATCACGTAACTAATGAGGACGTACTGTATAGAAGTGGGGATAAGGGAAATTGCGGTACAACCTGATTAAAAGAAGGGATCGGTTGGAAGGACACATTCTGAGGCATCAAGGGATCACCAATTTGGTACTGGAGGGCAGTGTGGAGGGTAAAAATCGTAGAGGGAGACCAATTGATGAATACACTAAAGCCGGCCGGAGTGGTCGAGCGGTTCTAGGCGCTACAGTCTGGAACCGCGCGACCGCTACGGTCGCAAGTTCGAATCCTGCCTCGGGCATGGACGTGTGTGTTGTCCTTAGGTTAGTTAGGTTTAAGTAGTTCTAAGTTCTAGGGGACTGATGACCTTAGAAGTTAACTCCCATGGTGCTCAGAGCCAATTGAACCATTTGAATACACTAAACAGATTCAGAATGATGTAGGTTGCAGTAGTTACTTGGAAATGAAGAAGGTTGCACAAGATAGTGCAGCGTGGAGAGATGCATCAAACCAGTCTCTGTGTACAGGGACTGTGCCATGGATAAGACAAGTGACATGTTGTCGCCTGGAAAGGTGACGTGCAAAGTGAAGCTCAACATTCGGATTCGCTTGTTCTAAACCGAGACAGATATAATATGAATATGTTACAAGTTGCTCTGTTCGCGCGTAACACCGAATACTCGGCATGTACAGATTCCTCACGGGTCGCCACTCCCATAGAGTGTGTACAACCTGCACGACAGATTCGTGGGATATGCTTTCGATGCAAACACATATAATCATTTACAGAATCCCCTATAAACTTTAACTTGTTGCATCAACAGATCTTTTCCCAGTCCAGTTCTTGTGCTTTCTCCCAAAGTGCGGGAGACTGTTCAGCACGTTAAGAAGATTACAGGTCGAGAATTATGATACGGAGTGGTCATCTGCTTCACTGTGATACGTTTTGCGTTATGCTGAATGTCCATCTCGAAATGTTCAAATGTTCAAATGTTTCTCAATTCCTAAGGGACCAAACTGCTAAGGTCATCAGTCCCTAGACTTACACACTATTTAAACTAACTTATGCAAAGAAGAACACACACACCCATGCCCAAGAGAGGACTCGAATCTCCGGCGGGAGAGGCTGCACAATCAGTGACATGGTGTCTCCTACCGCGCGGCCACTGCGCGCGGCTGTCCATCTCGACGAGATGTACACTAAAGTGACAAACGTCACGGCATACATCCTAATATTACGTCCGACCACCTTTTACCCGTCTTAGTGCAACAAGTCGACGTGGCACAGACTCCACAAGTCTTTGAATATCCTTTGCAGAAATACTGAGCCACGGTGCCTCTGTAGCCGTCCACAACTACGAAAGCGTTGCCGTTGCAGGTTTTTGTACACGAGATGACTTCTCGTTTACGTCCCATAAATTTTCAGTGCGCTTCATGTCGGGCGATCTGGTGGTCAAATCATTCGCTCCAGTTGTTAAGAAAGTTCTTCAGATCAATCGCGAACAGTTGTGGACCGGTGACATGGCACATTGTCATCCATAAAAGTCGTACCATTGTTTGCAACATGAAGTCTATGAATGGCTGCAAATGGTCTTCAGGTGCCCAGACATAACAATTTCCAGTCAATGATGATCGTTTCAGGTGGACCAGTGGAGCCAGTCCATTCCATGTAAACACAGCCCACACCGCTGTGGAACCACCACCAACTTGCATAGTGCCTTGTTGACAACTGGCGTCCATAGATTCGTCCGATTTGCGCTACACTCGAAACCTACCATCAGCTCTTACCAACCGAAATCGGGACTCGTCTGACAAGGCCACAGTTTCTCAGTCGTCTATGGTCCAACTGACATGGTCACGAGCCGAGGAGAGGCGCTACAGGTGATGTAGTGCCTTTAGCAAAGACACTGGCGTCGTTCATTTGCTGCCATAGCCTGTTAACGCCAGAGTTCGCCGCGCTGTCCTAGCGGATTCGTTCGCCGTACGTCCCACAATTAATTTGTGCTGTTATTTCGCCCAGCGTTGCTTGTCTATCCTCGGCCGTTAAATGAAGTCTGCCAGCACTCCGCGTTGTCTGTGATTAAAGGTAATGCCAGAAATGTGCTACTCTCGGTACGCTATTGACACTGTGGGCCTTGGAACACTGAATTCCCCAACGATTTCCGAAAAGGTATGTCCCTTGTGTCTAGCTCCAGCTACCTCTCCGCGTTCAGAGTCTGTTCATTCCCGCAGTGCGGCCTTAATCATGTCGGACGTCTTTTAACATGAATCACCTGACTACGAATGATAGCTCCGCCAATGCGCTATCCTTTTATCCTTGCGTATGTGATACTACCGTCATCTGTATGTGTGCATATCGCTATCCCGTGACTTTATCACCTCAATGTATTACGCGATAACTACGGCAGTATTCGAACTACTCAGATGTGCACCCATGTGCGAATAATCAGCTCTTTGGATTTCATCAAGCACCGAAACATCATTTCATTGTTGTACGCACGCTAGTATTGACTCTTCATTGTTGGACGCTCACTACTACTGACTGTCTACTAGGGCTAGGACTACTGCATATCGTATTATGTTAGTTACTGGGAGACTCTAAGTACAGTTTACATACTACCAGAAACGTTTCGCAAGACATCTTCCCCTCATGGAATTCGTCCAAAGTCGACAGTTCCCATACGCCTCCAATCCGATGCCCTTGATAGACTCGGAATTACGGGATGCGTTTCCTTTCTCGTCTATCTGCTTCCCGAGCACGGGGTCCCGGGTTCGATTTCCGGCGGGGTCAGAGATTTTCACCTGCCTCGAGATGACTGGGTGTTTGTGTTGTCCTCATCATTTCATCATCATTCATGAAAGTGGCGAGATTGGGCTGAGAAAAGGTTGGGAATATGTACGGGCGCTGATAACCGCGCAGTTGAGCGCCCCACAAACCAAACATCATCATCATTCTCGTCTATCGTCTCTCTCCCACTTTCATGCCGACTCGGTAGTTCTCGTATTCCTCCAGTTTCTTATTCTCAGCGCAGTTAGTCCGTACTGATCCACGGTACCGAATACACTTTGTTGCTCTGCATGTTTCCTTTCTCCGCATGCTATTTATGTCTGTCTCGGGTGAAGTCAACGTATTCATAATCCACTGATTCCTTCTTTTCACAAGTTTACGTCGTATGACAAATCACTGGCATCTCAATAACCCAAAGCACTAAGGGGGGTTTTAACACTGCTGTCGCAAGTCGCGCGTCTACGGTAAGGAGTCCTGAACAATGTCTTATTTGTGGACGATTTTGCTGATTTCTGTTCCTCCTCCAGTGTAGCGAAAACGAGCGGTCAGTTGCACCCTACCGTGTGGAGGTTATAGGGGTGGGCTGCTGATAAATGTGTGGGTGTTCATTTTAATCGTTGTCGTCGTATTTTTAATTTACCCGTATGTATTGGACACAATATTAAATTTTAGAGATTGAGTGAGGTTTCTGGGCCTCATTTTTGTCTCCAAATTGTCGTCGTTGCCACAACTGAGAGACCTAAAATCCAGAACCCAGAAGGTACTCAATTTCTTAAAGTGCCTTAGCCACAGGTCTTACGGAAGGGGCAGGGCGCGCCTCCTCCAGTTTTATAGGGCTTTGGTGCGTTCACGGCTGGACTGCGGTTGCATGCCATATCGATTGGCGATTCCTTCTTGTTTACAGATCATTGGCGCTGTCCACCGTGAAGGGATCCGACTGGCCACAGGACCAGCCCCATACCCAGCCTCTGTGCTAGGCCGGGGAACCGCCACTTACCTTCCGGCGCCTAAAGTCTTCCAATCTCTACAATTTCAGGTGTAAGCAGTCCAAGAATCTAGTGGTACCTAAGCAGCAGATATACTGTGCACCCAGATATACTGTGCACCTTTTGATCTGGTTGACTTTAAAGTAGGGTTGCAGGATGCGAGTGAAGCAAGTGTCACTAGGGAGAGGAGGCATGTTTTTTAATAAGTGTATACCATCAATGTGGATAAGTAGCTGTCTCATCTGAGGAGGAATTGTAGGTAACATTCGCGATGCATTGAGAATTACTTCATCTTCCTATAAATATAAATAAAATGTTAGAATTAAGCGGTACCAGTTGTCTCATGGGGCTCATTATTTCGGGGTTTAATAAGACACCTACGACAACCGAACATCATTCATCTCCCATCATTTAAAAAAACAAAAGCATTCAAAGAAAATTCTTTCTAATTTTATAGGTTTGTTAGGTGCTGATGTTGCAGATGGTGGAGGGAGGGGATGAGTACTAACCAATATGTGATTACACTCAGGAGTAATAGTCTCAGAAAGATTGCCGAAGGAACAGACAGTTTTAAAACTTCTGCTGTTACCAGTGGTGACAGCACAGCCACGATGATTGCTCGTCAAGATGTGGAAGAGAAAAATCTCCGCAGGAAACGGATCTCATTCAAATGACGCAATCACAAGCACGTATCCACAAATTTAGCAAACAAGTTCAGTAACGAAAGGAAAGAATAACGAATGCTTCATAATAAATATGTGTCTCGACAATGCCGAATATGTTCAGCAGAAAATTTTAGTCCCTACATTACAGCCCCAATGCTTATCCCGGGCCGTTTCTGTTTTCCTGATAGAGATCTCAGAGCGTAACCCGATTCACAGCCGTCGGCTGACTTTATTACGTTTAGTATAAAGAACTTATTCAGTTACTACGTTCGATGTTCCGTCGCATCTAAACTTTTTCTAAGGCTAGGCTCGTGTTAGTACGACATACGCTTATTACTCTCGATGTAGCATTAATTTTGCTTCTATAACCGAATGCCGTTCCTGTCGGCATAGCATTATTTTAACGTGAAAAGTGAGATAAAATCACGATAACATCTGTTTGTCACTGTGAAATTATTTGCCGTGTGTTTACGGAAACACATAGTATTTGACCAGACTGAGTAAGGTTCCGTCCAAATGCCGCACTGAGGCTCACCAGCGCGTCCTGTTCTTCCTTTTCCTGTTCATATCCTGTATATTCACGGGACTGGGGTGTTACTATGCATTTGGCGATGTTAGTGGTAGAGGTTCAAAAATGGCTCTGAGCACTATGGGACTCAACTGCTGTGGTCATCAGTCCCCTAGAACTTAGAACTACTCAAGCCTAACTAACCTAAGGACATCACACACATCCATGCCCGAGGCAGGATTCGAACCTGCGACCGTAACAGCAGCGCGGCTCCGGACTGGAGCGCCTAGAACCGCACGACCACCGCGGCCGGCAGTGGTAGCGGCTGGACAGATGCCCTTCCAGTCGCTCCCCCCCCCCCCCCTCCCCTCTCCCCCTCTGGGACGGAATTTCGGTACCCCATGTATCTAGTGCTATCGCATGTGAACACGTTTTCGCAATGATGGCTGATCACATAGTGGAGGCAGGACGTGGGCACCAGGCCGGTAGGGTCTATTCACCTAGTCTCAAACTGCAAACCGCAAAAATACCAACCGCGTCCCAGCAGGTCATTGTACCAACCCCATCCAAGCTGGTCGTTGTATCGGTCCTCGTCGTTAATCCGCAGGTCTGATTTGATCTTGGGCCGGAGCGCCTCAGTGAAGCTAACGCACACGGCTATCCTTTTCTTTTCTTTCTTTTTTTTTTAGTTCGGTCTTCTGACCTCTCCTTTTGGCCTTTCCATTCGCTTACCTTAGGTGCCTTCTCTGCCTGGCTTCTATACCTTTTATGTTGTTTGTTAAAATATAATACTTCTCCTGCATGATGAGAGAAATTAACTGGCATAACTGATTCGTTTGATGAGGCAGTTTCTTTTTTTAAACTTGGATTAAATTTCTTCTCAATTGTAAATTGAATGATAAAGAAAAACGTTTCAGTCCAAGGCACTGAATTTCATGGAACTGAATTCCTCCTTCTTCTGAAATCTTTTATGTTTTTCTTTGTTCCAAAACTGTAATTTATGCTTCTTTACACAGTATGGATGTTGATATGTTGTCTGAATCCAGTCATTCTAATGATACAGAAACTGGGGCCGCGTGTAAAAACCGATTGAGACAGACAGGTTTATCATACTTGAAATTCTGTTGATATTCAGAGCAGAAACTTTATAATGTTAATAAGTCAGTAATGTATTTTGTGAGTCTGAATTACTTTTCCTCAGTCACGGTGTCTACAGTTCTTGTTCTTGACTTTGTAATAGGTCGCTTTTCTTTTTATAAACTTCCGCTCGGTTTTACTGGACCCTACAATCTGGAGCAGCCAGTCGCTGTGGCCGAGCGGTTCTAGGCGCTTCAGTCCGGAACCGCACTGCTGCTACGGTCGCAGGTTCGAATCCTGCCTCGGGCTTGGATGTGTGTGATGTCCTTAGCTAGGTTTAAGCAGTTCTAAGTCAAGGGGACTGATGACCTCAGATGTTAAGTCCCATAGTGCTTGGAGCCATTTGATTTGAATCTAGGAGCTTCTGTAATTTCTTTACCCCGTTAGGACTATCCACAGCCTTGCGAGTTTACACTGGTATATTCTGAGTCTCGCTTTCTCCCAGGTCACCAGAGGAAGTTGGTGAGCCTCTTTGTTTACGTTGTTGAGCCCCTCTTCGTTACTATTCGTGAAAAAAAAAAAAAAAGAAAAGGTTCAAATTGCTCTGAGCACTATGGGACTTAACATCGGAGGTCATCAGTCCCCTAGAACTTAGAACTACTTAAACCTAACTAACCTAAGGACGTCACACACAGTCATGCCCGAGGCAGGATTCGAAGTTGCGACCGTAGCGGTCGCGCGGTTCCAGACTGAAGCGCCTAGAACCGCTCGGTCACACCGGCCGGCACTATTCGTAGAAATTGTCCTCGAAGACTTTTCAGTGGAAACATGTCTCGATTTTTCTGTACTAGCAGAATCAACTGTGTCCACTCACGAGAACTCCCTTGTATCAGATGGTGAATCCGCAGACGCGTCCTCTTGATGTACCATCGATTTCGTTTTGAGATTTGGCTCCAGAGCAACGCCCTTCGTGCCATCCTGAACGAGCGCCAGGGCGCACATTTCTGATTCGTTTGTTGTAAACCGTCTGGCAGCGGCTGCATTGTCACTTTGACGATGGTGTTACTTACCGTTCGTTGCCTCGACACTGCTAGTGTCAGCTGCTGTGCTGTTCATCTTTGCTACTATCCTGGGCTTTACTGTTAGGAAATCAGTGTTTCCCTATCAAAAATCGTTTTGATTGTTTCCACGAACGCCGAAAGACGGAAGCACAAGTTGTTTTAAACATTTGGAACGTCACTACTGTGTTGAGGCTTACAGTGTCGGTATCATTAACTGCTGCTAAATTACTATCAGCTGGCGTGGAGAAGTTTGTTACCCGTTCTTCTCTCATTCCTGCTACAAGGCTAGGAAGTTTCTGTATAATTAGGTTATGCTCCAGACGGAATTTTCGTTGGGGACAGTCCTGTATAGTTTGATCTGTTTCATTACATATTCTGGTAGTTGCGCCTTCTACGTAATGCAGGCTTCATAACCTCCAATACTAATTTCGGACGAAATCAGTTTTTTAACGTCAATTAAGACAGATCTTGTTCCATATGGGATGGGGAACGGATAAAAATCTGCCCAGACCCCCGTCCCTAATTGGGCGAACGTTTCCTTAAGTCCGTAATTTGAATTTTATTATTCCGTTGGGAACTTCCGCGGGGTTGTTAAAGAGATGCACAATATCTAGTTGCCTTCGGCTAGATTAACGGTAAATGTGGAGACAGATTTTGCTGCTAATGTTAACTCAGAGGTACCAGTGCGCTTACGGTTTACTCGCTCGTACACTAAGTTAGAGCAACATTTGAAATGGTAGATCCACTGTTTAGTGTCAAGTAGCACACTGTCTTGTTAATTTTATGTTGGTAGTTACACATTTCTGAATTTCGAGAGATGTTGGTCGCTCGTTGTCCTTGCCGAATTCCAGTTTTACAGTATTTTTCAGGGGGTACGTTTCCGTTGTTGCTTATACTGTTTCAAAAACTTAAGAAAATGTAAAGATGATCACATTTCACTTAGCGAAGCTGTGCAGTAGACGCTACACGAGATGGTACTGGTAGTACACAATTTGTAAACACTGGCTGCAGCGTACTGTGTGACCGAACGTTGCGACCGCTAAAGCGGAACTGAGTGTCTAGGAGGGTAGATCAACAATGCATCAAATAACACATACTAATTTGGTACTCGATTTAGAGAGAGGTCTGATGTACTTACCTGCCAAGATGTTCGAGTCTCGTCGCTGTATGAGCAGTTCCCATGTTGAGTCGCTCTAAAAATGGTTCGGGTCTGTCAATAATTATTTACAAAGTATGTGAGGCAATTGCTGATGTGATGCATTAAGGAAGGCAAACCTAGAACCTAATAAGGTTTGTATCAATGTACACGACATTTATGAATTTAATTACAGAATGTATGTATAGCCACCACGGCTGCATAAAATGGTTGTCAAACTGACCATGGTTTCGACAGCACTAAGGCGGTCTTCATCAGAATGAAAATTTTTTACGATTGCATGTAATCATACCATAGTTGAAAAACATCTGAGCAAAAATTCTATTGTAAAACTGAAAATATCACAAGAGTAATAAATAAACTGTGATATTTTCAATTTGACAAGAGCATTTTTGCTCAGATGTTTATCACCTATGGTGTAATTACATGTAATCCTACGTAATTTTCATTCTGATGAAGACCGCCTTAGTGCTGTCGAAACCATGGTCCATTTGACAACAATTTTATGCAGCTGAGATGGCTATACATACATTCTGTAAATTGATTTAACTCACGGTTGCTGGACTTCAGCCAATAACAATGTTTAAAATTTCAAAATTTATGAATGTCTCGGTATGGGGCGATGTAGGACAAGAAATCTATCCGCTGTTTATTGGTAAGCAAAAAAATCAGGGAACTCAGGGCACAGGGGTGGCTGGTGTTTTGGCGCCATAAATGTATCACAAGCTTCGCATCTCGTGCGTGTGGCTCTGCAGAGGTTTCTCAGATAACGGGCTGGTGTCTGTGGGAAGGTCCCTCCGGTGAACAGCTTCCCAAGCAGATGCCTGCCCGGATCTCGGCGCGGTCGCTGTTTTGGCACCGAACCCGAGCGATGCGACAAAAACGAGGCAGATAACGAAGACTGAATGCCCTTCGGAGCCAAGCCATTCACGGAAAGGCAACTCCAAAAAAAGAACACCGTGTGTTAAAAAATGCAGTGGAGACCACCCGTAGCGCAAAATAGCATGCACAGGTATCCTACGGATTGTTGCTCAAAGCAGTCCCCTGTAAGTACGAGATGGTATTCTCCGAGTTAAAGTCTGTCAGAGTTATATGGACATTTAAAAATCAGAAATTTGAGATAAAATCTATTGTCCATCGGACAGGTGCAGGACAATTTTTTATGTCCGTCTTCGTAATTTACCCTATGATCAGTACTTATGTTAGTCACTTGGATACACAAGGCCATTCGAAATATAAATAATGTGTAGGTTCAGATCATTGACTGTACGGAGAGTTCACATCTAAAATCCCGAGTATACCGAAGGTTACGCATGGAACAGGGGAATATTGTGTCATTCGTTAATAAAGAAAGTTAACCTACGTTTACTTCGTTCACTTATTTTATAGTTATGGATTTTGAGTCTTCTTAATCATTACTTTATCGTTTGTTTTATTCCCATGACGAATTGAAAACGTTGCACAAGGACTTAATATTTTTCCTGCTTGTGTGCTCCCACAAGCGAGTTCAAATACCTGAAAGCAAAAAGGTGTTTAGATTTTAAAATTCCTGAACAAAGAAAAACCATAAAAAGGAAGGTAAACTGGTGAGAAATATTTTTAATTGAAGTTGTTTCAACACTGAGAAAGTGACATAAGTTAAACGAGAAAGATGTTTTATGTATTATTTGGCACATAGGAAGAAAAAAAGACGCATAATATAAAGTATATAAAGACGCTAGCATTTATTTCAACTTCTCATTGTGAATGGGAAAGGCACTAGTGTGATTAATAAGGAAAAAATTAAAATGTTTCGGATTGCAGTTAAATGCTCTTCATTCCATTATTCCATAATCTTAGTATAGTAAAACTAAGAGCATTTCTTTGCAGTCTGGAACAGTTTCGTTTTTTAGGGTTCTCTACGTCAATCGATGATGCGAAAGGGGGAATATTTTACCTCCGGAATATTTTACCCAAGAGGATGCCATTGTTATTCAACCATACGGTAGAGCTGCACGCCCTCTAGAAAAATTACAGCTGTAATTTCCCCTTGCTTTCAGCCGTTCGCAGTTCTAGCACAGCATGGGCGTTTTGAATAGAGAATCTAAAAAGGGAAATGGGTAGGTTAAAGTCATAGTGGGAATTAGCGAAGTTTGGTGGAAGGAGGAGCAAGACTTCTGGCCAGGTGAACACAGGGTTATAAATACAAAATAAAATAGGAGTAATGCAGGAGTGGGTTTAATAATTAATAAAAAATAGAAACGCTGATAAGCTACTATGAACAGCATAGCGAACGCATTATTGTAGCCAAGATAGACATGAAACCTGTGCCCAGCACAGTAATGCAAGTTTATATGCCATCTAGCTCCGCAGATAATGAAGAGATCGAAGAAGTGTACGATGAGACAAGAAAAAATGTTATTCAGATGGTTAGGGGAGACGAAAATTTAATAGTCATGGGGGACTGGAATTCAATAGTATGAAAAGGAAGAGAAGAAAAAGTAGCAGGTAAATGTGGACTGAGGGACAGGAATAAAAGAGGAAGCCGCCCGGTAGAAATCTGCAGGGAGCATAATTTAATCATAGCTAACACTTGGTTTAAGAATCATGAAAGAAGGCTGTATGCTTGGAAGAGACCTGGAGACATCAGAAGGTTTCAGGTTGATTATATAGTGGTAAGCCAGAGATTTTGGAACCAGATTTTAAGCAATTTATTGCTTGTGAACTGTATATTAAAACTGAATAAGCTGCAAAAAGGTAAGAATTTAAGGAGATGGGACCTGGACGGACTGAAGGAACCAGAGGTTTTAGTGAGTGTTAGGGAACAACTGACAGAACAGGGGAAAGAAATACAGTAGAAGAAATATGGGTTGCTTTGAGATATGAGATAGTGAAGGCAGTGGAGGATCAAGTCGGTAAAAAAAAAAAAAAAAGAGGGCTGGTGGAAATCCCTGGATAACACAAGAGATGTTAAATTTAATTGATGAAAGGAGAAAATATAAAAGGGCAGTAAATGAAGGGGGTGAAAGGAAATACAAACGTCTAAAAATGAGATTGATGGTAGGCGCAAAATGGCTAAGCGGGAATGGCTACAGGACAAATACACTATGTGATCAAAAGTATCCGGTTACCGCAAAAACATACGTTTTCATATTAGGTGCATTATGCTACCACGTACTGCCAGGTACTCCATATCAGCCAGTAGTCATTAGATATGGCGAAAAAGCAGAATAGGGCGCTCAGCGGAACTCACAAGCATCGAACGTAGTCAGTTGATTAGATGTCACTTGTCTCATACGTCCGTACGCGAGATTTCCACAATCCTAAACATTCCTAGGTCCACTGTTTCCGATGTGATAGTGAAGTGGAAGCGTGGAGGGATACGTACGGCACAAAAGCGTACAGGCCGACCTCGTCTGTTGACTGACAGAGGCTGCCGACAGTAGAAGAAGGTCGTATTGTATAATAGGCAGACATCTATCCAGACCAGGGTCTACCCAACGGGAGGCCCTCGCCACACGACATTTCATTTTTATCACTCAGGAATTCCATACTGCATCAGGATCCACTGCAAGTACTATGACAGTTAGGCGGGAGGTGAGAAAACTTGGATTTCATGGTCGAGCGGCTGCTCATAAGCCACACATCGCGCTGGTAAATGCCAAACGACGCCTTTCTTGGTATAAGGGACGTAAACATTGGACGATTGAATAGTGGAAAAACGTTGTGTGGAGAGACGAATCACGCTACACAATGTTGCGATCCGATGGCAGGGTGTGGGTATGGCGAATGTTCGGTGAACGTTACCTGCCAGCGTGTGTAGTGCCAACAGTAAAATTCGAAGGCGGCGGTGTTATGGCGTGGTCGTGTTTTTCATGGAGGGGGCAAAATCTCCAAGATTGACGCTCTTCCAGAGAAGTTCGAAACTCAGCACGGACTTCAGCGCGAGTTGCTTATAATAATTTCCACAACGAAACTCTGTCTCGAAACCTGGCAGAAAACCCCAAGAGGTTCTGGTTGTATGTGAAATATGCTAGGGCAAGACACAATCAATGCATTCACTGCACGATAGCAATGGAGATACTATCGAAGACAGTGATGCCAAAGCAGAATTACTAAACACAGCCCTCCGAAATGCCTTCACAAAAGAAGACGAAGTAAATATTCCAGAATTCGAATCAAGAAAAGCTGCCAATATGAGTAACGTAGAAGCAGATATCCTCGGAATAGTAAAGCAACTTAAATTACTTAATAAAAGTAAGTATTCTGATCCAGAATGTACACCAATTAGGTTCCTTTGAGAGTATGCCGATGCAATAGCTCCATACTTGACTTTCATATAGAACCGTTCGTTCGATAAAAGATCCGTGCCCAAAGACGGGAAAGTTGCACAGGTCACACCAACATTCAAGAAAGGTAGTCAGAGTAATCCACTAAATTACAGGCCCATATCATTAACGTCGATATGCATCAAGATTTTGGAACATAAATTGTGTTAGAACATTATGCATTACCTAGAAAAAAACGGTCTATTGACAAACAGTCAACACGGATTTAGAAAACATCGTTCTTGTGAAACACAACTAGCTATTTACTCGCACAACGTGTTGAATGCTGTCGACAAGATATTTCGAATTGATTCCCTATTTCTGGATTTCCGGAAAGCTTGTGACACTGCCCCACACAAGCCGCTTGTAGTGAAATTGCGTCTCTGTGGAATATCGTCTCAGTTATGCGACTGGATTCGTGATTTCCCGTGAGAGAGGTCACAGTTCGTAGTAATTCACGGAAAGTCATCGGCTAAAAGTGATTTCTCGCGTTCCGCAAGGTAGTGTTGTAGGCCCTTTGCTGTTCTTTATCTATGTAAACGATTTAGGAGACAATCTGAGAAGTCGTCTTAAGTTGTTTGCAGGTGACGCTGTCGTTTATTGAGTGGTAAAGTCATCAGAAGATCAAAACAAATTGCAAAACGATTTAGATAAGATATACGTATGGTGCGAAAATTGGAAATTGACCGTAAATAACGAAAAGTGTGAAGTCATCCTCATGAATGCTAAAAGGAATCCGTTAAACTTCGGTTACACGATAAATCAGTCAAATTTAAAGACCGTAAAATCAACAAAATACCTAGGAATTACAATTACGAACAACTTAAATTGGAAGGAACGCATAGAAAATGTTGTGGCTAAGCCTAACCAAGACTGCGTTTTATTGGCAGGACACTTAGAAAATGTAACATATCTACTAAGGAGACTGCCTACACGACCCTTGTCTGTTCTCTTTAAGAATACTGCTGTGCGGCGTGGAATCCTTATCAGATAGCATTGACGATGTACATCGAAAAAGTTCGAAGAAGGGCAGCACGTTTTGTATTATCGCGAAATAGGAGAGAGAGTGTTACTGAACTGATATAGGATTTGGAATGGACATTACTAAAACAAAGACGTTTTTCGTTGCGGAGGAATTTTATCGCGAAATTCCAATCACCAACTTTCTCCTCCGAATTCAAAAATATATTGTTGACGCCGATCTACATAGGGAGAAACGATCATCATAATAAAATACTGGAAATCGGAGCTCGTACAGAAAGATATACGTGTTCGTTCTTCCCGCACCCTATACGAGATTGGAATAATAGAGAATTGTGAAGGTGGTTCCAAGAACACTCTGCCAGGCACTTAAATGTGATTTTCAATTCATCTAATTGTAGATGTAGAAGGACATAAAACGGAAGCAGTGATAGAGCAAAACGAGGATAATGGAGTGCAGTCGAATTAAATCAGGTGATGCTGAGACGCATAAAGGAGTAAAGTTCTGCTATTTGGGCAGCAAAATAGCTGATGATGGTCGAACTAGAGAGGAATTGAAATACAGACTGGCGATGGCAAGAAAAGCGTTTCTGAAGAAGAGAAATTTGTTGGCATTGAGCATAGATTTAAGTGTCAGGACGTCTTTTCTGAAAGAGTTTGTATGGAGTGTAGCCATGTATGGAAGTGAAACATGGACGATAAATAGTTTAGACAAGAAGAGTATAGAAGCTTTCGAAATGTGGTGCTGCAGAAGAATGCTGAAAATTAGACGGATAGATCACGTGACTAATGAGAAGGTATTGAATAGAATTGGTGAGAAGAAAAATTGGTGGCACAGTCTGACTAGAAGAAGGGATCACTAGAAGAAGGAATCGGTTGGTAGGATACATTCTGAGACATCAAGAGATCACCAGTTAAGTATTGGAGAAAGCGTGGGGGTAAACGGGGGTAATCGTAGAGGGAGACCAAGAAATTAATACGTTAAACAGATTCAGAATGATGTAGGTTGCAGTAGTTATTCAAAGATGAAGAGTTTTGCACAGGACAGAATAGTGTGGAGAATTGCATCAAACCAGTCTTCGGACCGTAGATCACAATAACAACAACCTCTAGCTATAAAACCGGAACTCGAGTATAATAGGATCGTAGTGTTCCCGTCTGTCTATCCGTCTGTTGCAGACGTTTCTCTCAGGAACGGGTAGACCCTAAAGCCGAAATCTACGGTCCCTTGGCGATGAAAAAATTGAAGCTTCTAAGTCATCATCATCATCATTTAAGACTGATTATACCTTTCAGCGTTCAGTCTGGAGCATAGCCCCTCTTATAAAATTCCTCCATGATCCCCTATTCAGTGCTAACATTGGTGCCTCTTCTGATGTTAAACCTATTGCTTCAAAATTATTCTTAACCGATTCCAGGTATCTTCTCCTTGGTCTGCCCCGACTCCTCCTACCCTCTACTTGCTTCTCCCATGCGTGTAACTTGACCCCACCATCTAAGCCTGTTCGCCCTGACTGCTACATCTATAGAGTTCATTCCCAGTTTTTCTTTGATTTCCTCATTGTGGACACCCTCCTGCCATTGTTCCCATCTACTAGTGCCTGCAATCACTCTAGCTACTTTCATATCCGTAACCTCAACCTTGTTGATAATGTAACCTGAATCCACCCAGCTTTCGCTCCCATACAACAAAGTTGGTCGAAAGATTGAACGGTGCATATATAACTTAGTCTTGGTACTGACTTCCTTCTTGCAGAAGAGAGTAGATCGTAGCTGAGCGCTCACTGCATTAGCTTTGCTACACCTCGCTTCCAGTTCTTTCACTATGTTGCCATCCTGTGAGAATATGCATCCTAAGTACTTGAAACCGTCCACCTGTTCTAATTTTGTTCCTCCTATTTCGCACTCAATCCGCTTATATTTCTTTCCCACTGACATTACTTTCGTTTCGGAGATGCTAATCTTCATACTATAGTCCTTACATTTCTGATCTAGCTCTGAAATATTACTTTGCAAACTGTCAATCGAATCTGCCATCACAACTAAGTCATCCGCATATGCAAGACTGCTTATTATGTGTTCACATATCTTAATCTCACCCAGCCAGTCTATTGTTTTCAACATATGATCCATAAATAATATGAACAACAGTGGAGACAGGTTGCAGCCTTGTCTTACCCCTGAAACTACTCTGAACCATGAACTCAATTTACCGTCAACTCTAACTGCTGCCTGACTATCCATGTAAAGACCTTTAATTGCTTGCAAAAGTTTGCCTCCTATTCCATAATCTCGTAGAACAGACAATAACTTCCTCCTAGGAACCCGGTCATATGCCTTTTCTAGATCTATAAAGCATAGATACAATTCCCTGTTCCACTCATAACTCTTCTCCATTATTTGCCGTAAGCTAAAGATCTGGTCCTGACAACCTCTAAGAGGCCTAAACCCACACTGATTTTCATCAAATTGGTTCTCAACTAATACTCGCACTTTCCTTTCAACAATATCTGAGAAGATTTTACCCACAACGCTGATTAAAGAGATACCTCTGTAGTTGTTACAATATTTTCTGTTTCCATGTTTAAAGATTGGTGTGCTTTTGTCCAGTCTGATGGAACCTGCCCCGATTCCCAGGCCAATTCAATTATCCTGTGTAGCCATTTAAGATCTGACATTCCATTGTATTTGATGAGTTCCGACTTAATTTCATCCACCCCAGCTGCTTTATTGCACTGCAATCTATTGACCATTTTCTCCACTTCCTCAAATGTGATCCTATTTCCATCATCATTCCTATCCCATTCTACCTCGAAATCTGAAACATTCCTGATCGTATTTTCACCTACATTGAGCAACTCTTCAAAATATTCCCTCCATCTGCGCAAGGCATCCACAGGGTTCACCAGCAGTTTTCCTGACCTGCCCAAAATACTTGTCATTTCCTTCTTACCTTCCTTTCGAAGACTGCTAATTACACTCCAGAATGGTTTTCCAGCAGCTTGACCCATAGTCTCCAACCTGTTTCCAAAGTCCTTCCAAGATTTCTTCTTGGATGCTGCAATTATCTTTTTGGCTTTGTTTCTTTCTTCAACATAACTTTCTCTGTCTACCTGAGTTCTAGCATGTAGCCATTTTTGATAAGTCCCTCAGCCGTTAGGGGTAAAACCTAATGGGACTCTGGGCAAGTAAGGCTAGCAACCTGCTTCTCTGGTACTTTAAATAAGATACTGGCAACAATCAGAGCTAAGTCAATACAACCAAAAGATACGGCCATTTGTGTAATATATTTTGATATTCGCAAACTCACTCAGCAAAACTACAGACAAACTATATGTACGGTACATAAATAAGTTTGTACGGAGACGTGAGAGCGCAAATTCTATTCACGTTTGTCCACTGTTTTCTCGTAATTAAAAAAAGCGCTGCTTACGGCCATCTGAATATTTTGTCTGCTTGTACATATTTTCTCGAGCAGGTAAGTCTTTTAAAATATTTGAAAAGTAGTTACTTTACTCGTTCAGTTCTCAGCAGTGTGAAGATTTACCATGTGATCTTTGCAAAGAGCATTAAGTAGGAATTTTACTTTTGTCACTAATAAACTGTATCATTATCGCTAGTTCCTTAATTCTGTAGATACATTTCGATTTTCTGTAAGAATGATGTTTTACTGACGTGCCAGACTGTACAGCATACAGCTCTTACATCACACGTAATTTTGGTGCCGACATGTAAACAAAAACTACCAACCATGACAGGCAAGACTCAATACAGCTAGGGACACTGCAGTAAACTCACGGATACTATGTGGAATGCATAGTAGGGGTCACGCGCAACCAGGGTATGACGTCACTGTGAACCATCCACGGCCGACTAAAGACACAGGTCTGGTGCGTTTTGATGACGTCATCTTTGTAATGCTACGTCCGGAACACTGCGCTCCAGTGGCCCAGCTCAGCACGCACCGACTCTCGCATATCTGCTGTCTTTGCTTCGCAAAATTACAAATGATGTTACTGTCCGTTGATTATTATTTACTCTTAATACTAAAAGAATATCACCTTCAGTAATTCTACTATATTTAAATCACTTCAGACCTTTGGCCTCAAAAGAGTTTGATTAGTACGGTTTAACGACATACTCTACTGTTTCAACCTTTTATAAAAAGAAAACATATCACACTGACCCACAATGAATCTCATAAATAATTGTTTTATACCTAATTACTGCATTTTTTTGTAAAATATTGTCGTTCACTCTCTCTGTTAAATTTCTTGAAACATGCAGACAAACAATAGTTTTTACTTTACTACAGTATATTTTAACATAATCGTTGAACTTAAAATTGAATCTCTCTCTCTCTCTCTCCCCCCCCCCCCCTCCACACACACACTCACGTTCACAACAGAATATACCTGTGTCTCATCATCAAATCGCATACACAGAGATGCTGAGTAGTTCATCTCAAAATAATAAATGACGAACACCAAACAACTCTGCAGATCAAAAACACGTACACATACTAACCTTAAAGTGAAAGCTCTTTACTTTCCTTAGCAATTTCTTAAAGTCTACAGTTAAATGTTTGTAGCAAAAGGAGGGGGGGGGGGGGGCGGCGGTGAAATATTTGGAAGAAATGTATCTAGGATTTTCGTACGGTAGACACATTCTTTTTCAATAAGTCTCCCCACTTCCACCCCCCCTCTCCCTCTCTCTCTCACTCTCTCTCTCTCTCTCTCTCTCTCTCTCTCTCTGTGTGTGTGTGTGTGTGTGTATGTTGACTGCGTGTGTGTATGTGTGTGTGTGTGTGTGTGTGTGTGTGTGTGTGTATGTGTATGTGTGTGTGTGTGTGTGTGTGTGTGTGTGTGTGAGAGAGAGAGAGAGAGAGAGAGAGAGAGAGAAAGAGAGAGAGAGAGAGAGAAGGAGAGAAGCTGTGAATATATGTTCATACATAATTCTCTTAGATTTCGGTGAAAGAGAACTGTAGTGTGTAATGTACTTCAAATTTGGTTAAAGTGCAGGTTAGGTGTCGGTAGTTTTTACAAGACATTACGTGTTGGTAACATTGCGACAAAATGATGGGAAATGAAGACGGTCAATCATATTTGCAGTCTATCTTGTCGCAAATGCTTCACTGTTCTCTGAGAATAAGTCACGGTTTTCGAGGTTGCACTTAGGGAAGAACCTAACAACACAGTTTAAATTACGGCGAGTGAAATGAAAACCAATCATATTTATGAAGGAAGTAGCATCTCACTTCCTATATGCATCTTGCTCCGGACTGACTGTCTTCATTGTCCAGCATTCATCGTGATGTTAACAACATCAACATGTCTTGTAAAAACTGCCAATACATAAACTGCATTTTTATCTCAAATTATGTTTAGCCACAGAAATTCAGAACCTACACATGCAAACACGCACACGCACACACCTCAGTCCACAAATATTTTGTTTTATACCTCACTACATCAAAATTTATGTGACATCTTGTATATTTCAGACTGTGCATCACCACTAAATAGCACGACATAGACGAAGTGTTCATCTCAAAAACATTAACTGAACAACTCCCAAAAAGTGTACAACTCAAATATACACACAAACATTAAAGTAAATCTTCTGTCTTTCCTTTGCAGATGTTTCAAAATTTACAGCTAAAACGTGTCATCAATGGCACTAATATTTGTATATTCATTTACTGAATAAATTCTACATTTGAAATTCGGTCTCCCCCTCATCCATTTTCTCTCTCTCTCTCTCTCTCTCTCTCTCTCTCTCTCTCTCTCTCTCTCTCTCTCTCTTCTCTCTAACACACACATACATACACACACACACACACACACACACACACACACACACACACACACAGACTTACAGATTGGCGGCAGAGAGAGAGAGAGAGAGCATGTTAGATAACAAGATAACAGTGCAAAAAGATTGTGTGACGTATATGTTCATAAAACATTTTTGTTTTATGTCTCATTGTAGCACATTTATTATGAAACAATGTACTTTACATTCTGTTTCATTGCTAAATTTCACCCATACGCTGAGGAACTGGAGCGTTCATCTCCAAAAAATATTAAATGAAATACCCCCAAAAACTATAAAGTCAAACATACAACCCTAAAAATGGAATCTTTTGTCTTTCTTCAGCAGACATTCCATCAAAATTTGAGTTAAAAACTTATAGTAAAGGACAATTTGAATTGAATTATTTTTTAAAGAAAATGTATTTAGTAATTTCTTGAAAAACTACACATTCCACGATTTTTCAAGTAGTATAATACATTTAAACGATATGATTGCCTCCTGTCGTTGAATGATTAAGCTAGAAAATTGTATTTATCGTGCCACATATTAATAAACAGTAGACACTTCTCCACTGATATAATGAGTTAACAAATTAAAAAAAATTGTATACAAAAATGTTCTATGTTGTCCTTAGTTTCTTTAACTACCTACCACATTTATTACTGCTTACAGAATCACTGACTTTTTAATGAGATTGTTTATTACTACTTTACAGGATTGGAGATTAATATTTTGCAGTATGTCCTTCAAAGTTCTCTGACACTGGCACCCTTCATGTAAAGAGCCTCAGTAAGATCACAGCTCTCCAGCTTTAAGCAACATATTTTGTGCCAAACAAAAAGTTGGTGTGAATCACGAATGAAACTATCTGAATACAAATTTAATACTGCTTTCAGCAATCACCAAGCAAGGCCAGTCACCATAACAGCAGTTTCAGTGGAAATTGTCAACTTTCCACAGTCATATTCTGTTATAAGATAATTAGGGATTGATATTTCAACTTTCTTTTCAGATACGACTCAAGACGTACAAATCACACTTTTTTTTTTTAGAAAAAGTTCCTTCTTTACAGCATAACCAGAAATGTGCATCAGCACTGGCAGGAAATTTTCTGGTATCTGTGACATTTCAAAATTCTCCCGTGATACTGCAGAATATTTGTCAACATTCACACATTTATAGAATATTCCAGAGCAAGGAAGCAATGTACGCAGAGGATTATTTTTATTCAAAGAATTTAGTAGTACCATATCTTTTAATCTTAATTTCTTTTCACTATCAAGTATGTGAATATAACTTACATAATAATTTGCCCCATTCATATGACAGTAACTACTAAATCTACTTCCAGATAGTCTTTCTGAAATTTAGTAATATATAATCTGGCTTATAACGTTCAAATACATACGGAATCAGTAGTAAAAACCCATCAAAAGTATTGACTAGTGCCTGAAAAGTTTGATAACTCAAAGTATGGGAGTTATGATCACTGCCCCCAATTTCTTAACCACAAAGACAGTTTTCTTAAAAATCTAGCTATGAAAAGCTATTTACCCTAATAGGCTGTCTACATTGGTCATTAACCATGTCACCTTCGTATGCTCCTCTCACATCAACGATGTGTGACCAGTTACAAATTATTTCCATGTAAGATGAAGTATCTTTTGAAGCTAAGATCTTTAAAGCAGCAACATTTCTATCATCATAAATCTTGAGTGCAAGGTTAACATTTTTCTTCTGAATATTGAAAGACAATAAGGCCTTAAATGACAATAAATTACTATATTTCATGAACGAACCTTTCCCCTCTTGTACGTCAATTCTAAATACTGGGAGTCTGCAGTAACTACAACTTCGAAATGGTCAAAATCTGGAAACTACAAGATTCTGTCAGGTCTAGTAATCCAGTTATTATGGATATATTTCAGTATATGTACTGCAACAAAAATTAGGAACAACTTTCCAGTACTGTCATTAGGATGTTGAATACAAGGCTGCAAAATACCACTTGGGGTAAGTAATGCATAAGTTTTTCAATTTACTGCATTATTATCTGGAATGGAAGCCAACACATTAAATATAACTTTTTCTATTTCAGTAATTATATGAAATAACATATTTCTTAACTGTTGAGCAATTAAATTATTAACTTGTATGATATTTACAACATTTTTAAATTTTGAGGATACATTGGATATCACGAAAACCTGAGCTGCTTAGTCAAGATCTATGTTACTGGCACTGTAAAGTGTACCTCCTTTAAAGATCAAATGAGGCTCAATGTAAATTTCATCGAGGAGCACATTTACCACAAGTTCATTATCTTTAAAGAATGTTTTATTAACTTTCAAATACTCTACACTACCATACACATATACACTATTTAAACTGAACTTACCTATCAGCTTTCTGACAGTTCATGTATGTGGCAAATATAGGTAACCATTATTGTGCACAGCTATGTACACTGATGGTGAATCAACATAGAGAGAAGTTATCGGTAACAATGTATTCCCACAGTATCCATGACTGTTCTCAGTTTTTGTTAGGAACTGAATTTTCCCAATTATCAGGGGCAGCTGTGAATAAGTATTACCTGAAAATTTATCTTATAGCACTTTCACTATATTTTCAGCCACCAAACACTTGTTTAAATTCTTTCCCTCAGACGGTATTTACTCAACATATTTCAATATCGTATTAAATACGTGCTTGGCTTTTACTGACTTGTATTCAGTGGTCACTTTATGCTGGGGAATTTTGTGTCTGTTGACAGAAAGAAAGACACTTAAATTGCTGATAATAGTAATAGAACCTAAAATAGCTGGTAATTCAGGAGTGACATCAAGAAAGCACAGCACTATCTTCTGGTCACACTTGGTACAGCGCCACTGTTTCCTGTTGATGTGGGTCACACCTGAAAAATAGTTGCATGTGTTTCCCAAATTTTTAATACCGTATTGTTCTTTATGTTGCCTGTAATCTTCCAAACTTCTTGTCATTGATTTCCCAAGATTGTCACATTCTACATCACATAATCTTCTACATGAGGATCCAGCTGTTGTCAAGTATCCTGGTAAATTTAGAAAAATTGAAGGCACTATGTTTGGTTTCCCAGCTTGGGATATCTTCTTGCAAATGTCTTTATTTCTCCATCAGCTACAAATTCTTCTGTCTTGATTATGCACTCTCCAGTGAAATGTTTTATGCATATTACTGGTTTCTTTAGCTTTGAGAAATCGAAGGGAATTTTCTTAAGCCACTTTTTCTTTGTCTGGTAAAGAAAATGTGCTAACAGCTTCATTTTGAGATCTGTAATTACTTTTACAGCCAGCCACACTACAGCACCTTGGTATTTCTATGACCGGTATCTGAAAACAGAAATTCAGTGTAGCTTTTGCAATGTAGATATACACATTTCAAAAACTATTTGTACACATTTGGTTAGTTTACAATGCAGCCTTCGTCATAACCACTCAATCCACTCAATGAAACACAAGTGTGCTCTTCTTATTAAGTAATCACAAAAAGTAAATATAGTAACATTTATGAAGTACTTACTGTTAGAAGAACTGTAAATTCTAAAATTTTCTTTGGTAACAGAAGATTGTAGCAGCTAGTACTTAATTCTCAAGTCAATGCAAAGTTCAACATGCTAAGCCCCACATCACGAGGCACATGCTTGAAAAACAACAGATCTACTCTGGCTACATCACAAACAAAATCGTCTCGCCACGCCGCACTTTACTGAAGTTTACAGGCACACGGTGAACGCATATTTAACTCATATGCAGGTATAAATGTAATCGAGTGTTTCTATGTTTTAGTGTATTATTATTATTAAGTTTTGCATTAGACTATTTTTTCTAGAGTCAGTGAAATGTTAGTGAAGAGCATCCGAAAGATGTCCACTTTTTTCACTATGCCGGAGGGCACTGCTTCTTTCTGGGAAAAGAGGTTCACACAGACAAAAACCACACAGACCCGTAGTACGGAGAAATCCCCTATAATGTCGTTTTAGGCTCTACAGGGTGTTACAAAAAGGTACGGCCAAACTTTCAGGAAACATTTCTCACATACAAAGAAAGAAAATATGTATGTGGACATGTGTCCGGAAACGCTTACTTTCCATGTTAGAGCTCATTTTATTACTTCTCTTCAAATCACATTAATCATGGAATGGAAACACACAGCAACAGAAAGTACCAGCGTGACTTCAAACACTTTGTTACAGGAAATGTTCAAAACGTCCTCCGTTAGCGAGGATACATGCATCCACCCTCCGTCGCATGGAATCCCTGATGCGCTGATGCAGCCCTGCAGAATGGCGTATTGTATCACAGCCGTCCACAATACGAGCACGAAGAGTCTCTACATTTGGTATCGGGGTAGCGTAGACAAGAGCCTTCAAATGCCCCCATAAATGAAAGTCAAGAGGGTTGAGGTCAGGAGAGCGTGGAGGCCATGCAATTGGTCCGCCTCTACCAATCCATCGGTCACCGAATCTGTTGCTTAGAAGCGTACGAACACTTCGACTGAAATGTGCAGGAGCTCCATCGTACGTGAACCACATGTTGTGTCGTACTTGTAAAGGCACATGTTCTAGCAGCACAGGTAGAGTATCCCGTATGAAATCATGATAACGTGCTCCATTGAGGGTAGGTGGAAGAACATGGGGCCCAATCAAGACATCACCAACAATGCCTGCCAAAACGTTCACAGAAAATCTATGTTGATGACGTGAATGCACAATTGCGTGCGGATTCTCGTCAGCCCATACATGTTGATTGTGAAAATTTACAATTTGATCACGTTGGAATGAAGCCTCATCCGTAAAGAGAACATTTGGACTGAAATGAGGATTGACACATTGTTGGATGAACCATTCGCAGAAGTGTGCCCGTGGAGGCCAATCAGCTGCTGATAGTGCCTGCACACGCTGTACATGGTACGGAAACAACTGGTTCTCCCGTAGCACTCTCCATACAGAGACGTGGTCAACGTTACCTTGTACAGCAGCAACTTCTCTGACGCTGACATTAGGGTTATCGTCAACTGCACGAAGAATTGCCTCGTCCATTGCAGGTGTCCTCGTCGTTCTAGGTCTTCCCCAGTCGCGAGTCATAGGCTAGAATGTTCTGTGCTCCCTAAGAGGCCGATCAATTGCTTCGAACGTCTTCCTGTCGGGACACCTTCGTTCTGGAAATCTGTCTCGGTACAAACGTACCGCGCCACGGCTATTGCCTCGTGCTAATCCATACATCAAATAGGCATCTGCCAACTCCGCATTTGTAAACATTGCACTGACTGCAAAACCACGTTCGTGATGAACACTAACCTGTTGATGCTACGTACTGATGTGCTTGATGCTAGTACTGTAGAGCAATGAGTCGCATGTCAACACAAGCACCGAAGTCAACATTACCTTCCTTCAGTTGGGCCAACTGGCGGTTAATCGAGGAAGTACGGTACATACTGACGAAACTAAAATGAGCTCTAACATGGAAATTACGCGTTTCCGGACACATGTCCACATAACAACTTTTCTTTATTTGTGTGTGAGGAATGTTTCCTGAAAGTTTGGCAGTACCTTTTTGTAACAACGTGTATAACTGTGTTAACAGGTTTTATCTTGCTGTTCTGGAAACTTATGTTACAACTTCTTATGTTTTTTTTCGGTTTTTTTGTTTATTCTCTCTCATTTCTCTTCCTGCCTTCGCATTTTTTTCCTCTTGGTAGCTTTCATTCTGAAGAAAGTGCCTCTTCTTCTTAAACACATTGCAGCAAAATCCTGACAAAAATAACGCCTTATAAACAGCAACAGAAATTGGCAGCCTTTGTAATATCTTCAGATGACGAGTTAGTATACTGTCGTTTGGTAATCACTTGTTGTTGACAGTCAGAAAAAGAGTCATGAATCACTTTTTGAACATGTTTTGATTTCAGTACGACAGCGCTACACCTTGTAAATTTGCATTCTTTTGCCTAAGGCCTTTTACTTCTGTTTCCATAATTTCTAATTGTTGGCGCAAGCACACATTATCACATTCACAGTATTGTTTGTTTCCATGGTTCACGTTTTATGGAGTAGCAATTCTTTCATTAGTTGGTAATATAGCGGGTTATCAAAAAGTCAGTATATATTTGAAAACTGAATAAATCACGGAATAATGTAGATAAGGAGGTAAAAATTTACACAAATGCTTGGAATGACATGGGGTTTTATTAGAACCAAAAAAATACAAAAGTTCAAAAAACGTCCGACAGATGGCGCTTCATCTGATCAAAAGAGCAATAATTAGGATAACAAAGTAAGACAAAGCAAAGATGATGTTCTTTACAGGAAATGCTCAGTATGTCCACCATCATTCCTCAACAATAGCTGTAGTCGAGGAACAATGTTGTGAACAGCACTGCAAAGCATGTCCGGAGTTATGGTGAGGCATTGGCGTCGGATGTTGTCTTTCAGCATCCCTAGAGGTGTCGGTCGATCACGATACACTTGCGACTTCAGGTAACCCCAAAGCCAATAATCGCACGGGCAGAGGTCTGGGGACCTGGGAGGCCAAGCATGACGAAAGTTGCCGAAAGTGGCGGCTGAGCACGCGATCATCACCAAACGACGCGCGCAAGAGATCTTTCACGCTTCTAGAAATATGGTGTGGAGCGTCTGGTTCTAATAAAACCCCATCTCATTCCAAGCATGTGTGTCAATTTTTACCTTTCTATCTACATTATTCCGTGGTTTACTAAGGTTTCAAATTTATACCGACTTTTTGTTCACCCGGTAGTTAACTGTAACGTGTCTTCTACTTCTTTGTTCTACTACTGTGCTGATTACAAACACTCTGAATCAGCACTGGATGACAGTAGATTTAGAGATGGACCAGCATCAGTCTTCAACTTGCGTTTCGATGGAATATTCAAAGTTCACTTTTCAAATTACTTTCACAACCCGAAGCAGAAAATGTATTGAGCAGATACGAGTATTTTCAACTGAATACGAATTTGTAAGTTTATGTGCATTGAGTCATCAACATGGATTTAGGAAGCATCGCTCGTGTGGAGGTTAACTTGCCATTTACTCGAACGATATCCTGCGAGATGTGACTAAAGTGCAAACGGAGGACCCCATATGACGAAGGTCCGAGCATATGGAATAACTTGCCAGAAATGTGAGCGGGTGGAAGACTTTTTAAGTCAGAGAACCCAGCATAGTGTCCTGGTTGGAAGAGTTCGTCAGAGACAAGGGTATCGTCACCTGTGTCCCAGGGAAATGTGATACGACTGCTCTTGTTCTCTATATACATAGTCGATCTGACGTATGGGGTAAGCAGCAATCTGGGACTACTTCCTGATGACGCTGTAGGATGCGAGAAAGTGTCGTCGGAGTCACAATACAGGATGCGTTGGACAAAATATCTATTTGATGTGATGAATGGCAGCTTGCTCTAAATTGTAAGGTAATGCAGGTGGCTAGGAAAAACAATCCTGTAACGTTCGAATACTTTATTGGTGGATGCCTCTTGACACAGTCAATGTCGATGGATTATGTAGGTGTAACACTGCAAGACGACATGAAACGGTTTTACGTATAGAGAAGGCGAGTGGTTGACTTCAGTTTATTGGGAGAATTTTAGAAAAAATTTGCTCATCTACGAAGGTGACCACATAAAGAATGCCTGTGAGACACATTCTTGAATATGGCTCGAAGGTTTGGTACGTTCCCCCCCCCCCCCCCTCATAACTCATTCCCTACCTGCCCCCGCTCCACAACTCGGTTTAAAGAAATGACTTTATTTCCATGATAGTAGTAAGCTGATCGAACGTACCGGTAACAAATCTGGAAGCACGCATCCGAATTGCTTCGCTGTCTCTCCACGTGTCCCTCTCTCCTCTGCTTTTGACCTGCTATTCCCACTGTACTCTTAATGTGCCAGCCTTGCTTTTGATTTCACCTAGACGTTGTTTTAACTTTTCTATATGCAGAATCAGTCCTTCCGACATAACATTTCTACGACGATTTCTCCACATTTTTGCTTCAACCATTTCGTGTTGGCTTCCCTACACCTTCGCATTATTTCATTCATTAATGTCTTGTATTGCTGATTCCTATTGTAAGTAGGCTGTTTATGTTTTCTCTATGTAAGTAGGCTGTTTATGTTTTCTCTATGTAAGTAGGCTGTTTAGGTTTTTTATTGGTAACGCCACCTCTGTATGACAATCACTGGCTGTGCTGTGGGCAGTCTGTGTCTGCTTTGCATTGTTGTAATACTCGCCATTGTAGTGTTAGGCAGCTGGCTGTGAACAGCGCGTAGCGTTGCGCAGTTGGAGGTGAGCCGCCAGCAGTGGTGGATGTGGGGAGAGAGATGGCGGAGGTTTGTAATTTGTCATGAACTGATATATATATTATGACTTGTGATGATATCAAGGTAAATACATTGTTCGTTCTCTATTAATATCTTTCATTTGCTAACTATCCCTATCAGTAGTTAGTGCCTTCCATAGTTTGAATCTTTTATTTAGCTGGCAGTAGTGGCGCTCGCTGTATTGCAGTAGCTTGAGCAGCGAAGATTTTTGTGAGGTAAGTGATTTGTGAGAGGTATAGTTTAATGTTAGTCAGGGCCATTCTTTTGCAGAGAATTTTGAAAGTCAGATTGCGTTGCGCTAACAAAATATTGTGTGTCAGGTTAAGCACAGTCTCGTGTAGAATTGTTTAAAGGGGACGTTTCATATGTCGACCCTTAGCCTAGGATACCTCACTGGAATCTTCTGATTTTTTCTTGTAGTTTGTGTATTTAGTGTAGCTTTTGTTTATTGCTAGCGCGTAATTGTAGAGAGAATTTCCTTTGTAGTTGTAGTTTTTCATTGTTGTACAGTAAAACAGTTGTGGCATGCATGTAGATTTGCACCAAGTATTTCGCAGCTGCGCTTGCAATTAACTAGATATTATTTTCAGTGCTATGTTAATGTGTTCTCTTATTTTTGATCTTCAAATTGTGTTTTTCTGTGTTGTCGTGTGAAATACTGTGACAATAATGGCGTGTGAAAAACGTAATACTAGGCTCCAAAGTAAACTGAGAAATGACAGTGAAAATGAAAGCAGTGTGTTAGCGCCACCGAGTAATGAATTAGCTGATGTTCAAAGTAGTAATTTGGTAACTGTTCATAGGGAAATGGAGCAGGCGGCAAACAATGGCGTGGACAGTGAAACAATTAGTGAAGAGGGACGCATTATCGATCGATCGGTCGGCAACAGCTTGCCTCAGGAATCGGGAATGTCAGGACACAATTTTGCAAATACTGTAGATTCAGGTTTTGCGTCCTCACCGTTTTCTCAAATGAGTCAAGACACATTTTCCGCTTGTCAAAATGTGAATGTTGCCGGTGCAAATTCACTGCCGAAAAGCACTGAGGAACATGTTTCAGACACCAGTGCATTGTTATTACAGTTAATGCAACAAATGGGACAAAAGCTTGAAAAGTTAGACACAATGGAACAAAATCTTCAAAAGTTAGACACTACACTTGAACAAACACGTGTAGATTTAACCACTGAGTTACATAACATCGAATCGAAATGTCAAAAGGTCTGTAATGACGTAAAAACTCAAATTTGTGAGCATTTTCAACCTATTTTTTCGCGGCATGAAAATGCATTACGGAATCACGAAGCAGCCATAAAAGAACTGCAAACTATTGTTCATGAAAATCATGAGACCTTGCAAGCTAAATTTGACTCAGTTGCATCTACCGATTCGGTTACGCAACTTGCAAAAACTCAGGAAAACTTAAAGGACACAGTAGATACTCTGAAACTTGGTTCAGAAAAACACACTGAGGAAATAAGTACACTATCGGATAAAGTAGCCGAACTTTCAGATCAGTTCACTAACTTATCTGCAAAGGTAGATGATGATCTGAATGACACAACACCTGTAGCCTTCACTGACACAGAAGAGTATGAACAAATTAGGAAATTCAAACAAAATCAGAATCAAATTAATACGCAACACCAAAGAGAAATCCGGGAAGTACAAGATCAGCTGACACAGGTAATACAAGAATTACATATTTCAGAGGACACTCGCGCCCCAACACGGGAAGAGGGACTTAGAAATACGGAAAAGACGCAAAATAATAACACAGGGCATTTCGGAAGTTATGAAAGAAACTGGCAATGTGCACCGAATTTCGAGATGGAACGGCCGACACGACCTAACAATGACCGATATGCGACTCGCCGACATGATGATTTTGACTATAAGCTGTTCATTACTACACGTAAATTCAAAACATTTAAGAATTCTGGCAACGACATCCATCCACAAGCATGGCTCCATCAATTCGCTCATTGTTTTCCTCCCAACTGGTCATTGGAGCACAGATTAGAATTTATGTGTGGCTACTTAGAGAATGAACCAGCTGTAAGAATGCGATCGGTCATTCACGATTGCCACAGTGAAGGAGAATTTTACCATGCCTTCCTCTCAGCATATTGGTCTCAAGCCACACAAGACCGCGTAAAACATGGCATCATAATGATGAAACATTTCGAACAATCTGAATTTTCCAGTCTTGTGAAATATTTTGAAGACATGTTGCACAAGAATCAGTACCTGTCAAACCCATACAGCCCCTCAGAACTCATCCGCATTTGCTTAATCAAATTACCTGAACATTTACGACACATTATTTTGGCAGGGCGTTGCAAAGACGACATTGAAGCATTTCAGGGACTGTTACAAGAATTAGAAATTGACACTGACATTCGCGGAACGCGAAACCAGGAACACAACAATTACAGGTCACATCCGTCGCAATTCCGCGATGAAAGAAGTAATAACTTGACACGACAAGGCTATTCTCACAACACAAATCGTGACCAAACCAGACAGCACCCGTATGACAACCGTTGGCAGAGTAGTAATAACTACAGGGAAAGATCACCTCTCCGTGGTAATGACTATCACAGAGACAATAAGAGAAACAGACAATATGGGAACCAAAATAAATACTATCAAGGGAGACAGAATAACTTTAGACGCAACGGACCAGCGCGCAGTTACGATTCAGGGAGAAATTCTCCACCATGTGACCGACAAGAAAGAAACTATGGAATCTACCGACATGACGACAGACGATATGATCGTAACGACAGACCTGAATTGCATCAGAACTGGCGGGATTCAAACAGAGCAGGGCCCTCTCGTCACGGTGAATTTGTAGAAGTTAGGTCTCCAAACCCCAATAACGACGCGCGCCAACAAAGAGACAATAGGCAATGACTCACACCGCTAGCAGCCACAAAACGTTCTTATGACACTAACGACGCAGCTGCCGTAGCTAGTAATTACGTAAAAATGGAAGATATTAGGGACATCTTACTCCAAGAACACGACGTAAAACATAACAACGTTGCATATCCTGTGATTTGCATTACAGTAAATGACGTAAAATTTACGGCAGTACTTGACTCTGGCAGTCCCATTTCAGTAATCAGTGAAACAGCCTTTAGCAAATGCAACAAATCGAACGATTGCCCCACACTTCCGTTACGTAAGATTAAATTACAAGGTGCAATCTTTGGAAAAAGTGTAGATGTACGCCAACAAACCAACCTAGAATTCTTTTGTCAAAGCCACAGCTTCTCTACGAACTTCCTTATTGTTCCATTATTGTCGACGGAAATTATACTGGGAGTAGACTTTTTGAATGAATACAAAGCAATCTTAAACTTTCACGATGCTGAAATAACTTTAGAAAAAGAAGGTAAGTCAATAGCTTTGAAATTTGAAGATTGGCTCTCAAACCATGATGAGGAAATTAATCGGCTTTACGTTCTGTTAGACAACAGTTCGGAATTTTCTACGGAACTAGACACTAACAATCACTCTACAAGTACTGACAGGGATGATATCGACGGCGCATTTGACACTAATAAGTTAATTCAGAATAAAATTCAAACAATTGAGAATTGTAATGACACTGATAGGCAGGACCTTTTTGAGATTTTACAAGCACATTCCACAGTTTTTACTCAGGAACAATCAAGGGATTTCAATACCAATTTCGTGTTCGTGAGCATACTAAATTTTGTGTTAGACCATATGTAATTCCAGCACATTATAGGGACCGTGTTAGAACAGAAATACAATCTATGCTCGATGAGGGCATTATTGAGCCTGCAGTAAGCTCATACAACAATCCATTACATGTTGTTGAGAAGAAAAATGGATCGATCAGGCTTGTCTTAGATTCGAGACAAATCAATACGATCATTATTCCTGAAACAGACAGGCCGCAAACGTTAGAAGAACTTCTTCAAAATTTTAATGGTGTAAAAGTGTTGTCTTCTATTGATCTCAGATCCAGCTTTTATCAGATCGAACTTCATCCAGAATGTAGAAAATACACAGCTTTCCTTTGTTTCGGCGTTTGTTATCAGTTTCGGAAACTTCCTTTTGGTTTGAACATTTCTTCGGCAGCATTCATTCGTGGGTTAAATTCCATATTACCTGAGTTCTTAAAACGTCACATCACCTTGTATGTGGACGATATTCTGATAGCAGAAGCTTCATGGGAACAACATAATCGCATCCTCAACAGTTTGTTACGTATTTTTGCAGAATCTGGAATTACAGTTAACTTGGAAAAGTCTGAATTCGGTAGGACAAAGGTGAAGTTTTTGGGACATATTATTTCTTCTGAAGGGATTCAGCCGGATCCTGAAAAGTTAGAAGCAATCAGAGCCATTCCAGTTCCATCCACAAAAAGACAAGTCCGCAGTTTTCTAGGTCTCGTAAATTTTTACCGTCGTTTTCTGAATATGCAAATTCTTGTTACACCAAAACTTTGTTCTCTCACTGGAAAAAATACTATTTGGAACTGGGACGAACAAGCACAATTGGAATTCAATTCTTTGAAAGAAGCGTTACTTCACGCGCCAATCTTAGCTCATCCAGATCTGTCACAAGATTTCTGCCTTAGCACGGATTCTTCTAAAGTCGGTCTTGGTGCCCATTTATTTCAAGAAGCCATAGAAAATGACACTACCATTCAGAAAACCATTGCTTTTGCTAGCCGAGTGCTAACCAAATCTGAAAAAAATTATTCCGTTACTGAATTAGAAGCTTTAGCTATCGTTTGGGCATTTAACAAATTCCGTTTCTTTCTTTCTGGTAAGCACGTAAAAGTATACAGTGATCATCGTGCATTACAATTTCTTATGTCTTCAAAATTAAATCATGACAGGTTAAAACGTTGGGCATTGTTTCTGCAAGAATTCCGCTTCACAATAGTCTACATTCCCGGCAAGGAGAACATTGTTGCGGACGCACTGTCACGCGCACCGGCTGGGCTTGAGAAAAGTACCACAGAAGGCAACCTCGAGAAAAATTTCAGTATTCTTTACATTCAGAAAGTCGCCTTTGAAAACTTCATCACCACATCTTTAAAGGACATTGCTCATGAACAAGATAAAGATCCGATTTGGAAAGACATCAAGAGCAAATGGCATGAAAGGACACACACACAGATTCGGCATTATTATCTGGTTAGAAACAACATACTGTTCAAACGCTGCACTGTTGATGACAAGCTATGGGTACTTTGCATTCCTGACGATTTTGTTAATAAGCTCATTTGGTACATTCATTTCAGCTACGCACATTTTGGTCCACGAAAATGTTATCATATTCTTCGAACGACTTGTTATTTTAACAATATGGAAAAGCGAATTCGAAGAGTCTTGTCTATTTGTAAACTTTGTCAAAAGGCGAAACCATCTACTGTCTCACATCGTGCTCCGTTGTTTCCTATCATTCCTTCTAAATTAAAAGAATTTGCTGCTGTTGATCTCTTGGGACCGCTTGTCAGAACATCTAATGGATTTTCGTACGTTCTAGTCGCTGTTGAACTTACTTCAAAATTTGTTTCTTTCACACCGTTACGTAAAGCCACTGGACGGTCTGTATCCAACGCCTTTGTTAAAAATTTCTTACGTGAAGTTGGACACGTTAGTAAAGTCATTTCAGATAACGGACCGCAATTCAGATCTGCTGTTTGGTCACGCATGCTTCGCAACCATAAAATCAAACCTGTTTTTATTTCATTGTACTCACCACATTGTAACCCGTCTGAACGGATTATGAAAGAAATCAATAAGCTTTGCAGACTTTATTGTCACAGAAAGCATCAGCATTGGGACAGATATTTACACTTATTTCAAAATGTGCTGAATGAAATGCCTCATGATTCCACTGCTTTACCACCTACTCTTGTACTAAAGAATGAAGAACCACCGAACAGAATCAGAGAGCTTGTACCTTTCCCAAATACACGTAAACTTCGACACAAAGACATAATTGATTTGGCTCTTAAAAATATAAAATCTGCAGCAGACAAAAGGAGAAAACTACACGGTAAAGCAAATACAAAGAAATTGTATATTGGTCAGAAAGTTCTCATTAAAGCTCATTCATTGTCACATAAGAAGAAACACTTGAGTCACAAATTCTTTCTAGTTTACAATGGACCTTACAGAATCCGACGTATACCACATGATAATTGCGTTGAAGTTGAAACTCTGCGTACTAGGAAGAGTAAAGGTTTACACCACATTTCACATGTAAAACCGTTTATTGAAAGATAATCTGCTTTTTAACTTTGTCATTGCCATAAAACTTTTCGCTTCACATTACTAATATGCTTTGTCAGATTTAGAATCTGTTAACATGTAACAATGTTTGAAGTTAAATATCCAGTCTAGAACCTAGGGAACATTTTTAAACAGAAATTACGAATGCATTGTTATAGTGAACAGACGACACAGTGCTGTATTTGTACATTCTTGCTTGTTAGTTGCACGATTACGTAACGACTATCAGGCTTACATACTTAGGACACATACTATATTGGTACTGCTAATGAGATTTTAATGCAACATTTTGGTTTACTTGAAAATACATTCTGGGTTTAAAGTACTTTCTGTGAGATACCAGACGACAGAGTGATTAGTTTATGTGACAGCTACACGATTTTTATCACGACGCTACTAATGAGTGACAATTTACAATGTTGATTTAAAACATGTTTTAGTAGTAACTTTTATGGTGTAGCTACAAGGAGACAGCCTTTTCTGTAGCACAACAATACGTTACAGCACAGTACTTTCTTCATCACAACAATAAGCGTAATAACTACGATATCTATACACAAAGCATTTTACTTTTGTTTATCATGAGGTAAGTACATTGACTTTAGCAGAACTTTGCTTACAGAGGACGATAACTATGACAGTTCCACAGAATTATCTTACAGCAAGACGCGCATTTAGCGCTACAGGACACGCATTTGAGTGATCAATTTTATACTTAAAACATTTATTTTTAAAGATTTTTGAATTACAAAGAAAGTTTTCCGTGATACATTTCATTCCATTGCTGTAATCTGTAACACCTGAGGGTATAATTACATTAATCCTCAGGGGGTACACGCTTACTTTGTGTACCATGTGTGTGGCAACCACAAGGAACCCTAGCTAATATGGTATTTGCTTATACAACTTTACACATCGGTACCATATTTCTCTAACACACAAATTACACAGCTATCTGATCATTTAACTGAGAGATAAACATGTTTTTTACTACATCAGTGACAGATGTTTACGCAATTACACCGTTGGATAACTTCACACTTATGAAACTGTATTTTGTCTGTACTTTGTAAACTGTTCATATTTTTTCGGAATCATTGTGATACTATGAGAGCTTTGAATGATGTATTTGGTATGAGATCATGATTTTTAAAGTACGTTTGAGGCAGCTGACACTTTTGACATGAGCAGAGAATTATTTTAGGCTTAGAAATTATTGGAGGAAGTTACGACGATTTTGAGATTTGACTGAGGTGTTATGATGTTATTATTACGACGACGATGTGTATTATGTTGTTGAGGAATGTTTATTATGCTACGTATTTCTCATGATGAAATATTGAAGAAGTGTCGACGAATATGTATATGTATAATGAGGTAAGGAGTAATGAATAGTGGGTAGGGACTCTTGACTTGTGGAAAAGGATGTTGGAAACCAAGAATCATACTTTAGAATTATGAAATGTGTGTGTATATGCATGAATGTATCACAATGCCACTGAAAATTTTTTTGGACACTGTTATATTTATAGGGTTTTGTTTCTACAGATTTGCAACGCTAATTCTTGACCTGTGAAGTATTTTTATGTGAGACTGTCACTTTAGCGAAAATTGCTGTCGTAAATATTTCCGTACGAAAGTTAAGTGACCACCTGCACGTAATGCGTCGCGGGCACCCAGCTGTGTCAGACGCCTGGAGAAAAAGTCATTAGCGCGTGCCTTTCAGAGCACAGGAAGATAGAACAAAAAAAAAGGGGAGGCCATTATCCTTGGAAATATTTTTACATCTGCACACCTGATTATGACAAGCGTCTTTCTACGAGAGTTGAGAGAATTTCTACTAACTTATGAAATGTCACATGACTATTGAATGATATTTTTATGCTTTGGTTTGCGTAATTGCTTATTTCATTTGACATCTGTTTTCCAGCTGTGTTGCAGCATTGCTTTTATAAAATAAAATGCATTTGCTAATGTGAACACTTTCTGTCAACAGATCTATTAAATAATTATTTTATGATCCACATTCTTTAAAAAAGGAGCACTTGGAAAGGAAAGAACAATAAGAAGGAACTAGTAACTGCATTCATAATTTTCTTTTCAAGTAATTGGTAACTTTTTGGTAGAATAACTTCTTGTGGTGCACCACTTTAATTACATAGACATTAAGATGTGAATATACATTTCCCTTATCTGCATTGTTGTTTTTACTGTAATATTTTTTCTTCTTGAGCTATGTCATGTTTAGATATAAGCTGCTGTTTGCCAGGCATAGTGCTACGGAACTTTAATTTGTGTTACTCTGCTAAGCCAATTTTACTACTCATTGATTTTTCATGTTGCTGCACATTGGCTCATATTAGTTGTAATTTTGCATTTTATCTGTTAATTTAGATTTACGGTAGCTTGCTTTGCAATTTTCCAATTTTTTGGTAATTGCTGTTTATATTAATTGTTATGTGATGCTGCATTGCCTCGTCCCTTAGTTTAGCATCTGAGCTCAGTAGATTTAAGTTAGCTTAAGAGGGGGTAGCCTCTAAGAGAATGAGTTGCGATGAATTGGAAGAAATGCATTGAGAAAACAGGTTTAGGTAGGATTTTCTTGGAAATAAATGTTGAGGTAAGAAATGTGTGAACATATAAATACAGAAAGCATGCTTAGATAGAATTTTTTTTGGTGGAAACAAAGGATGAAATAAGAGGAAAGATATATGAAGTTTTGGGTTGGACTGCAGTACCAAATGTTACACTGAAAACGAACCCTGTCCTTTCCTATTGGTGTTATCCCACTATGTGTTTGTGTACCCTTGAGTATTTGTTTTCTTCCTGTCTCTGTGTACTGTTTCATAGAATTTTTTTCTCTTCTAATACTAAGCTATATTCACTATGAGGAGGAATACTGTTATCCTCAAATATAAGTTGCATTAATAATATGTTATTTTCTTTGTAAAGTTGTTTACAATTCTGTTCTGTTTCAATGTTCATGTGTGAAATTAATGTTTCGAAAACTATTCTCATTATTTTATGTATGTACTTATGTCACTATTTTTGTAACACTCATGTATATGTTTATTTCTATTCTTTTGTAAAGCCTGTACTACAAATGTTATCTGTATTATTATGTTTTTAATGATGTACTTTGTACCTTTGTAATTGTATTCTTATGTTATAAAATTATAATTGTCACCAGTTCATGACATTATTAACTTGTTAGTTACATTTCACTGCACACGTTTCTGTTGGTCATAGTATGTGGACAATATATGAGAAGTAGGGACTGTTAGTGTTTGCACGTGTGTTAATAACTCAGCAAGGGACTGGATAACAGCATTGCTGGTTCTAAGGACAATTAAAAGAAAAACTTTCTGAGTGCACAAGTGGTGGTTTATGGACTTGCTATATTCTCTGCAAGAATCTTCGATGGTGAATGTGCACCTGCACAATCGCAACAGATGGCTGCTGGCCATTTCTACAAGGACTGCAGTGGGTCTGCACCTCTGGTGGCCCACCAATACCACAATCTCTACCAGGACTCCAGTGGGTCTGCTCTGTGATGACCTACCTACCAATATTCTTCCAAACTTCGAATGACTCTGCTGTGGGTTTGCTCTGTTGTGGCCCATTACCTGTCTGCATGTCGAGAGTCAGCACTGTCTTTCCGTTGGAAGGTCAACACTACTTCTTCAAGACTGCATGGAAATCCACTACTTCTATGTGCATTTTCTTTTACTGCTTGGACTTTGAGAAAAACTCTGCATTTTTACTGTGATGAACAATGTGGACTGTCTTTATGGACTGTGAGAAATTTTGATCTTTTGACCAACATAATATTAACAAGTGTGTGCATTTTATACCTTTGTTACTGTAATTGTGAAAAATTTTTGTCAAATCTGTATTGGCCAGTGCCCAACACCATTTGTAAAAATTTTTGTGGGGAGCATGGGGGCTATGTAAGTAGGCTGTTTATGTTTTCTCTATGTAAGTAGGCTGTTTATGTTTTCTCTATGTAAGTAGGCTGTTTAGGTTTTTTATTGGTAACGCCACCTCTGTATGACAATCACTGGCTGTGCTGTGGGCAGTCTGTGTCTGCTTTGCATTGTTGTAATACTCGCCATTGTAGTGTTAGGCAGCTGGCTGTGAACAGCGCGTAGCGTTGCGCAGTTGGAGGTGAGCCGCCAGCAGTGGTGGATGTGGGGAGAGAGATGGCGGAGGTTTGTAATTTGTCATGAACTGATATATATATTATGACTTGTGATGATATCAAGGTAAATACATTGTTCGTTCTCTGTTAATATCTTTCATTTGCTAACTATCCCTATCAGTAGTTAGTGCCTTCCATAGTTTGAATCTTTTATTTAGCTGGCAGTAGTGGCGCTCGCTGTATTGCAGTAGCTTGAGCAGCGAAGATTTTTGTGAGGTAAGTGATTTGTGAGAGGTATAGTTTAATGTTAGTCAGGGCCATTCTTTTGCAGAGAATTTTGAAAGTCAGATTGCGTTGCGCTAACAAAATATTGTGTGTCAGGTTAAGCACAGTCTCGTGTAGAATTGTTTAAAGGGGACGTTTCATATGTCGACCCTTAGCCTAGGATACCTCACTGGAATCTTCTGATTTTTTCTTGTAGTTTGTGTATTTAGTGTAGCTTTTGTTTATTGCTAGCGCGTAATTGTAGAGAGAATTTCCTTTGTAGTTGTAGTTTTTCATTGTTGTACAGTAAAACAGTTGTGGCATGCATGTAGATTTGCACCAAGTATTTCGCAGCTGCGCTTGCAATTAACTAGATATTATTTTCAGTGCTATGTTAATGTGTTCTCTTATTTTTGATCTTCAAATTGTGTTTTTCTGTGTTGTCGTGTGAAATACTGTGACAATAATGGCGTGTGAAAAACGTAATACTAGACTCCAAAGTAAACTGAGAAATGACAGTGAAAATGAAAGCAGTGTGTTAGCGCCACCGAGTAATGAATTAGCTGATGTTCAAAGTAGTAATTTGGTAACTGTTCATAGGGAAATGGAGCAGGCGGCAAACAATGGCGTGGACAGTGAAACAATTAGTGAAGAGGGACGCATTATCGATCGATCGGTCGGCAACAGCTTGCCTCAGGAATCGGGAATGTCAGGACACAATTTTGCAAATACTGTAGATTCAGGTTTTGCGTCCTCACCGTTTTCTCAAATGAGTCAAGACACATTTTCCGCTTGTCAAAATGTGAATGTTGCCGGTGCAAATTCACTGCCGAAAAGCACTGAGGAACATGTTTCAGACACCAGTGCATTGTTATTACAGTTAATGCAACAAATGGGACAAAAGCTTGAAAAGTTAGACACAATGGAACAAAATCTTCAAAAGTTAGACACTACACTTGAACAAACACGTGTAGATTTAACCACTGAGTTACATAACATCGAATCGAAATGTCAAAAGGTCTGTAATGACGTAAAAACTCAAATTTGTGAGCATTTTCAACCTATTTTTTCGCGGCATGAAAATGCATTACGGAATCACGAAGCAGCCATAAAAGAACTGCAAACTATTGTTCATGAAAATCATGAGACCTTGCAAGCTAAATTTGACTCAGTTGCATCTACCGATTCGGTTACGCAACTTGCAAAAACTCAGGAAAACTTAAAGGACACAGTAGATACTCTGAAACTTGGTTCAGAAAAACACACTGAGGAAATAAGTACACTATCGGATAAAGTAGCCGAACTTTCAGATCAGTTCACTAACTTATCTGCAAAGGTAGATGATGATCTGAATGACACAACACCTGTAGCCTTCACTGACACAGAAGAGTATGAACAAATTAGGAAATTCAAACAAAATCAGAATCAAATTAATACGCAACACCAAAGAGAAATCCGGGAAGTACAAGATCAGCTGACACAGGTAATACAAGAATTACGTATTTCAGAGGACACTCGCGCCCCAACACGGGAAGAGGGACTTAGAAATACGGAAAAGACGCAAAATAATAACACAGGGCATTTCGGAAGTTATGAAAGAAACTGGCAATGTGCACCGAATTTCGAGATGGAACGGCCGACACGACCTAACAATGACCGATATGCGACTCGCCGACATGATGATTTTGACTATAAGCTGTTCATTACTACACGTAAATTCAAAACATTTAAGAATTCTGGCAACGACATCCATCCACAAGCATGGCTCCATCAATTCGCTCATTGTTTTCCTCCCAACTGGTCATTGGAGCACAGATTAGAATTTATGTGTGGCTACTTAGAGAATGAACCAGCTGTAAGAATGCGATCGGTCATTCACGATTGCCACAGTGAAGGAGAATTTTACCATGCCTTCCTCTCAGCATATTGGTCTCAAGCCACACAAGACCGCGTAAAACATGGCATCATAATGATGAAACATTTCGAACAATCTGAATTTTCCAGTCTTGTGAAATATTTTGAAGACATGTTGCACAAGAATCAGTACCTGTCAAACCCATACAGCCCCTCAGAACTCATCCGCATTTGCTTAATCAAATTACCTGAACATTTACGACACATTATTTTGGCAGGGCGTTGCAAAGACGACATTGAAGCATTTCAGGGACTGTTACAAGAATTAGAAATTGACACTGACATTCGCGGAACGCGAAACCAGGAACACAACAATTACAGGTCACATCCGTCGCAATTCCGCGATGAAAGAAGTAATAACTTGACACGACAAGGCTATTCTCACAACACAAATCGTGACCAAACCAGACAGCACCCGTATGACAACCGTTGGCAGGGTAGTAATAACTACAGGGAAAGATCACCTCTCCGTGGTAATGACTATCACAGAGACAATAAGAGAAACAGACAATATGGGAACCAAAATAAATACTATCAAGGGAGACAGAATAACTTTAGACGCAACGGACCAGCGCGCAGTTACGATTCAGGGAGAAATTCTCCACCATGTGACCGACAAGAAAGAAACTATGGAATCTACCGACATGACGACAGACGATATGATCGTAACGACAGACCTGAATTGCATCAGAACTGGCGGGATTCAAACAGAGCAGGGCCCTCTCGTCACGGTGAATTTGTAGAAGTTAGGTCTCCAAACCCCAATAACGACGCGCGCCAACAAAGAGACAATAGGCAATGACTCACACCGCTAGCAGCCACAAAACGTTCTTATGACACTAACGACGCAGCTGCCGTAGCTAGTAATTACGTAAAAATGGAAGATATTAGGGACATCTTACTCCAAGAACACGACGTAAAACATAACAACGTTGCATATCCTGTGATTTGCATTACAGTAAATGACGTAAAATTTACGGCAGTACTTGACTCTGGCAGTCCCATTTCAGTAATCAGTGAAACAGCCTTTAGCAAATGCAACAAATCGAACGATTGCCCCACACTTCCGTTACGTAAGATTAAATTACAAGGTGCAATCTTTGGAAAAAGTGTAGATGTACGCCAACAAACCAACCTAGAATTCTTTTGTCAAAGCCACAGCTTCTCTACGAACTTCCTTATTGTTCCATTATTGTCGACGGAAATTATACTGGGAGTAGACTTTTTGAATGAATACAAAGCAATCTTAAACTTTCACGATGCTGAAATAACTTTAGAAAAAGAAGGTAAGTCAATAGCTTTGAAATTTGAAGATTGGCTCTCAAACCATGATGAGGAAATTAATCGGCTTTACGTTCTGTTAGACAACAGTTCGGAATTTTCTACGGAACTAGACACTAACAATCACTCTACAAGTACTGACAGGGATGATATCGACGGCGCATTTGACACTAATAAGTTAATTCAGAATAAAATTCAAACAATTGAGAATTGTAATGACACTGATAGGCAGGACCTTTTTGAGATTTTACAAGCACATTCCACAGTTTTTACTCAGGAACAATCAAGGGATTTCAATACCAATTTCGTGTCCGTGAGCATACTAAATTTTGTGTTAGACCATATGTAATTCCAGCACATTATAGGGACCGTGTTAGAACAGAAATACAATCTATGCTCGATGAGGGCATTATTGAGCCTGCAGTAGGCTCATACAACAATCCATTACATGTTGTTGAGAAGAAAAATGGATCGATCAGGCTTGTCTTAGATTCGAGACAAATCAATACGATCATTATTCCTGAAACAGACAGGCCGCAAACGTTAGAAGAACTTCTTCAAAATTTTAATGGTGTAAAAGTGTTGTCTTCCATTGATCTCAGATCCAGCTTTTATCAGATCGAACTTCATCCAGAATGTAGAAAATACACAGCTTTCCTTTGTTTCGGCGTTTGTTATCAGTTTCGGAAACTTCCTTTTGGTTTGAACATTTCTTCGGCAGCATTCATTCGTGGGTTAAATTCCATATTACCTGAGTTCTTAAAACGTCACATCACCTTGTATGTGGACGATATTCTGATAGCAGAAGCTTCATGGGAACAACATAATCGCATCCTCAACAGTTTGTTACGTATTTTTGCAGAATCTGGAATTACAGTTAACTTGGAAAAGTCTGAATTCGGTAGGACAAAGGTGAAGTTTTTGGGACATATTATTTCTTCTGAAGGGATTCAGCCGGATCCTGAAAAGTTAGAAGCAATCAGAGCCATTCCAGTTCCATCCACAAAAAGACAAGTCAGCAGTTTTCTAGGTCTCGTAAATTTTTACCGTCGTTTTCTGAATATGCAAATTCTTGTTACACCAAAACTTTGTTCTCTCACTGGAAAAAATACTATTTGGAACTGGGACGAACAAGCACAATTGGAATTCAATTCTTTGAAAGAAGCGTTACTTCACGCGCCAATCTTAGCTCATCCAGATCTGTCACAAGATTTCTGCCTTAGCACGGATTCTTCTAAAGTCGGTCTTGGTGCCCATTTATTTCAAGAAGCCATAGAAAATGACACTACCATTCAGAAAACCATTGCTTTTGCTAGCCGAGTGCTAACCAAATCTGAAAAAAATTATTCCGTTACTGAATTAGAAGCTTTAGCTATCGTTTGGGCATTTAACAAATTCCGTTTCTTTCTTTCTGGTAAGCACGTAAAAGTATACAGTGATCATCGTGCATTACAATTTCTTATGTCTTCAAAATTAAATCATGACAGGTTAAAACGTTGGGCATTGTTTCTGCAAGAATTCCGCTTCACAATAGTCTACATTCCCGGCAAGGAGAACATTGTTGCGGACGCACTGTCACGCGCACCGGCTGGGCTTGAGAAAAGTACCACAGAAGGCAACCTCGAGAAAAATTTCAGTATTCTTTACATTCAGAAAGTCGCCTTTGAAAACTTCATCACCACATCTTTAAAGGACATTGCTCATGAACAAGATAAAGATCCGATTTGGAAAGACATCAAGAGCAAATGGCATGAAAGGACACACACACAGATTCGGCATTATTATCTGGTTAGAAACAACATACTGTTCAAACGCTGCACTGTTGATGACAAGCTATGGGTACTTTGCATTCCTGACGATTTTGTTAATAAGCTCATTTGGTACATTCATTTCAGCTACGCACATTTTGGTCCACGAAAATGTTATCATATTCTTCGAACGACTTGTTATTTTAACAATATGGAAAAGCGAATTCGAAGAGTCTTGTCTATTTGTAAACTTTGTCAAAAGGCGAAACCATCTACTGTCTCACATCGTGCTCCGTTGTTTCCTATCATTCCTTCTAAATTAAAAGAATTTGCTGCTGTTGATCTCTTGGGACCGCTTGTCAGAACATCTAATGGATTTTCGTACGTTCTAGTCGCTGTTGAACTTACTTCAAAATTTGTTTCTTTCACACCGTTACGTAAAGCCACTGGACGGTCTGTATCCAACGCCTTTGTTAAAAATTTCTTACGTGAAGTTGGACACGTTAGTAAAGTCATTTCAGATAACGGACCGCAATTCAGATCTGCTGTTTGGTCACGCATGCTTCGCAACCATAAAATCAAACCTGTTTTTATTTCATTGTACTCACCACATTGTAACCCGTCTGAACGGATTATGAAAGAAATCAATAAGCTTTGCAGACTTTATTGTCACAGAAAGCATCAGCATTGGGACAGATATTTACACTTATTTCAAAATGTGCTGAATGAAATGCCTCATGATTCCACTGCTTTACCACCTACTCTTGTACTAAAGAATGAAGAACCACCGAACAGAATCAGAGAGCTTGTACCTTTCCCAAATACACGTAAACTTCGACACAAAGACATAATTGATTTGGCTCTTAAAAATATAAAATCTGCAGCAGACAAAAGGAGAAAACTACACGGTAAAGCAAATACAAAGAAATTGTATATTGGTCAGAAAGTTCTCATTAAAGCTCATTCATTGTCACATAAGAAGAAACACTTGAGTCACAAATTCTTTCTAGTTTACAATGGACCTTACAGAATCCGACGTATACCACATGATAATTGCGTTGAAGTTGAAACTCTGCGTACTAGGAAGAGTAAAGGTTTACACCACATTTCACATGTAAAACCGTTTATTGAAAGATAATCTGCTTTTTAACTTTGTCATTGCCATAAAACTTTTCGCTTCACATTACTAATATGCTTTGTCAGATTTAGAATCTGTTAACATGTAACAATGTTTGAAGTTAAATATCCAGTCTAGAACCTAGGGAACATTTTTAAACAGAAATTACGAATGCATTGTTATAGTGAACAGACGACACAGTGCTGTATTTGTACATTCTTGCTTGTTAGTTGCACGATTACGTAACGACTATCAGGCTTACATACTTAGGACACATACTATATTGGTACTGCTAATGAGATTTTAATGCAACATTTTGGTTTACTTGAAAATACATTCTGGGTTTAAAGTACTTTCTGTGAGATACCAGACGACAGAGTGATTAGTTTATGTGACAGCTACACGATTTTTATCACGACGCTACTAATGAGTGACAATTTACAATGTTGATTTAAAACATGTTTTAGTAGTAACTTTTATGGTGTAGCTACAAGGAGACAGCCTTTTCTGTAGCACAACAATACGTTACAGCACAGTACTTTCTTCATCACAACAATAAGCGTAATAACTACGATATCTATACACAAAGCATTTTACTTTTGTTTATCATGAGGTAAGTACATTGACTTTAGCAGAACTTTGCTTACAGAGGACGATAACTATGACAGTTCCACAGAATTATCTTACAGCAAGACGCGCATTTAGCGCTACAGGACACGCATTTGAGTGATCAATTTTATACTTAAAACATTTATTTTTAAAGATTTTTGAATTACAAAGAAAGTTTTCCGTGATACATTTCATTCCATTGCTGTAATCTGTAACACCTGAGGGTATAATTACATTAATCCTCAGGGGGGTACACGCTTACTTTGTGTACCATGTGTGTGGCAACCACAAGGAACCCTAGCTAATATGGTATTTGCTTATACAACTTTACACATCGGTACCATATTTCTCTAACACACAAATTACACAGCTATCTGATCATTTAACTGAGAGATAAACATGTTTTTTACTACATCAGTGACAGATGTTTACGCAATTACACCGTTGGATAACTTCACACTTATGAAACTGTATTTTGTCTGTACTTTGTAAACTGTTCATATTTTTTCGGAATCATTGTGATACTATGAGAGCTTTGAATGATGTATTTGGTATGAGATCATGATTTTTAAAGTACATTTGAGGCAGCTGACACTTTTGACATGAGCAGAGAATTATTTTAGGCTTAGAAATTATTGGAGGAAGTTACGACGATTTTGAGATTTGACTGAGGTGTTATGATGTTATTATTACGACGACGATGTGTATTATGTTGTTGAGGAATGTTTATTATGCTACGTATTTCTCATGATGAAATATTGAAGAAGTGTCGACGAATATGTATATGTATAATGAGGTAAGGAGTAATGAATAGTGGGTAGGGACTCTTGACTTGTGGAAAAGGATGTTGGAAACCAAGAATCATACTTTAGAATTATGAAATGTGTGTGTATATGCATGAATGTATCACAATGCCACTGAAAATTTTTTTGGACACTGTTATATTTATAGGGTTTTGTTTCTACAGATTTGCAACGCTAATTCTTGACCTGTGAAGTATTTTTATGTGAGACTGTCACTTTAGCGAAAATTGCTGTCGTAAATATTTCCGTACGAAAGTTAAGTGACCACCTGCACGTAATGCGTCGCGGGCACCCAGCTGTGTCAGACGCCTGGAGAAAAAGTCATTAGCGCGTGCCTTTCAGAGCACAGGAAGATAGAACAAAAAAAAAGGGGAGGCCATTATCCTTGGAAATATTTTTACATCTGCACACCTGATTATGACAAGCGTCTTTCTACGAGAGTTGAGAGAATTTCTACTAACTTATGAAATGTCACATGACTATTGAATGATATTTTTATGCTTTGGTTTGCGTAATTGCTTATTTCATTTGACATCTGTTTTCCAGCTGTGTTGCAGCATTGCTTTTATAAAATAAAATGCATTTGCTAATGTGAACACTTTCTGTCAACAGATCTATTAAATAATTATTTTATGATCCACATTCTTTAAAAAAGGAGCACTTGGAAAGGAAAGAACAATAAGAAGGAACTAGTAACTGCATTCATAATTTTCTTTTCAAGTAATTGGTAACTTTTTGGTAGAATAACTTCTTGTGGTGCACCACTTTAATTACATAGACATTAAGATGTGAATATACATTTCCCTTATCTGCATTGTTGTTTTTACTGTAATATTTTTTCTTCTTGAGCTATGTCATGTTTAGATATAAGCTGCTGTTTGCCAGGCATAAAGCTACGGAACTTTAATTTGTGTTACTCTGCTAAGCCAATTTTACTACTCATTGATTTTTCATGTTGCTGCACATTGGCTCATATTAGTTGTAATTTTGCATTTTATCTGTTAATTTAGATTTACGGTAGCTTGCTTTGCAATTTTCCAATTTTTTGGTAATTGCTGTTTATATTAATTGTTATGTGATGCTGCATTGCCTCGTCCCTTAGTTTAGCATCTGAGCTCAGTAGATTTAAGTTAGCTTAAGAGGGGGTAGCCTCTAAGAGAATGAGTTGCGATGAATTGGAAGAAATGCATTGAGAAAACAGGTTTAGGTAGGATTTTCTTGGAAATAAATGTTGAGGTAAGAAATGTGTGAACATATAAATACAGAAAGCATGCTTAGATAGAATTTTTTTTGGTGGAAACAAAGGATGAAATAAGAGGAAAGATATATGAAGTTTTGGGTTGGACTGCAGTACCAAATGTTACACTGAAAACGAACCCTGTCCTTTCCTATTGGTGTTATCCCACTATGTGTTTGTGTACCCTTGAGTATTTGTTTTCTTCCTGTCTCTGTGTACTGTTTCATAGAATTTTTTTCTCTTCTAATACTAAGCTATATTCACTATGAGGAGGAATACTGTTATCCTCAAATATAAGTTGCATTAATAATATGTTATTTTCTTTGTAAAGTTGTTTACAATTCTGTTCTGTTTCAATGTTCATGTGTGAAATTAATGTTTCGAAAACTATTCTCATTATTTTATGTATGTACTTATGTCACTATTTTTGTAACACTCATGTATATGTTTATTTCTATTCTTTTGTAAAGCCTGTACTACAAATGTTATCTGTATTATTATGTTTTTAATGATGTACTTTGTACCTTTGTAATTGTATTCTTATGTTATAAAATTGTAATTGTCACCAGTTCATGACATTATTAACTTGTTAGTTACATTTCACTGCACACGTTTCTGTTGGTCATAGTATGTGGACAATATATGAGAAGTAGGGACTGTTAGTGTTTGCACGTGTGTTAATAACTCAGCAAGGGACTGGATAACAGCATTGCTGGTTCTAAGGACAATTAAAAGAAAAACTTTCTGAGTGCACAAGTGGTGGTTTATGGACTTGCTATATTCTCTGCAAGAATCTTCGATGGTGAATGTGCACCTGCACAATCGCAACAGATGGCTGCTGGCCATTTCTACAAGGACTGCAGTGGGTCTGCACCTCTGGTGGCCCACCAATACCACAATCTCTACCAGGACTCCAGTGGGTCTGCTCTGTGATGACCTACCTACCAATATTCTTCCAAACTTCGAATGACTCTGCTGTGGGTTTGCTCTGTTGTGGCCCATTACCTGTCTGCATGTCGAGAGTCAGCACTGTCTTTCCGTTGGAAGGTCAACACTACTTCTTCAAGACTGCATGGAAATCCACTACTTCTATGTGCATTTTCTTTTACTGCTTGGACTTTGAGAAAAACTCTGCATTTTTACTGTGATGAACAATGTGGACTGTCTTTATGGACTGTGAGAAATTTTGATCTTTTGACCAACATAATATTAATAAGTGTGTGCATTTTATATCTTTGTTACTGTAATTGTGAAAAATTTTTGTCAAATCTGTATTGGCCAGTGCCCAACACCATTTGTAAAAATTTTTGTGGGGAGCATGGGGGCTATGTAAGTAGGCTGTTTATGTTTTCTCTATGTAAGTAGGCTGTTTATGTTTTCTCTATGTAAGTAGGCTGTTTAGGTTTTTTATTGGTAACGCCACCTCTGTATGACAATCACTGGCTGTGCTGTGGGCAGTCTGTGTCTGCTTTGCATTGTTGTAATACTCGCCATTGTAGTGTTAGGCAGCTGGCTGTGAACAGCGCGTAGCGTTGCGCAGTTGGAGGTGAGCCGCCAGCAGTGGTGGATGTGGGGAGAGAGATGGCGGAGGTTTGTAATTTGTCATGAACTGATATATATATTATGACTTGTGATGATATCAAGGTAAATACATTGTTCGTTCTCTATTAATATCTTTCATTTGCTAAATATCCCTATCAGTAGTTAGTGCCTTCCATAGTTTGAATCTTTTATTTAGCTGGCAGTAGTGGCGCTCGCTGTATTGCAGTAGCTTGAGCAGCGAAGATTTTTGTGAGGTAAGTGATTTGTGAGAGGTATAGTTTAATGTTAGTCAGGGCCATTCTTTTGCAGAGAATTTTGAAAGTCAGATTGCGTTGCGCTAACAAAATATTGTGTGTCAGGTTAAGCACAGTCTCGTGTAGAATTGTTTAAAGGGGACGTTTCATACTATCTTACTCTGAACATTCTTGTGCTTAGGTTTTTCGTCGATAAAATAAAGTATTTCTTTTGATACTCAAGGTTTTCTTGCAATTAACTTTCTTGTACCTATGTTTGGTGTGACCAGTTTCTGAGTTGCCTACTGTGGTTTCGCTATCGCGGTATCTACAGCCTCAGAGAAGTTCAGACGAATTTCATCATTCCCCAGTACTTCATTAACCCACTCCTTTCCACATTGATTCTTCCGGACTATTCTCCCAAACTTCAATCTACTCTTCATCCCTACTAAATTGCGATCTGGTTCTGTATCTGCTCCTGGGTACAACTTCCGATTCAATATGTGACTGCGAATTCCCATCTGACCGTGACATAATCCAAACGGAGTCTTCCCGTCTCTCCAGGCCTTTTCCTCTCGTGGTTTTTGAACAATATATTCGCTGTTACTAGATAAAATAGATAGTTCTCAATTATTCTTTGCTCTCTCTCATTCCTGCTACTCAGCCCATATTCTTTCTGATGTTGTTCATGTTACCCCAAATTTGTATGACAAGAAATACTCACATTCTCATCGTTTCACTTCACAAACTCTCACCAGATCTAGAATGAGCGTTTGCATTTCTCTTTTCAGATTTTCTAGCTTCCCTGCCATGTTCAAACATCTGACATTCGACGCTCCGACTCGTAGAACGTTATCCTTCCTTTCGGTATTATTCAGTCTTTTTATCATTGTTGCTTCCGCTTTGCCTGTCCCCTCCCGACGATCCGAATGGAGGACTGAGTCGGTATCTTTTCAGTTCCTGGCCACATGTTCTGTGAATACACGTCATGTGTTCTTACTATAGTGTTTTCTTTTGCTTTCTTCATCCTCAAGCCTTTGATCATTGCTGATTCTTTCTAGTGATTAAGTATCCCATAATGAAACTTACAATTGTGAGGAGACCTGTTAAATTATTGAAAAATGTTTCGAAGAAGCTTCCGCTACTTATCCCTATGTTGTAGGTTCATCCCTCAAAATATGTGACCTGGCTTTTGTAACTTACGTATCGTACTACGTAAATCTTAATATGGTCACCGCTCTGCGGTAATTCAGAAGTTAATTTTCTGTGAACAACTTTGATTTTGTTTCTTACTGTCTGCCACGCAACAGACAAACGCTATTATTTTATACTTCGCAGCCCGAGACAGGAATGTTCCTTGAACCAATCTGTATTTACTTTAACCATACTAGGATCACTCACTGTCAGTAATGTTCAATGGTGGACCTCTGGTCCGTTAACTCAAACTTCTGCTCATGGTAATTGAACATGGAGGGAAAATGGGAAGTTAATGAATTATTGATACTGACAAATTTTCGTTTTCAGAACCATTCAAAATTTGTTTTATAATTCTTTTATCTAACTACTAACAGTTTATTACTGGTGCTATAATTTAACATTCTCTGCTTTCATCTCACGCGACGCGAGGAAACCGTGTTCATATATGATTCACTTTGATATCGTGCGACATGAAGCGTCCACGATGTATAAAAGACATGCACTTACCTTTACTGTTTATACTCATTTATTTATCCCTTAAATTAACTGTAGTCTCTCTCTTCTTGTCCTAGTGCGAGGTACTCCATATTAGCGACATCAGTAATTATTAGACATCGTGAGAGAGCAGAATGGGGCTCTCCGCGGAACTCGCGGATTTCGAACGTTGTCAGGTGATTGGGTGTCATACGGCTACGCGCGAGATTTCCACACTCCTAAGCATCCCTAGGTTCACTGTTTCCAATGTGATAGCGAAGTGGAAACGTGGAGGGACGCGTACAGCACAAAAGCGTACAGGCCGACCTCGTCTGTTGACTGATAGAGATCACCGACAGTTGAAGACGGTAGTAATTAGTAGTAGGCGGACATTTATCCAGACCATTACAGAGGAATTCCAAACTGCATCAGGATTCATTGCAAGTACTACGACAGTTTAGTGGGAGGTGAGAAAACTTGGATTTCATGGTCGAGTGGCTCTCATGAGCCACACATCACGCCGGTAAATGCCAAACGACGCCCCTCTTGGTGTAAGGAGCGTAAACATTGCGCGATTGAACAGTGGAAAAACGTCGTGCAGAGTGACGAATCATGGTACACAATGTGGCGATCCGATGGCAGGGAGTGGGTATGGCGAATGCCCGGTGAACGTCATCTCCCAGAGTGTGTAGTGCCAACAGTAGAATTCGGAGGCGGCGGTATTATGGCGTGGTAATATTTTTCATGGAGGGGGCTTGCACCCCTTGTTGTCTTGCGTGGCACTATCACAGCACAGGCCTACACTGATGTTTTAAGCACCTTCTTGCTTCCCACTGTTGAAGAGCAATTCGGGAATGGCGATTGCATCTTTCAACACGATCGAGCACCTGTTCATAATGTATGGCCTATGGCGGAGTGGTTACACGACAATAACATCCCTGCAATGGACTGGCCTGCATAGAGTCCTGACCTGAATCCCATAGAACACCTTTGGAATGTTTTGTAACGCCGACTTCGTGCCAGGCCTCACCGACCGACATCGATACAGTGCAGCACTCCTGAAGAATGGGCTCCCATTCCCCAAGAAACCTTCCAGCATCTGATTGAATGTATGCCTGCGAGAGTGAAAGCCATCATCAAGACTAAGAGTGGGCCAACACCATATTGAATTCCAGCATTACCGACAGAGGACGCCACGAACTTGTAAGTTATTATCAGTCAGATGTCCGGATACTGTTGAACACAAAGTGTACCTATGAAATCGCCTCCTCTGGGCATATGGGAAGTGATAATGACAAATCCATGCGAAACATTTTTCAGATCGTGAATCGATGGCATGAGAGTATCTCCTCACCGTGGACCGACTCCAAGTACATATTCAAATCCACTCAAGCTATTCTCCCTGAAATGAACACTATCTATTTTAACTATTACCGTTGTGCAATTCCAGCCATAAATGGCATGGAGACAATTACCGGATATATACGCACCATGTAGTAATTCCAACTTAATTTCTACACTCACTTACATTTCCTCAGCTAATGATATGGCTCAAGCACATTATATTGTCCTTGCTGCCATGTCAATACATATACAGTACATATGCTGTAGAGACATAGCAGCTGATACCACTCAAAAGAACATATGTTTGCCCATTGAATAAAGCATCACACACAAAATGAAAGAATTCTTAGATTAATGTATCGAATTTACAGCAATTTTAAGTTAACACACGCACTTAAATATTTCGATTCTCTCTGACACACGCTGCCCTAAAACTACACACATCAAAAAAGTTTTGCATCACCTCCGTTGCAAGAGTTCCGGAACCTGTACAGAAAACTGGAGTAGAGATCAACATAAACATCATTTCCACCCTTTTTATTGCTCATGAAAACCATATATTGCGTGTTGTACCACCATACAGCGAGACCTTCAGAGGTGTTGGTCCATATTGCTGTACACAGCGATATCTGTAATGCCCAGCAGCACGTCCTCGCCAATATGCTGCCGATATGGTTGCACTATCGGTCAGAGGATGGCATTCACGTATCGTACAGCCGTTACGGCGTCTTCCATGACCACCAGAGGTGTTCGTCGGCCCCACATAATGCCGCCTCAAAACAGGACAGTGTGTCTAAGGCGTTCAGTCTGACCGGGTTGCCGCCAAACACGTCTCCGACGATTGTCTGGTTGAAGGCATATGCGACACTCATCGGTGAAGAGAACGTGATGCCAGTCCTGAGCGGTCCATTCGGTATATTGTTGGGCCTATCTGTACCGCGCTGCATGGTGTCGTGGTTGAAAAGATGGGAGAGGGTGTTTTATCCCCTTCTGAGATCGTTTCATTACAGAGTTAAAGTTCACTTGAACTATGGAAGTACTGTGTGGATTTACTTCACCGGTTCCAATTTCAACCAGTAAAGTATTAAATAGTGAAGAACGAAAAGACTTCATGGGGTTACTTGAGTTCTCAACTGAAGGTACGGAATGTGGAGCTGAAGACGTTATTGCTGAATTACATTTATGGAAAAAGAAATCTGTGAAGGAAGATTCCAGACTTTCACCTGCCATGGAAACACCGAAATTATAGAACAAAAGCCTGTATACAAGTATCATTAACCTTCTGGAGATATTGACCTCACTTCCTGTATCTCCAGCCACAGGAGGGAGATTATTCATCACTTTAGGGATAATCAAGACATAGCTGCGAAATTCAACTGGACAGCCAAGCTTGAGGTTTATTTTCTCACATTAAGTATTATAACAATTATTAGATAATAATTCATTACTATTTATTAATTCTAAAAATAAATAATGTATGCTGATGTATCAGTTGAATTAAGTTGATAATTGCGACTCATCACTTTAGAGAACAGTAAATATATTAGCTCTCTTGTTGATTCATCGTTCAGTACCTATTGCACCATTGGCGGTGATAAACAACCTCGCCAAGAGAAATAAAAAGCTGGCGATGTCATTATAGGGAAGGTACGTATTATTTACTAGCATCTTTGTTTTACTTTTGATTATTTTAAGTCATAATTTATTTATTTATTCATCTGTAGAACTTCATATGCGATATGGACATCGTCAATACTTCACACAATATTTCTTACATTTAATTCTAAAACACTTTTCAGAAACGCTAATCCTCAGGCTGACGATTTGCCACTTTACTCAGATGCGCGCCATGTTTTGTAAAATGTTTTCTCTCCAGATCAACTATGCTGAGAGAGGAAGCAATTGAAGTGGACTGCCGTATAACATGCTGTTTGCATACGGTAAATATCCGCGATTAGCGTCAACATCAATACACGTGATAATTTCGCCACTACAGTGTGTATCTGCGATGGTTTTACTCTGCCCCTTCATCGAGCCGTTTTGAATAGCCGCCGAACGGCCCCGGCGCATGCTGCGCGCGCCGTGAGGTAGGCAATGCGCAGACCACAAATGGAGAGGGGGCGCTTCGGTGGCGCAGCTTTCCGAGTGTGGAGCGTGCTGTTCCCTGTCGAGCGATCACTGGTTGCCTATGGGTTGATTGTGCCATGTAGACTGTTCCATTTCAGTTCGGACAGCAGGAACCTTGCATTTTTTATGGGGGTTTAATTTTCTGTCATCTAAAGTACACATTAAGTACATAAAGTAAGAATGAAGAGTCCCGCGGCGTTAACATTGAATAAAAAGTTCTCTTGTTTCGAACCGCTCAAGTAATTAAAAGGGCACAGTGCCTTCGGCCGAGTACGCCTTGGCCATCGCCATAAAACTGGAAATTTGTGATAAGTTCCTGTGGGACTAAACTGCTGAGGCCATCAGTTCCTAGGCTTACACACTACTTAATCTAACTTAAGCTAACTTACGCTAAGCACAAAACACAGACACACACACACACACACACACACACACACATGTCCGAGGGAGACGCGAATCTCCGACGGGGAGAGCTGCGCGAACCGTGGCAAGCGCCCCAGACCGCTCGGCTACCCCGAGCGGTTGCACCACCATATACGAGCTTACGTGGGCGTCCGATGCGTCTGCTTCGATCGCGCGGTCGCTAGACCCCTCGCCGTACTGACCTGCAGGAGACCGTCTCTATTTATGGTGTTACTGGTGATTTTTATTTCAATAGCGTATTTAATTACACATTCCCAAAAACCGTTTGTGCGAGTCACGACAGACGTTTCGTCAGATTTTATCCGCTGTCCGTTTTCTAAAGTATGCTCAGCTAAAGCAGATTTCTCGGGGTAGCGTAGGCGATAAAACCTTCCATTCTTTTTCCTGCGTTGTTCCGCAGTGCATAGTGTTTGGTTGACACAAGACTGGTCATACTCGCAAGGTATGTTGTAGTCCCTAGGTGTTCTATGACCTGCTGCGTCTTTAACTGGTCTAAGTAATTGAAGGAATTTCGTTGAGTGCCTGAAGATCGATTTGAACTTAGGTCTTTCAGCAGGCGGTTTATGTTTCCCGACACGGAGCCACATAACTTCAAGAAAGCAAGTTTTTTGTTTCTCCTGCTCCTCGTCGGTGGTCTTCTTGTAAGTCTTGCATGAAAGCACTTCAATTATTTGACGGACGTTAGTTATAACCATTGTTCCTGAAGACCACGCGTAGGTGGCTCACCTCATGGGGCAGATTATCAGCGTTTGATATCATTCTTGCACGATGCACCAGTGTTTGTAAAACAGTGTGCTTCTGTGCCGCGTGATGGTGGCTAATGTCGTGCAAGTATAGATCAGTGTGGGTGGGCTTTCTACAGACGCTGTAGCGCAGGCATTCATTTCGTTTGCGGAGGATGAGAACGTCGAGGATGGGCACTATGTCGTCTTTTCCTACCTCCATGGTCAACATGATGTCACTGTTAATGCTGTTGATGTGTTCCAAGTTTCTCACATTCGTGTGGCCAAATGACGAACGTGTCGTCAACGTATCGAAAGAAAGAACTCGGCTTTAATGGCATCGTGTTTAAGGCAACATCCTCAAAATTCTCCATGAAGAGGTTCGCAACAGCTGGAGCTAACGGGCTCCCCATTGCAACGCCGTGCGTCTGATCGTAATACTGGTTGTTGTACAGAAAATAAGAAGACGTTGGAGTGTGCGTAAATAGCTCGATCACTTCACTTACGAAGAACTGGGATACTAGGTCCAAACAGTCTTTGACAGGCACATTTGTAAACAGTCCAGCCACATCAAAACTGACTACAATGCCACCCTAAGTCGAAGACGGTTATTTCAGTTGATAAAATCTGCTGAATTTTTAATGTGACGCTCGTAGTGTCCCACTTGTAGAGCGAGGAGCTAGGCCAAGTGCTTCGCCAACTTGTATGTTGGTGAATTAATGGTGGATACGATGTGGCGGAATGGCTTCCCATCCTTGTGGATCTTCGGTAGAGCATAAGCAGTAGATGGTCTAGCTGCCTGTGGGAGAAGATTCTTAACCACAATGTCTTCCATCAAAGGTGCTTGAGAAGTTCAGATGTCTTTCTTATTAGTCTCGATTTTGGGTCGCGTGGGAGTTTCCAATAAATGTTTTCGTGCAGTAGCCCGCAGATTTTTGTATCATAGCCCACGTATTCCACAATTACGACTACATTCTCCTTGTCAGCATTGCATAGTGCTCACAGGCCATTGCACTCGGCCCTGGTCATGTTGCGTACTTGGAACTTTGCTTTCGTGAGACTACGACTCGTTTCAGGCCGTATTTCATCTGCTGTTTCATTTGGATGCTTACGGACTGCCTGTTCGACGCCACTTATCATATCACACACAGGAACGTCTTGCGGCGAAGGTGAGAAATTAAGTCCTTTCTTAAGTGCCGACATTGCACCCGTGTCTGTATCTCGCCGTCAAGTTGATCAAGGTGTGTTCTGAGGATCTGTGGTCCGCACAGTGCTGTTGTTGTTGCGAAAGGTGCCTTAACTTTCCTTTCTGCCTCTCTGTACTTCGTTTCTGGGAAACCTTAGCGACGTCGACTCGTTCCCAGTCCAAGGCTGTAAGTGTCCTTGATAGTTGCAGATGCAAGGCCTTAAGAGCACGTCCATTCGAATTTAGCTGTTGCCTGGCGTCGTGCATCCTTTCCCGAAGTAGTGCGAAGTTGACACGACGAAATATTCTGCTGGAGGCGACGGTGTTGATTTGGTGGGATTCCAGTACAAATCGTGGAATAGTTTTCTCGTCAAGGCATCGCAACAGGAAGGCCAGCGAACTCAGTAAACTAGCCTTCTTGACGCGCAGCTTCCGCAGACGTTTAATGCTGCGACATGTTTCCTCCACGCAGACCCAGGTAATACACCGAAGCGCCAAAGAAACTGGTACAGGCATGTGTATTCAAATACAGATATATGTAAACAGGCACAATAGAGCGCTGCGGTCGGCAACGCCTATGTGGGACAACAAGTGTCTGGAGCAGTTGTTAGATCGGCTGCTGCTGCTACAATGGTAGGTTATCAAGATTTAAGTGGCTTTGAAAGCGGTGTTGTAGTCGGCGCGCAAGTGATGGACACAGCATCTCCAAGTGATGAAGTGGGGTTTTCGCGTGCGACCATCTCACGAGCGTACAGTGAATATCAGGAATCCGATAAAACATCAAATCTCCGACATGGCTGCGGCCGGAAAAAGATCCTGCAAGAACGGGACCAACGACGACTGGAGAAAATCGTTCAGCGTGACAGAAGTGCAACCCCTCCGCAAAGTGCTGCAGATTTCAATGCTGGGCCATCAGCGAGTGTCAGAGTGAGAACCATTCGACGACACATCATCGATATGGGCTTTCGGAGCTGAGGGTCCACTCATGTACCCTTGATGGCTGAACGACATAAAGCTTTACGCATCGCCTGGGCCCGTCAACACCGACATTGGACTGTTGATGACTGGAAACATGTTGCCTCGCCTGACGAGTCTCGTTTCAAATAGTATCGAGCGGATGGACGTGCACGGGTAAGGAGATAACCTCACGAATCCATGGACCCTGCATGTCATCAGAGGGCTGTTCAAGCTGATGGAGGCTCCGTAATGGTGTGGGGCGTGTGCAGCTGAAGTGTTACGGGATCCCTGATACATCCAGATACGACTCTGACAGGTGGCACGTACGTAAGCCTCCTGTTTGCTCACCTGCATCCATTCATGTCCAGTGTGGACTCCGACAGACTTGGCAATTCCAGCAGGACAATGGACACCCCACACGTCCAGAATTGCTACCGAGTGGCTCCAGGAACACACTTCTGAGAACACTTCCGTTGACCACCAAACTCCCTAGACACGAAGATTATTGAGCATATCTGGGATGCCTTGTAACGTGCCGCTCAGAAGAGATCCCCACTCCCTCGTACTCTTACTGATTTATGGACAACCCTGCAGGATTCATGGCGTCAGTTCCCTTTAGCACTACTGCAGAGATTAGTCCACTGCACGCCACGTCATGTTGCGGCCCTTCTTCGTGCTCGCGGGGGCCCTACATGATATTAGTCAGGTGTATTAGTTTCTTTGGCTCTTCAGTGTATAAGAATTCAGAGTCTTCCTGTGGCAACATTACCTAATAATAAGTAAATATTTTTTGCAAAATCGTAATTATAATAAAGAGCTGCTTCTGATCTTTTAAGGGTGAAAGTGACCGTATTTTAATAAAAATACGAGATTCTGAGACTCGTAGCTCATAAACTATTCAAAATTAAATTCTTGGATGCAGTCCAAAGTGAAGGCAATATCTACATATTCCTGACACACTCAGTATGGGGGAGACCTGGAGTGTACTGTAACCGAAGAAAATTTCACAATCCAAGACCGCTAAAAAAGCATTTTATTGGACGACCGGTTTCGACACAGCTATGCTGTCACCACCGAATGTTATACTTTAAAATATTACAACATATTGTCCATCAGTGTTGTAAATGGTTTCACACTGCATACACACTTCCCACTATTATGAAGATGACGAAAAATCCCCATATCAAATGTAAACTTACTGTGTGGAAACATGAACACTTGCTACTGGCGCAATTCAATTAAGTTTATGTTTGTACCTAGTAATTTTACTTTTGAGATGCCGGCTTGGAGTGATCTTCATGATAGTAGGAAATATATCAAGTGTCAGACGAATTGCAACATAACGGACATTATGTTGCAAAATTGAGTAGCTTAAGTTCCGATGGTGACTGCATAGCTCTGTCGAAACCGGTCTTCCAAAAAGTCGCCTTTTTCTTATGCCACGAAAATAATATTGTATTGTTTGAAATGGAATCCAGTATTTTTAGAGCTTAAATTCAATGTAATTTTCATCATGTTTCCTAATATTGCTGTACAAAAAATTTAAATGGAGTGAAAATTATGCCGTATTGTTCAAAATTTGATTTAAAAATAATCCTAAGGACAGTACACAACACCCAGCCATCACGAGGCAGAGAAAATCCCTGACCCCGCCGGGAATCGAACCCGGGAACCCGGGCGTGGGAAGCGCATTTTTTTCAGCTGGCCACTGTGGCCGTGCGGTTCTAGGCGCTTCAGTCCGGAACCGCGCGACTGCTACGGTCGCAGGCTCGAATCCTTCCTCGGCCATGGATGTGTGTGATGTTTTTAGGTTATTTAAGTTTAAGTAGTTTTAAGTTCTATGGGACGGATGAGCTCAGATGCTAAGTCCCATAGTGCTCAGAGCCATTCGAACCATTTTTGCTGGCTGCGCTACGCTAAGTCCCATAGTGCTCAGAGCCATTTGAACCATTTGAACTACGTTGCAAGGCCTCTTCCCCTGATGATTGGGAGGCGAGAGCCCATTGAAGTCGGAGTACAGTGGGAGTGTAAATGTTTATTATTTAATTTTTTTCACGATTCAGGCAAAGGGCTCCATGAAACTTCAAAGTGAAATCACTGTGTAATACAAGGAGGCTCAAGCCTATGAAGCTGTCGTGTAAGTGTAATACATGACAAATGTTTTAAAAAATTGCATTAATTATTGTGATGTTATAGATATACAGGGTGTCTCCATAATAGCGTACAAAAATGTAACAAGACATAGAGAATGCTCACTGAACAATCTGAGATGGCGAAATCACGGGACGGAGAAGCGAGCTTAAGGAGCTATGGAAGTAAACTTGTCTACCGCCTTCTCTGACATTATTGTTTTCCAGCTTATTTAGAACTAATATGCGTGCAAGTTTACATGTACTGTGCTACTTATTTACATGTACATTCCTTATTTTGTAAAAGGAAACTAGGAGGACAAGCCTGATCAGCACGAAGTCTTCACGTAGGTTTTGTTTATTTTACTTGTACATACAGTAGCTCTGTTGTATGGTGTTTACAGTGTCCTATGACAGAACGTGCTATGAATCAACGACAGACCCATTCGTTACTCAGTGCTATTCAGAAATGTACAGTACAAAACGATGGAGCAGCACCGGTACAATTTACCTGGTCACTGGATTGGAAGGGTAGATCCTACTCCATGGCCTGCGAGGTCACCTGACCTGAATTCACTTGACTATTTCCCATGGGGATATCTAACCTCACTTGTGTATGAGACCCCAGTAGATAAGGAGATGGAATTAGTTACCAGAATTGTAGCTGCCTGTGATGTGATGCGAAACACACCATGAATATTTCTAAGGGTTAGCCAGAATCTTGTTCACCGATGTCTTGCTCGCATTGAGGTTGATGGCCATCAGTTTCAGCACAAATTGTAAGAAACAGTTCATTGTGTCAATGATGGTATTTGCGAGTAGTAAGATAATGGGGCTCCGACCCCAATTTTGATATCAAATTGATATGCAAATTATTCAAATTGATCAATTAATTACACCAACCACCCACCCCACCCACTACCATCCACAACACTTCATCAGATGACGTCATGTGTTTCCCTCAGCCTGCACCTAGGTTCCCATCCCCTCCTCTCTTTCCCCTTCACATACCTACACTGTCGGCGGAATATCCAATTTTGTCGGGAATTTCGAATTTTGGTGGGAATTTCCTTTTTCCAGGTCTGTGCTGACGTCCCACCCCACTCTCCACCTGTAAATTGGCTGTAAATTAAAAATGGCGGTGCATTTTCTGGTACTCGAACCCTGGTCCTTCTGGACAGAAGGCCCAACTGCACCATCAACACTTGGAAACTGTCCAGATGCAGGGAGGATGTTTAGATTAGTGTACCTTATTTATTTTGGTTGGGAAACTGAAGTAGAGATCGGTTATAATTACGAAGATCAGCCCCAATTACACAACTGTATGTGTAGTACTACGCAAGGGCCAGCTGCTGTGGCCGAGCGGTTCTAGGTACTTCAGTCCGGAACCGCCCTGCAACTATGGTCCCATGTTCGAATCCTCCCTCGGGCATGGATGTGTGTGATGTCCTTAGGTTAGTTAGGTTTAAGTAGTTCTAAGTCTAGGGGACTGATAACCTCAGATGTTAAGTCCCATAGTGCTTAGAGCCATTTGAACCATTTTTTTTAACTACACAAGGCGTACTTAAAATCGCAATACAGCTCAAAACTAGACGATGCCTTACATCTGGTGTTATCCTGCTGGGAAAACAATTCACAAGATCACTAGAAACTAGTTGCAGACGTACTCAAACTGTACCCTTCACCTACAAGCTGGCAGGAAAAAGGCTGATGTGGAAGGTACTGTCTTTATTTATTTATTTTTATGGAAATGTGTTTAACTGACAAGATGCTGGTGTTGGACAGAGAGAGGTTTAATAAGTGTATTACCTGTAAGCCTACAGCTGAGAACTATAGCTATCGCTGTTAGACATCAGAGTTCGCTACAGACGCCTCCTCCTGGCATTGCCTGTAATCACCCTGCAGCCTGAATAATCGAAGCCAATACACACTACCGCAACTGATGGAAAATGCTACACTGTTGTAATTACACATAGAAATTGTTGTGAAAAAGAAAAAAAAGCAGCACTCGTAATCAGTGTGTCGTAATGCAACACATATACTGGGAAAATCGTCGTCAAAAGAGATTGCAAAGGGGGCGGTAGTTACAGCGGTGGCCTCATTGTTGGGCACACATGAGCTAACCATCTTAGAGGCAATCTTATTCCCCCCACCCCCCTGTACCATCCCTCATCCCCCTCTGTCCTCAATGTAGGTAGGAATAGAGGCCTGTTGTATCTTGCCGCTGGCGGTCCACAAAGAGAGTCTTCTGGTGGCATTGGTATACTCCCGTCTGCAGAAATCAGTCACAGATAGACAAAAGACAAGAAGGGGACGCTTCTTGCAATCTGTTAAACGTATTTCTCGGAAGTACTGGACGCCGCTGGAACAACGAAATCCTAGAGAACTCTTCAGATAGCTTTCTCAAACGTCCACTTCTTGGAAAATGGGTAGCCGATCGCCCTTACGGACCGCAGACCCCAGAGGACCCTCCCGACGATCTAGTTGCAGTGTCTTCAGTACAATGCACTCCAGCAGGTATGAGGCGAAATGTTCCATTCGGCGGTTCATGGCCCTCACAAAAGGGCCTTATGCCGACTGGCTGCTGAACAAAAAGAGATAAATGAGTCTAAAATGAAGCCACGCCCTGGTCAGTTCACAGCTGCATTAGGCGACCACACATACCATTGGATCGTCCCCACACCACTCCGGCAAGTGCCCGCCATTCTGAATGTGAAAACACTCCACTGTAAAAATTGTATTTAACGTCAATGCACTTCCTATAAGCGAGCAACTATTAAAAAGGGAAACGCAATCACGATAGTAAAAAATGTCCTCTTCCCACGAAAATAGGTTGCAGTCCAGTCTCTTTTAGTTTCATGATCAAAGCCGCTATAATTTTTTACTTTCGACTACAGGATACAATTTACATCTCATTATTTTGCGATGTCGAACGAAGTGCACTGCCACCGATTACAGATGATCGAAATTCAGAGGTCGGGCTATGCACCCCATATACTTGTCCAACCTGCGTAAAATTTTATGCAGGGGTGACTTGTGTAGGGGGCGTATAGCCCGACCTCTGAATTTCGGTCATCTGTAACTGGTGGCAGGGCACTTTGTTGATATCGCAAGATAATGAGACATAAATTGTATCTTGCAGTTTGATGTAAAAACTATACCAACTTTGCTCATAAAACTAAATAAAATGGACCGCGCCTATTTTCGTGGAAGAGGACATTTATTATCGTTGCTATTACGTTTTCCTTTTTGATGGATTCTTGCTTATAGGAGGTCCATTGACATTTATTACAATTGCTGCAGCGAAGTGTTTTCACATTGAGAATGGTGGGCACTTGTGGGGGGCAGCATGGAGCAGTCCAGTGCGTGTGTGTTCAAAATGGTTCAAATGGCTCTGAGCACTATGGGACTTAACATCTGAGGTCATTAGTCCCCTAGAACGTAGAACTACTTAAACCTAACTAGCGTAAGGACATCACACACATCCATGCCCGCGGCAGGATTCGAACCTGCGACCGTAGCGATCGCGCTTCCAGACTGAAGCGCCTAGAACCGCACGGCCACACCGGCCGGCAGTGTGTGTGTGTGTGTGTGTGTGTGTGTGTGTGTGTGTGTCTGTGTGTGTGTGCGCAAGCGCGCGCACGCGCGCGCGCGGGTGTGCGCGCGTGTTTGTTGTGCGTGTCTGTGTGTGTATGGTCGCCCTAGGCAGGTGTCCCATGACCAGCGGGCGGAGTTGGTTTTACGTCCTTTTGTGTTGGCAAAGGACCAGTGCCTGTGAGCTCGTCTGCTGGTGGGATGGTTATAGGTCGCAGAAAAACCATGAGGTGCTCAGGAGAAGTTGACTGTTTGAGAAGACCTGTGTCCCCATCGTAGCTGGAGGGAGGGAGGGAGGTAGGGAGGGGGAGGAATGAGGGGAGGTAAGAAGGCCTCTAACTTCGACAGTTTGTGATCATACATTAAGGAGAATGCACATTCAACTACCATCCCCCTCTGCAATCTTTTGGGATGATGATTTTCCCCAGTACATGTGTTTCATTATGATTTGTTCATTCAGAATGCTAGATTTTTTTTACTACAATTTCGGTGTGTAATTAGTGCAGTGAAGCATTTTCCGTCAGTTGTGGTACTGTATATTGGCTTCAATTACCCGGACTGCAGGATGATTGCCGAGCAGGTAACTGTAGTGAACTTTAATGTCGAACAGCGATACAGGACTCAGCTGTATGCTTACAGGTAACACATTCATTAAACTCCTCTCCATCCAACACAAACATCTCGTCAGTTGAATATATTTCCCATAACAAAAAATAAAGACAATATCTCCTACTACGGCCTTTTTAGTGCGAGCTTGTAGGTGAAGGGTAGAGTTTGAGTATGTTTGCCATTCGTTTCTTATCGTATTGTGATATTTTTTCCCAGCAGGATAACACCGGTTGTATGGAATCATCAATTCTTGAGCTGTTTTTAGGCAAACTTTGTGTAGCGCAATGCATATAGTTGTATAATTAGTACCAATCTTTATGATTCATCATCTAATTAGGACAGATATTTTCTTCACCTTCCCAACCAAAATTACTAAAGTAAACTAACCTAATCATCCTCTCCTGCACCTGGGCAGTTTACATGGGTTGGGCGGTGCCCTTTGGATTTCTGTCCAAAGGAACCACAGTCTGAGCCCCAGAAAGGGCACCACCATTTTTATTCGTGCCAATCCCCGAGTGGGGGTGGGGTGGGATGTTAACACAGTCCAGGGACAAATAAATTCCTACCAAAATTAGAATTTCCTAGAAAAATTCGAAATTCCTACCAAAATTCGAAGTTTCGGCCAATAGGCTAGGGGGTGGAGGGGGAGGGGGAGAGGTGAGGAAGGGGAGGGGGGCTTGGGGACGCACCGCCATCTCTCCCCTATACCACATCACACACTTTTACGACAACACGACGAATTGCACCTCGGTGAATGAATTTCAGTTATTAAACCGATGTGTAAAAGTGTATGATGTGGAACAAAAATAAAAAAGACGGTTGTCGCAATGGGTGCGAAACCATATTTTGGATCAAAATCGACAGATAAACTGTACTCATGGCAATGCATTAACGCATCTTCAATCTTCTTGTCACAGAGCCAGCACCCAACATTATGCTTGAAATACACTCCTGGAAATGGAAAAAAGAACACATTGACACCGGTTTGTCAGACCCACCATACTTGCTCCGGACACTGCGAGAGGGCTGTACAAGCAATGATCACACGCACGGCACAGCGGACACACCAGGAAACGCGGTGTTGGCCGTCGAATGGCGCTAGCTGCGCAGCATTTGTGCACCGCCGCCGTCAGTGTCAGCCAGTTTGCCGTGGCATACGGAGCTCCATCGCAGTCTTTAACACTGGTAGCATGCCGCGACAGCGTGGACGTGAACCGTATGTGCATTGACGGACTTTGAGCGAGGGCGTATAGTGGGCATGCGGGAGGCCGGGTGGACGTACCGCCGAATTGCTCAACACGTGGGGCGTGAGGTCTCCACAGTACATCGATGTTGTCGCCAGTGGTCGGCGGAAGGTGCACGTGCCCGTCGACCTGGGACCGGACCGCAGCGACGCACGGATGCACGCCAAGACCGTAGGATCCTACGCAGTGCCGTAGGGGACCGCACCGCCACTTCCCAGCAAATTAGGGACACTGTTGCTCCTGGGGTATCGGCGAGGACCATTCGCAACCGTCTCCATGAAGCTGGGCTACGGTCCCGCACACCGTTAGGCCGTCTTCCGCTCACGCCCCAACATCGTGCAGCCCGCCTCCAGTGGTGTCGCGACAAGCGTGAATGGAGGGACGAATGGAGACGTGTCGTCTTCAGCGATGAGAGTCGCTTCTGCCTTGGTGCCAATGATGGTCGTATGCGTGTTTGGCGTCGTGCAGGTGAGCGCCACAATCAGGACCGCATACGACCGAGGCACACAGGGCCAACACCCGGCATCATGGTGTGGGGAGCGATCTCCTACACTGGCCGTACACCACTGATGATCGTCGAGGGGACACTGAATAGTGCACGGTACATCCAAACCGTCATCGAAACCATCGTTCTACCATTCCTAGACCGGCAAGGGAACTTGCTGTTCCAACAGGACAATGCACGTCCGCATGTATCCCGTGCCACCCAACGTGCTCTAGAAGGTGTAAGTCAACTACCCTGGCCAGCAAGATCTCCGGATCTGTCCCCCATTGAGCATGTTTGAGACTGGATGAAGCGTCGTCTCACGCGGTCTGCACGTCCAGCACGAACGCTGGTCCAACTGAGGCGCCAGGTGGAAATGGCATGGCAAGCCGTTCCACAGGACTACATCCAGCATCTCTACGATCGTCTCCATGGGAGAATAGCAGCCTGCATTGCTGCGAAAGGTGGATATACACTGTACTAGTGCCGACATTGTGCATGCTCTGTTGCCTGTGTCTATGTGCCTGTCGTTCTGTCAGTGTGATCATGTGATGTATCTGACCCCAGGAATGTGTCAATAAAGTTTCCCCTTCCTGGGACAATGAATTCACGGTGTTCTTATTTCAATTTCCAGGAGTGTAGATATGTGACGTCCGGAAACCATCTGAAGATGAACCATAAAAGGATTGAAAACAGGTTCATGGAGTATTAAATAAATAAATAACTATTTAAAAAAGTGACTGGTTGCAGTTTTATGTATTTACATTGAATTAACAGTCACGGGTTCGAAAACATACGTAATGGATATGCTTAATAAGAAACGTACCGAGTCCGAAGATGGAAACTCTACCACAGAAGTCGGGGGAAACAATAATTCTTCAACTCTTGTATGCACACCGTTTCCACACGCAACGACAACACGACGAATCGCACCTCGGCGAACGAATTTCAGTTATTAAACCGAACATCAAACAAACTTTGAGACCAGGAAGGGGCATGTATGTCATTAAGTGAAGACATGCGCTAAATCAGCTCAAAAAATCGAAATTTCTATTGTTGTCATTTCATCTGCAGTTTTCTCTGTAAAATGAATTTTGTATCATGCAGATCTGATGAATATTTTCCGAGATACTGGTAATTTTACAGTACGGTGCACATCAAGTGCCTCGCCCACTTTCGCATCACTGTAAGTTTTTAGGCATGTGACTTCTTGCTGTCTCCATGTGATGTAAGCATCTTTGACTTATATTTCAGTGGTTTCCCAGTCTTTAACCTAGATAACAACTGAACGTCGTCTGTCGGTAGGAAATGAAGATACTTGGAGGAAAAGGACGTCTCACAAATTCTGAAATAGACAAGCTGCAAACTTGTTATCGTTTAGCCATAAGAAGGAACTGCGATGATTAAGAAAGTATGAGCAGAGTCACATGGACAATTTTTTTTCTCCATAAGGATCAAATGATGAAGACCTGCAACACAGCCTTTGCCCCGAATGCTGGCGCAGATGTAAATGGACATCATGTTCTGGTGAAAATTATGAGCGTAAACATACCGCGAGCAGCTATAAGCACAATAAAGCCTGTGTTTAGGGACCTCACTAATAATGCACTACTCAAGAAGTGCTTATGCGATAAATCTAAAAAATCTCACTGAAAGTTTGTAATTTCGAATCGTCTACCAGAAACGGTGTTTGTACACTATGTAACTTTAAAATTTGTTGATTTGGGTGCTATTTTATGTTTTAATGATGTCATATTAAGAAAAATTGAAATGCTAAGGACATTAGGAGTCAGTGCAGGTGCAAATCCAAGACTGGCATTACGGAATATCGATTTTTCTAGAATTTGTAAAGCAGACATAGCTGCTTTCAGTTGAACAAAAGAGGTGAGAAAACAAAGAAGAGCCAAGAATAAAAGAAAAGATTATGCCAACGATTCAGATGATGCTGAATATGGTGCAAGAAAGCGGTAATTGCAAAAACTGTTACAGGAATTTATAAGTAATACACAAAGAAAACTTTAAACCATGCTTTAGCAAGACGACGTTCTTCGTCCAATATGTGCAATTACTTCCACAACTGTGTGTTACAGAAACTTAAAATTGTCTGCAGTTGTTCCAAGACAAGAAACGAGCAAACACATACACGTGTGGCTACTTTTTATTTTATTCAGGCTCGAAAACGAAAGCCATTTTTTCAAAGTTGTAATCCAGCTTTTTTAACAAATGTCAGCAGAACTCTAAACTTCAATGTGCCAAAATCTGCGCAAGACTAAAGCCATAATTACTGGAAATCTCGTCTCCAAGTGTCAAGGTATACTCAATAGTTTAAACAGAAATGATATTTAAATACCTTGAAAATTTGCATTGCCGGCATAGGGGAAATGGCTCTCGCCTGGCTCCACTTCAGTCAGATCTGTGGGTGCTTCAGCGCCCCTTCGCGGCATGCCGACCAGCCCGTCGCTTGGAAACGCCGAGCAAAGAAGTTCAATGAGCGGCTGGAATCGATTATTACGTTCGCACGTCTCAATTTGCCTTGTTAGGGCTGTGACGTTACTTATTGCAACCACACTGTAATTCACTTTGTGGAATGACGTCGTTGGAGCGGAATCTTTGTTCTAGTCCACTCACGCCAATGAGGTACGAAAACGGCTCTGCACAGAGCTACAGACGCTGTCGCATAAAATCACAAGCTAATTGGAAACGATGAAATTTCAAGTGGATGTCCCCATGGACTCAGAAATATTTGCGGCCGAAGTCGTGTACAGCTGAAAGTTGCGACACCGACACGCGAGAAGTAAGTTGCTGCAAAAAAGAGAACTGTTGGGCGGTCTCGCAATCTCATGAAGGAAGACAATGAGCAATCGCGACAGATGTCTGATAAGGGGCCGCCGCGACGCCACAATGGGCGGACACCGCTAATCGACTCCGTGCCGCCACGCCACGGCGCTTTGCTTTCTGCAGGTGCGCCTGTCTGCTGGCAGCTGTCCTTTCCCCTTGTTAAGTACGAAGAAAGGCGCCGTATCCACTCGATGGTTTATCAGTTACGAGGGTCGTTTGACAACTCTGGTAGACTCAAAGATTTTCGTTGCTCCTTCATAGTTAGTAAGCATCATTATTCCATGGATTGTATAAACAATTTCAAAAATGTACAGCACTCAGTTCATTGTTGACAGCCGTATGAATTGATCAGTTCAAAAATGGTTCAAATGGCTCTGAGCACTATGGGACTTAACATCTATGGTCATCAGTCCCCTAGAACTTAGAAATACTTAAACCTAACTAACCTAAGGACATCACACAACACCCAGTCATCACGAGGCAGAGAAAATCCCTGACCCCGCTGGGAATCGAACTAATTGATCAGTGTGTCGATTGTGATTGAAAATGGAGAAAACCGTGTTTCGTACTGTTTTCAAATATTTTGATTTGAAGGGTTGGACTGCGGCACAAATCAAATCCGTATTGGATGAAGTTCACGCGGGCTGTGCACCATCATTGAAGATTATTAGCTTTTTGATTAATGAATTTAAACGTGGTCGGAGAAGAACCGAGGACGAAGTGCGCATCGGCCATCCAATTGATGCCGCCGCAAAAGAAACCATTGACAAAATCCAAGGTATGGTAACGCAAGACTGCAAAATAAAAATTCATGAGATTACTGAGACTGTATCCATCTCAGCTGAGCAAGTGCGTAGTATCCTACAGGGAGAATTGGTTATGAAGAGGCTGCGTGCAGGGTGAGTGCCGCTATTGTACACAGTCGACCAAAAGCGCATCTGGCACAACGTTTCAACACAATGTCTGCCGTTGCTAACAGCAATCTGCAAGAATTTTTCCACTGATTTTGTGCGATTTCTGATTGTTGATGAAACCTAGATCCATCGTCACACACTAGACTCAAAACTGGAGTCGAAACAATAGACAAAGGCTGGTGAATGTGCACCGAAGAAGGTGAAGCCCATTATGTCACCTGGTAAGGTGATGGCCACTTTTTTTTTTTTTATTCCAAAGGAATAATCCTCATAGATTACTCATAAAACGGCAGAACCATGACTGAACCATATTATGCTTCATTGATGAATCATTTTAAACTTGCGTTGGCTGGAAAAAGGCGCAGGTTGGCACGCAAAATATGCTCTTTCACCACGATGATGCGATATCCCATACATCAGCGATAACCATGGCGAAAGTGTATGAAATGGGCTTTAAACCGGACCTCATCCAGGATATACGTCAGACTGAAACCCAAGTGACTACTTCTTTTTCCCTAAGTTGAATCTTTCGATTGCTGGGAAGAAATTTTCATCAAAGAAGTAATAGTTACACTCAGCGAGTGCAGCGTTTGACAGAACCTATTTTTACGATGGGATGAAAAAACTTCAGGATCGCTAGACGAAATGTATATCCTTTAAAGGACACTATGTCGAGAACTAAGGTGAGTTGTTTACTATACAAACACGCTTATCAAACCATCCTTATATTATCTACATGTTCCGCAGTAGCACACCATATAGCTTAACTAACTAGTTAGGCCTTTTTACTGCTCGCCAGTTACGGTTTCCACTGCAAAAGAAAGATTGGATTAATGATGGCTTATGGGGTCCGTGAAGTCCCCGTTTCTCTCATGACTTTTAACGGCTGAAGGCACCAAAGACATTTACTCGTAAAACAGAAGCTAAACTTGAAACATTGCGGTGAATGACGACATTAAAAAAATTGGAAATGTCAGAATTTAAACCACCATCTCAGAATGAATTATCTGGCAAAGACATGGAGAAACGACTTACAGCCTTCTGTGCGATGCTGGGACTATTTGCAAGTGCCATGCCCCCCTCAAGAACGTAAAATTTTTGATAAATGTTGTCCAGATGTGTCACCTATTGAACACACCTTACTATGAGTTGGCAGACTGGAGCGCCACTACTTTCCAGTTACTGCGATTCAGGAACTGTGGCGTAGTCTTGAAGCAGCATTAATTACATTCGCGGATCTGCCTGCTTGGCTCAGTTCAACCCGATGCCCAGCAGTGTTACAGCCGTTGTTGCTTCCACAAGTGTCAGCTCCGTATACTGAATTTCGCCCTCTCCATATCTCTGTTCACCTACAGAGGTAGTCATGTTTGCTGTTGCTGTGAAGTACTTGTATTTGTTTGCCCGCAAGTAACGGTTTTGTATATATTGCATTACGAGGGGCGTTCAATAAATACTGCAACACATTGTTTTCTTCTCGGCCAATTTCGGTCGAAAAAAATGAGGTATTTGTTGTGGGACATCAAGGAATATTCTCGATTCAGCACCTATAATTTCATGAAGTTTCGTTAGGTAGCGGCGCTATGCGTTGCGTTCAAAACGTCTTGTGTAATGGAAGTGCGTTCCAAGCAGCGAGCTGCCACTGAGTTTCATTTGGTGGAAAACCAGAGCGCCGTAGATGTTCATAGCCTCTTGCAGAATGTCTACTGAGACATGGCAGTGCACAAAAGCATTGTGAGTCGTTGGCCAAGGGGTCTGTCATCATCGCAACAAGGTCGCGAAAAACCTGTACAATCTCCCGAGTACCGGCCGACCACAAACGGCTGTGACTCCTGGAATGTTGGAACGTGCGGGCACTCTCATTCTGGACGATCGACGAAGCAAACCAAACACCTGGGTGCACAACTGAACGTCCGTGTTGGGAGTGCTGATGCCCGTCTCCACAAGTTGGGGTACTCATTACCATACTGATCGTGACAATTTTTTGTCGAACATCGCCACATGCGATGAAGCATGAGTTCATCACTTCGGATGAGAAACAAAACGGCAATCCGTGGAGTGGCGTTACACCACCACTCCCCCGAAGCGTAAGTTCAAAGCCGCACTTTCAGCTGGTAAAGCCGTGCCGCAGACTTCTGGGATTCTGAAGGGATTATTCTGTTTGACGTCCTGCTCTATGGTGCAACTATCAACTCAGAAGCGTATTGTGCTACCCTCAGGATGTTGAAGAAACAACTACAACTTCGTCGCCACAAATACGCAAACGAACTTCCCTATTTCTATGACCACGGAAGGCCTCACAAAGTTCATTGGACTGTTTCTCCTCATCCACAGTACAGCCCAGATCTCGCACCTTCCGAATTCCATCTGTTTGGACTAATGAAGGATGCACTCCGTGGGGAGCAGTAAGCAGTACGTGGATTGAGGGGGGGGGGGGGGGGAGGTTACTGGTGGAGCAAGGCGTCGGCAGCGACGTCGACCAGTGGAGAGTACCGTGCTGGGATGTAAGCCCTCCAAATAAAGAAAGGGTTTGTACTAAAAAATGTGGGCCATAATACGGTGTATCGGAACCCTGAATAAAACTAACCTGATTCCAGAAAAAAACATGTGTTGTATTACTTGTTCAAAGCCCCTCGTACAATTAATGAGAACTTGTTCTTTTTTTGTGTGTTCCTCCCACATCGGCGCAGGGTCGCTATGGTTGGTAACGTATTTGGCGCGGGTTCATTTAAGGTGCACCCTGATGCCGATCCAGCCACAACCCTGTTACCCCCTGAGACGGAATATATGTAGTCCAAATGTTTGAGTGTAGTGATATTCACTCTAAAGTGAGCGAAAGTTATCTAGATGTTTGCGAATAGCATAACTGTGGCGGAACTTGGGTACCAGCCAGGTACTCACCTAGAGGGATGTGGGAAACTGATCAAGGCTAGCTGGCATACCTACCCTTGTCATTAATCCTTTAGGGAGGATTCGATTCGGGCTCCATACCTCACTAATACTGGGAGCAGCACCTTAACCTGCAGGGTTATCTCTCCTTTTTTTTAGGGCCTTCCTTCTGCCCTTACAACCCTGGCTCACATCGTCTTCTCTGGCGTGGCTTCTCCGCCAATGAAACGGAGGAAAACACTGGTCCTCTTATAAGTCTCCTTCTTCCCGGTAAATAAAAATTCTTTGTGCAATTAAATCCTTCAGCATCTCATGATGTCCTCCTCAAGACTGGATTGTTGTTTAAATCTGTTATGGAGGAATATTACTTTCCTGGAACTCAAAAAAAAAAAAAAAAAAAAGAAAAGAAGCCTTTCCTTCGCAGTTGTCCTCTCAGTTGAAATAAGAACGTCTTCTTGGAAGTACTAAAAAAGCGAAAAAAAGCCATTCGTCGTAGGAAACCAATTACGTATGGTCAAAACAAATAAACAAAGACACGCTTCTTAACAAATGAAATAGCTCTAATTTTCTCCAGCAAGATAACAATCTTTCTAAGAACGCGATTCGTTAAAATGCTGCAGTTAAGTCGTCTTCCGTTCGACGCTGGTATCGGTTGATTCAAATGGTTCAAATGGCTCTGAGCACTATGGGACTCAACTGCTTAGGTCATTAGTCCCCTAGAACTTAGAACTAGTTAAACCTAACTAACCTAAGGACATCACACACATCCATTCCCGAGGCAGGATTCGAACCTGCGACCGTAGCGGTCTCGCGGTTCCGGACTGCAGCGCCCAGAACCGCACAGCCACTTCGGCCGGCTCGGATGATTCGAGGAATAAGACCAGTGCGGATTCTTCACTTTATTTCCGTCTCTCTTAGGTTGGTTCGTCGTACTCTGAAGCAGACTGTATGGACCAGAAAACTTTCAGTGACGCAGGGTTTAACAAGGCACTCGCCTACACCACCCTCTGTTATCTAGGATTTTGCTTTAGCTTCAAATATTTCGTGATTGAAAATTACATGTAGTTCAGTTAAGAGTGAGATTTTTTCCCGAAGTAAAGCACGAATTATCCTAGTAACCACGGTACTCTTGTTTCTGGCCAGTGCGGTTTGGTGTTAATACCTGTTTAATTAACGAATGTCTTGTGCCGACAATATTGAGCCCCTTTTTTCTGGTCCGTTTCCGTGTTTCTAATTGTGTCTTGCATACAAATCTTTGAGACTGGGAGCCAGTGATGCTGTTTGGCCGGTTAAATACAATGAACTACAACGTTGTACAGATGTCGCTGCAAAACTTAAGCACTATCAACACATCATTCAAATTATTACATTAAGCAAGCATTTGATTAAAAAAAATCGAAGATATCGAGAAACAGGACTTCAGCCGCCTTAGGGAGTTGAAATAAATCAGTGATAAAGGTTGAAAATTTGTGCCGTACCGGGACTCGAATCTGCATGCTCCGCGTCTCTACAATGGTTGCCGTAACCGCTTTATTTTTTATCTCGTTTTGTTCGTTATTGTTCGTTGCATTTGTTCGGGGCAGACGTCCCATGACACCCCTTGAACTTAGTTTTTGATGCAGTCACTCAGTTTTTTTAGTGCAGCGGGCAGCTAGCCCTCTGACCGAACACGCTGAGCTACCGTGCCGGCTGTCGGCCATCCGCACACGTTTCACGGTCAACCCAAATTTTCAACATGTCACGTGCAAGTAGCGTTCCCTTCCATTAGCCCCACTGCCTGTAGCATTCGCGAAGTCTCAAAGGAGTGCTGGAGATCGGTGCGTCTTCACTGAAGGTACCTAGGGCCGTCCTCGGTCATATATATATATATATATATATATATATGAACCATGGACCTTGCCGTTGGTGGGGAGGCTTGCGTGCCTCAGCGATACAGATAGCCGTACCGTAGGTGCAACCACAACGGAGGGGTATCTGTTGAGAGGCCAGACAAACGTGTGGTTCCTGAAGAGGGGCAGCAGCCTTTTCAGTAGTTGCAAGGGCAACAGTCTGGATGATTGACTGATCTGGCCTTGTAACAATAACCTAAACGGCCTTACCGTGCCGGTACTGCGAACGGCTGAAAGCAAGGGGAAACTACAGCCGTAATTTTTCCCGAGGGCATGCAGCTTTACTGTATGATTACATGATGATGGCGTCCTCTTGGGTAAAATATTCCGGAGGTAAAATAGTCCCCCATTCGGATCTCCGGGCGGGGACTACTCAAGAGGATGTCGTTATCAGGAGAAAGAAAACTGGCGTTCTACGGATCGGAGCGTGGAATGTCAGATCCCTTAATCGGGCAGGTAGGTTAGAAAATTTAAAAAGGGAAATGGATAGGTTGAAGTTAGATATTGTGGGAATTAGTGAAGTTCGGTGGCAGGAGGAACAAGACTTCTGGTCAGGTGACTACAGGGTTATAAACACAAAATCAAATAGGGGTAATGCAGGAGTAGGTTTAATAATGAATAGGAAAATAGGAATGCGGGTAAGCTACTACAAACAGCATAGTGAACGCATTATTGTGGCCAAGATAGATACGAAGCCCACACCTACTACAGTAGTACAAGTTTATATGCCAACTAGCTCTGCAGATGACGAAGACATTGAAGAAATGTATGATGAAATAAAAGAAATTATTCAGATTGTGAAGGGAGACGAAAATTTAATAGTCATGGGTGACTGGAATTCGAGTGTAGGAAAAGGGAGAGAAGGAAACGTAGTAGGTGAATATGGATTGGGGGACAGAAATGAAAGAGGAAGCAGCCTGGTAGAATTTTGCACAGAGCACAACATAATCATAACTAACACTTGGTTTAAGAATCATGAAAGAAGGTTGTATACATGGAAGAACCCTGGAGATACTAAAAGGTTTCAGATAGATTATATAATGGTAAGACAGAGATTTAGGAACCAGGTTTTAAATTGTAAGACATTTCCAGGGGCAGATGTGGACTCTGACCACAATCTATTGGTTATGACCTGTAGATTAAAACTGAAGAAACTGCAAAAAGGTGGGAATTTAAGGAGATGGGACCTGGATAAACTGAAAGAACCAGAGGTGGTACAGAGATTCAGGGAGAGCATAAGGGAGCAATTGACAGGAATGGGGGAAAGAAATACAGTAGAAGAAGAATGGGTAGCTTTGAGGGATGAAGTAGTGAAGGCAGCAGAGGATCAAGTAGGTAAAAAGACGAGGGCTAGTAGAAATCCTTGGGTAACAGAAGAAATATTGAATTTAATTGATGAAAGGAGAAAATATAAAAATGCAGTAAGTGAAACAGGCAAAAAGGAATACAAACGTCTCAAAAATGAGATCGACAGGAAGTGCAAAATGGCTAAGCAGGGATGGCTAGAGGACAAATGTAAGGATGTAGAGGCCTATCTAACTAGGGGTAATATAGATACCGCCTACAGGAAAATTAAAGAGACCTTTGGAGATAAGAGAACGACTTGTATGAATATCAAGAGCTCAGATGGAAACCCAGTTCTAAGCAAAGAAGGGAAAGCAGAAAGGTGGAAGGAGTATATAGAGGGTCTATACAAGGGCGATGTACTTGAGGACAATATTATGGAAATGGACGAGGATGTAGATGAAGATGAAATGGGAGATATGATACTGCGTGAAGAGTTTGACAGAGCACTGAAAGACCTGAGTCGAAACAAAGCCCCCGGAGTAGACAATATTCCATTGGAACTACTGACGGCCGTGGGAGAGCCAGTCCTGACAAAACTCTACCATCTGGTGAGGAAGCTGTATGAGACAGGCGAAATACCCTCAGACTTCAAGAAGAATATAATAATTCCAATCCCAAAGAAAGCAGGTGTTGACAGATGTGAAAATTACCGAACTATCAGCTTAATAAGTCACAGCTGCAAAATACTAACACGAATTCTTTACAGACGAATGGAAAAACTAGTAGAAGCCAACCTCGGGGAAGATCAGTTTGGATTCCGTAGAAACACTGGAACACGTGAGGCAATACTGACCTTACGACTTATCTTAGAAGAAAGATTAAGGAAAGGCAAACCTACGTTTCCAGCATTTGTAGACTTAGAGAAAGCTTTTGACAATGTTGACTGGAATACTCTCTTTCAAATTCTAAAGGTGGCAGGGGTAAAATACAGGGAGCGAAAGGCTATTTACAATTTGTACAGAAACCAGATGGCAGTTATAAGAGTCGAGGGACATGAAAGGGAAGCAGTGGTTGGGAAGGGAGTAAGACAGGGTTGTAGCCTCTCCTCGATGTTGTTCAATCTGTATATTGAGCAAGCAGTAAAGGAAACAAAAGAAAAATTCGGAGTAGGTATTAAAATTCATGGAGAAGAAATAAAAACTTTGAGGTTCGCCGATGACATTGTAATTCTGTCCGAGACAGCAAAGGACTTGGAAGAGCAGTTGAATGGAATGGACAGTGTCTTGAAAGGAGGGTATAAGATGAACATCAACAAAAGCAAAACAAGGATAATGGAATGTAGCCTAATTAAGTCGGGTGATGCTGCGGGAATTAGATTAGGAAATGAGGCACTTAAAGTAGTAAAGGAGTTTTGCTATTTGGGGAGCAAAATAACTGATAATGGTCGAAGTAGAGAGGATATAAAATGTAGACTGGCAATGGCAAGGAAAGCGTTTCTGAAGAAGAGAAATTTGTTAACATCCAGTATTGATTTAAGTGTCAGGAAGTCATTTCTGAAAGTATTCGTATGGAGTGTAGCCATGTATGGAAGTGAAACATGGACGATAAATAGTTTGGACAAGAAGAGAATAGAAGCTTTCGAAATGTGGTGCTACAGAAGAATGCTGAAGATTAGATGGGTAGATCACATAACTAATGAGGAAGTATTGAATAGGATTGGGGAGAAGAGAAGTTTGTGGCACAACTTGACCAGAAGAAGGGATCGGTTGGTAGGACATGTTCTGAGGCATCAAGGGATCACCAATTTAGTATTGGAGGGCAGCGTGGAGGGTAAAAATCGTAGAGGGAGACCAAGAGATGAATACACTAAGCAGATTCAGAAGGATGTAGGTTGCAGTAGGTACTGGGAGATGAAAAAGCTTGCACAGGATAGAGTAGCATGGAGAGCTGCATCAAACCAGTCTCAGGACTGAAGACCACAACAACAACAACATATATATATATATATATATATATATATATATATATATATATATACTGAAATGTGGTGTCTGTTCTGTCGGACATGTCCTAGAGAACAGACACCACATCTCAATAAAAAAACAAAATAAAAATAAGAAAAGAAAACTAGCTGACCAACCAAGCATTGCCTGGCTGTAGCACTGCCCGAGTATTCATTGTGCCAATTTTCTATTAGAAACCAAAACAAAAAGTAAGCTGTGTTTGTAGTGAAGTACTGAAAACATTTCATTTCCATGTATTCGTGAAAACACCATTCAAATTATGAAACAGTCGTACAAGGAGATGTGCACAATGTACAGATGTATAAGTACAGTATCCAGATTAAGAAACGTAATCCCGGTCAGCTTCTTTACCCTGGATACAGCTGCTTTGCGTATGTACAAATTGATTTTATAAACGTTTCTGTGCATCGCCTCTCCATAGCTCTATGCACGGTTAATCTTTTCATCAATAGCCATTGGCGCTTCGCATTTGAAAGCTGTCAAAGGCGGTGCCAGGTATCAGGGATTTCCTTAAGTTGACTTGAGTGTAGGAGCGTGTTAAAACTTCGTGCAAGATGCGGGATTTTTGCGTGCATTTCGGTATTTATGACGTCATACCTCTTGAACTATGTGTTGTGAAATGATATACTTGTGTAGGTACGTTCAGCGGCATATGTGGATACTGTATACAAAATGTTTTGCGAACAGTATTTGTGCTTACAAGCAAAGACGGCAGCACTATTGGGTTCCGTTAAAGATGATTTGGTGCTTGGGAAGCCCGGGGTTTACAAGATCTCCTGTAATGCGGTCGTTCATACACCGGACAGACGACACGTACTATCCAGGAGAGATGCACAGAGCACCGCAGGTACAGCCGGCTCTTGCAAACTAATAAATCTGCAGTGGCAGAGCACTCTATAGACACTGAGCACTCAATGGTGTACAATAATGCCGGAATTTTAGCCTCGACTTCATCTTTCTGGGACTCAGTAGTGAAGGACGCAACTGAAATTGGGTTGCCGACGAATTTAATTAATAGAGATAGCGGCTTCAGCTTGGACAATTCATGGAATCCGGAAATTTCTGTAATGAAATCGGCCGGCCGGAGTGGCCGAGCGGTTCTCGGCGCTTCTGTCTGGAACCGCGCGACCGCTACGGTCGCAGGTTCGAATCCTGCCTCGGGCATGGATGTATGTGATGTCCTTAGGTTAGTTAGGTTTAAGTAGTTCTAAGTTGTAGGGGACTGATGACCTCCGATGTTAAGTCCCATAGTGCTCACAGCCATTTGAACCATTTGTAATAAAATCACAAAGACGTCCCGACGGTGCAACTCGCAGTGATACGTCGATATCACCGTGTAGATCGACTGCGCAGCCATAGACCTAATTCCATGCTTATTTCGTACCTCTTTGCCGCCAATCAACGTCTCTCGCGCCGTGCGTATCTGTGGCCGCATGCGCAGTGTTGCGGTCTGCGGGTTTAAAAGTGCTGAAGCGTCAGTCACCTCGGCTCACTCTGAAGATGGCTGGACGGTATTCAGCCGAAATATTAGAGGAAGAAGTCGAATTTATGCGGCTGCACCCCCGAAATTTTATGGACCAGTCTTTGCGCCGCGAAAATATGAAGATGCACATAAATTGATTTAACTTCTTCTTGCAGAATATTTTCTTTGTGCTATGTTGGTTTATTGCTTGAACTGCTTTTAGATATATATACCATGGGACCGTGCGACTTCCACACTTTTAATAGTTTTACATTACAAGAGTATTTGGAATAAACGTAGTCTCTGAGGTAATGGTACTTGTGAGAATGCCGCTTTCTCTCCGAGCAGGTGTTTGAACTGCAGCTACTCTTTTGAAAAAGCTGCTACTCACTGACAGCTTCTAATGTTTTTTCCTTGGCATCGTAAACTTGTCCTTTATTGTTTATGACAATCGTATTCACACCAACCTGTTGTTGACAAAAGTTAACAATTAATGAGTAAATACTTACACAAGATAAAGTAAGTAAAGAAATGTAATTTATTGCTCGTGACAGTATTCGACTGTCGTTAGTTGCTTGTAATTTCTAACCTTCGACCGCAATACTTACATTTACCTGTTGCTGAAGAGAAGTTTACTGAGAAATAAGAATATAAGATACGAAGAAGTAAATAAATGCGAAATGTATAGGTTAGAACGTACTGTTCGCTTGTTACATTGTAGACTAAGGCCACAATTACCTCTAAATGCATTTTAGGATTTTAACTGCACTTCGTAATTTATGTAAGCACGTTAGGCCGTAGTAACAATAGGTAAATCGCAATTCATGTCGACAGTGACAAATATGCTTGTCGTTTCGGAATGTATATTCATTTAGAAAAGTCAGCTTGTACGAAGGGGAGAGATAATTGACTATCGCAGTGCTCACAGTTATTATCTATGACAATGCTGTATACAAATTAATCAGTTAATAAATATTTAAAAAAATGAAATGATATTTGTAATAAGATAGTATGAAAAGGGAGTCTCTTATTCATGGCTAATAAGTTAGCTTCGTAAAATATAGATATGAAGCTGAGCATCCACGACGCCCTTTTGCCTACGATAGTTAAAAGTCTCTATTATCTTAAAATTTTCCGGAAAAAGTAAAGAAATAGTAAGTTTTAGCACTAAACCGGTAATATACTTATATATCATTAGAGAAAATGGCCAGTATAATTGTTACAGCTATCACGCAATATTTGTTTTTGCTTTTTTTTACCTTAAAAAAGAACTTAACGTTTATTAAATGAAAGTGAACTTATAATATTTATGTTAACGGTACAAATTATTTGTGCGAACTTGTCGTACATGAAAGTTCTTTGTGAATTTTCTGTTACATGCAGTTCTGCCCACTGCTCTGTCTCTTGTACATCTCTTCCTCTCTGCTCAACTAGTGCAGCTTACGTCCACTTGAATCTGCTTAACACTGTGAGGCCTCGGTAACGGTAGTGTTAGATGATAAATGAGAAGTACATTTCAGGGAGAAGATGGCGCGATAAATTGTAGTACCTCTGCTGGTGGGATGTGGCGGGGAGCTGTAGATAGGATGAAACTTGACTCTGTTTTTTAGATTCACATGGAGATAACATGGAGGCTGGATGAGGAAGGGGGGGGGGATGAATTTATAAGGTGCGAAATCAAACGGGAATTTTTCTGACTTACTCTTGTCAGAGAAACTGTTGCGGCAGCTCGAGCTGGAATCTAAGATGGGAAAGGAGATGAGAAATTTAATGGGAGGCAGCGGCGCTGTAGTTAACTTTCAAAGCCTTTCACTCGATAGAATCAGGATTCGCGATTATCCGGCAGCGGAGGATCACGAGCGGCCGACACAGTCGCTGGAGGTTCTCCAGCTACTGCCGCGTCTCATGCTGCGGCTGTCCCAGCTCCACCAACTGGCAGAAAGGCCGGGAACTGGACTCGGGACCGCTGATCGTAATCGCTAATGTCGCTGGTAACTAACAGCAGCAAACTGGTGCATCGCAACTTTGGTGAAGAAATGACACACAGATTTAAAGACTTTTCCTGCTCTTACAAGAGGAGAAATCTTGTAGTTTGAAGGATGGATACAATCACAGAATTCAGTCAAGTTTCCTTATGTATACTGCATCACTACGAGCAATTTAGAGAGGGTAATCACTCATTTTCACATGCGCAGAACACGTGCCTGCCCAACATCTCACACTCCAATGTCTTTGTTTGGTGGAACTGTGCAGATAGAAGACAGCAGTACAACATTAACCGCCTTGGAACAGCACGAAATAGTTCACGCATATAATGATGAACACTTTTTTTGAGGCTATAAATGTACTTGGTTCGCGTTTTCTCTGAGATGCTAGAACAAATACGCGAATGAGTTACTCTAAAAGGCAGTAAGCACGAGCTTAGCATATTGTTTATCTGTGGCAAGAAATCAAAACATGCTTGGAGCATTTTCGTATGACTGGTTACCCACACGAAACAAGCTGTACATTGTAAGTAAGGAAGAACAAAACAAAAGTGACTCGTTGATTAATTACAACCATATTCTATACCAACATCATTCTAAAATTCTTTGTAAGTCTTTAATGGGTGCAAGTAAGTAATTTGAATTCGAATGTAATGAACTTCCTTGAGCCAGAAAAGCTTCTGTCCGCAAATCAGCACGGATTTAGAAAGCATCATTCTTGCGATACTCAGCTTGCCCTTCACTGACATGATATCCGATAAAACTGGAATGGAGTGGCCAACAGGCCGATTATACATTCCTAGATCTTCGAAATAAGTGGTACCTCAATGCAGACTGTTGACGAAGATCCAAGCATATGGATTAGCTTCCGAGATATGGGAGCGTCTCGAAGGCTTTCTAAGTAATAGAACCCAGTACTTTGTCCTCGACGGCGAGTGGTCATCAGAGACATGGCTATCGTCAGCAATGCCCCAGAGAAGTGTGACAGGACCGTTCGTAGTCTATAGTAGCGAACCCGGAAATGCTTCGCAATTCCTAAATCTGTATGGGAATCGTATGTGCGTCCTAATCTATAGTAGCGAACCCGGAAATGCTTCGCAATTCCTAAATCTGTATGGGAATCGTATGTGCGTCCTAACCTCCTTCTCCCCCTACTCTCCTCATCCATCTCCTCCTCTTGACCGCTTCTCTTTGTCCATCTGTTCCTCTTCCCCCTCTCTTTGCTCTTTGTCCATCTCATCCTCCTCCATCCTCATTGTTCACCTCCGCTTCCCCCCCCCCCTTCCCCGTAGTAAATCTCACACCACCTCTTGTTCATCCATCTCTCTGCCCGTCTCCTCCTTCCTCCCCCCCCCCCCCCCCCCCCGCCAATTTTCTCCCCGTCTCCTCTCTGCCCATCTCCTCTTCGCCTCTCTCTCTGACAATGATCCTTGTTTATTGTTGTTAGAAACGAAACCTCGATTGCGAAATGAAATCAAAAGGAATCGTAAATCGGTTGGGAACATTAATGCAAGGTAACAGGAGAGACCTCTACAGCTGCTGATCTGTGAGGATAATGTCTTCAATGGCAGCATCTCTCATAGTTTAATCTGTGAACAGGCATGACTGCAAAGCTTCTGATGGTTCAGATGTCATGGTACAGTAGTAATCTAATCATAAATCGATAAGCCATTAATATAAATAAGCCATAAATATATCTTTCCTCTTAAAACCAAGAGTAATGAGGAGAACAAAACAGCTCTCGCTTGCATATACAGTTTTTGTTTAAAATTATATGCAAATAAAAAGAATATTTTTGGAACATACAATTTATGTAATGATTTAAGTGCCTTGATGTGTAAGTCAAAACTGACAGCCAACAGGAGAGCGAAACTGCACGTGTTCATACCGGTGCACCTTCTTTCTTGTGATCAGTTTTAACAGAAAATCTGCACACTACTGTTTAAAAAATACCTCATGACCGTCAGAATGTTAACAGAGTATTGTGCAATACTTTCAAATAAAGCAGTTGAGTACTTTCTGAGATATTTTATAACAAAGTTTCCTATTTACATATAAAATATATATTTTTATATTACAAATATTTTAAAATACAGGAAAAGTCGGCCTGAATGTGTATTAGGGCATTGTGTAAAAATTTAAAATAAATTGGTCAAGAACTTTTCGAGATTTCTGCTACCAGCGTTTACCCTTTATATATTACATGTATATTTATTTTTCTGTATATATTTAAAAGATAGCGAGTATAGTGTATATATAAGAGTATAAAGCCTGTATCTATCCAAATATTTATTAGTACATTGTGTAAAAACCTAAACTAAATAGATCAAGAACTTAAGAAGTTTTTTGGTAACATCTTTACACAATGACTTGCCTTTGGATAGTAGTACAGGGCCAGGTGGCAGTCCATCACGAAGGTAGCTAGTTGATAGAAAGTGGGTGGAGGAAGCCATTTAAGAGAGACTGCTGTCAGCTGAGACTTTTTTAACTTCATGATTTTTCATGTTAGAAGCTGGGGTGATACAGAGCGAGTGGCTGGCATACGTATTTAGTGGGGGCAAGACAGTAACCTCCCCCCCCCCCTCTTGACGCCAGGAAATCGACAGGTTCTTTTGTTGTTGTTGTTGTTGTTGTTGTCTTCAGTCTTGAGACTGGTTTGATGCAGCTCTACATGCTACTCTATCCTGTGCGAGCGTCTTCATCTCCCAGTACTTACTGCAACCTACATCCCTCTGAATCTGCTTAGTGTATTCATCTCTTGGTCTCCCTCTACGATTTTTACCCTCCACACTGCCCTCCAATGCTAAATTTGTGATCCCTTGATGCCTCAGAACATGTCCTACCAACCGATCCCTTCTTCTAGTCAAGTTGTGCCACAAAATCCTCCCCAATTCTACTCAATACCTCCTCATTAGTTATGTGATCTACCCATCTAATCTTCAGCATTCTTCCGTAGCACCACATTTCGAAAGCCTCTATTCACTTCTTGTCCAAACTATTTATCGTCCATGTTTCACTTCCATACATGGCTACACACCATACGAATATTTTCATAAACCACTTCCTGACACTTAAATCAATACTCGATATTAACAAATTTCTCTTCTTCAGAAACGCTTTCATTGCCATTGCCAGTCTACATTTTATATCCTCTCTACTTCGACCATCATCAGTTATTTTGCTCCCCAAATAGCAAAACTCCTTTACTACTTTAAGTGCCTCATTTCCTAATCTAATTCCCTCAGCATCACCCGACTTAATTAGACTACATTCCATTATCCTTGTTTTGCTTTTGTTGATGTTCATCTTATATCCTCCTTTCAAGACACTGTCCATTCCATTCAACTGCTCTTCCAAGTCCTTTGCTGTCTCTGACAGAATTACAATGTCATCGGCGAACCTAAAAGTTTTTATTTCTTCTCCATGGATTTTAATACCTACTCCGAATTTTTCTTTTGTTTCCTTCACTGCTTGCTCAATATACAGATTGAATAACATCTTCTTCTACATCCTCTTCCATTTCCATAATATTGTCCTCAAATACATCGCCCTTGTATAGACCCTCTATATACTCCTTCCACCTTTCTGCTTTCCCTTCTTTGCTTAGAACTGGGTTTCCATCTGAGCTCTTGATATTCATACAAGTGGCTCTCTTTTCTCCATAGGTCTCTTTAATTTTCCAGTAGGCAGTATCTCTCTTACCCCTAGTGAGATAGGCCTCTACATCCTTACATTAGTCCTCTAGCCATCCCTGCTTAGCCATTTTGCACTTCCTGTCGATCTCATTTTTGAGACGTTTGTATTCCCTTTTGTCTGCTTCATTTACTATGTTTTTATATTTTCTACATTCATCAATTAAACTCAATATTTCTTCTGTTATCCAAGGATTTCTACTAGCCCTCGTCTTTTTACCCACTTGATCCTCTGCTGCCTTCACTACTTCATCCCTCAGAGCTACCCGTTCTTCTTCTACTGTATTTCTTCCCCCCCCCATTCCTGTCAATTGTTCCCTTATGCTCTCCCTGAAACTCTGTACAACCTCTGGTTTAGTCAGTTTATTTTAGTCAGTTTATCCAGGTCCCATCTCCTTAAATTCCCACCTTTTTGCAGTTTCTTCAGTTTTAATCTACCGTTCATAACCAATAGATTGTGGTCAGAGTCCACATGTGCCCCTGGAAATGTCTTACAATTTAAAACCTGGTTCCTAAATCTCTGTCTTACCACTATATAATCTATCTGATACCTTCTAGTATCTCCAGGATTCTTCCAAGTATACAACCTTGTTTTATGATTCTTTTAGTGAGCGAAAAAAATATGTATTTCATGGGCACAACTCTCTGGGAAGCTTAACAACCTTCCTTCAGAAACTGGGAATGGTCGACCCAGAAAGATTAGTTCTCTTCGTAAATGTGAGACTGTGGTACCATCTAGGTAGATGTTTTTTACGAAAACATGGCCATGCTTACTGTGAGTACGACGACTCTCTAAAATCTTCTTTTTTCAGACAAGAGAGATTTGGAGTCACTTATTTGCTCGTCTCAGGATATTCAGAGTTGAGGCCTGCATTCCCAGCATGGGAACCACAGTCCTAAGTCTGGATTTGCTACCAGGCCAAGAGAACAGTCAAGATGGGAGATTCAGTGAGTAGAGTATGGTTCGATTGGTTTGTGCAATGAGAGTTCCGTTTCTGCTAATTTGGCTCCTATACCAAGGCTTGGTGGAAAGTGGTTGCTATTCTTTTTCTTCTTCCTCTTCTGGTCCTTTCCTTAGTGGGTGAGACTTGTGGTGGACTAAGAGTCAGTGGCAGTTTCTAACTGTACCAACAGTGGAACTCCAAATAATCTCAGACATATCGTGTGTCACGGGAGTAAACTTATCCGTCCTGAGTCGATTGTCTGATGATTGACAGTTTCAGCATGCACCGTTGTGCCTGTGATTCAAATTGGTTTGGCCAAACCAACGAACGGTGGCACCTAAAACTGGTATCTAATGGGATTTCAGAGTTCTGATAGAGAAGTTTCCCGCGTTCAGATAACCAGAACGCCAGACCGCATACTTTGCAAATTTTCGTGGCCGCGTCAGAACATAACAGCTGCCGCAGGACACTGCTCCTCTCCCACAGCACGCCGTTTTCTGCTGGCGCCTGAATCAAGGTGAAAGGCTGAAATACTGCTGCACTGGCGTACGATTTTTAAATGATATTCACAGCACGCTGTTCTCAGGCGAACCATAGTTTGTGTTATAGTTGATTGTAAGTGGTTCCATTTGGATAGAGCTGGGCCTCACATTGGACTCATGTAAACAAAGTCAGTTTACGTTGTAAAATATATTAATTCAGAGGACAATTTTAGAGCTTCCATAGCCAATGTATGATTTTCCAGTCAATCGCCATTCCTTTTCTGATTTGTGTTTCTCATTTTTGTGTAAGATTTATCAGTTATTTGTAGTTAAAAAAGGATTAATAAATCTTGTCATTATTTTGTAAACTTAAATACGCCACTGTTCTCATTCACTGTTGCATTTTATTGAGGTGGTACATGAGTTTACCAGCAATTTAAGGTTCAGTCTTATTAAAGTAATGAACTCGATTATTAATTTGCGTTCTGAAATTCACCACAGGCATAGATAGCAAAAGTCTCATGAGGAAATTCACTAACTCATATACAAAAATTAAAGCTGTTGTTCATGATTTAAAGGTCATTGAGAGCATTACACTTTTCTTTAAGTCAAAATAATAACATTTAGCATGACCGAGGCATATATTTATGATTAAAGCAAGCGACGGCTTGCAAACTATCGCTTTTGTGTACTATTTACATATTTATATGCCACATATTCGTATATTAAAATGTGTAGCGTATGTCTGCCTGGAAGCTTATTTGGGTATCGTGTAAAAATATGAAGTAAATCTGTTAAGAACTATTAGAGATTTAGGGTAGCAACGTTAAGCAACGACTTGTGTACAGTAGTATACATTATATTTATTTTAAAAATATGTACTCTAGGCCTATCCGAACATTTATTTCAGCACCGCGTAAATCTTCGAAGTAAATCACTAAGGAACTTCTCGAGATTTTTGCTAACAGCACTTGCACTGTATAGATTACGTGTATACTTATATATAGTAAATATTCACAAAAATTGTTACCTTTGTCTGTCTGAACGTTTGTTAGAGCATCGTGAAGGACTTCTGGAGAATAGCATATTTCCATCTCTCTGTTTATTAGAGTATCATCTACAAATTTTAGTTAATTTTGTCAAGAACTTTTCGAGATTTTTGTTAATGACCTTTCTCATTTAGATAGTTTATATGTATTTATACACTACGAATATTTAAAAATTGTTTAGCTTATGAGCGTCAGAACGATTATTACAGCATCGAGTAAAAATGTGAAGTAAATAGGTCAAGAACTCTTCGAGATTTTTGGTAACAACATTAAACTAAGACTTACCTCCGTATGGAAGTATAGATTTTATATGTACAATTACGTACCATATATATTATCAAAATACGTAGCCTTTGTCACCAATTTAGTATTGGAGGGAAGTGTGGAGGGTAAAAATCTTAGAGGAAGACCAAGAGATGAATACACTAAGCAGATTCAGAAGGATGTAGGTTGAAGTGGTTACTTGGAGATGAAGAAGCTTGCACAGGATACAGTAGCATGGAGAGTTGCATCAAACCAGTCTTTGGACTGAAGACCACAACAACAACAACAACAACGGTCAGTTCTCGTCAATCTTTACTTAAATGCGTGTACAAGCTTTACTTGTACTTTAAACATCTTCGCTGCCGCCGGAGTTGGTTTATTCCGAAATACGTCAGTTTTTTTTTGTAGATATCAGGTTACTACGTTCGTGATCTGCCACATCGCGTACATAAAATGAATATCATAGATTAAATCAAGAAATAGTGACTCAAATGTAAGGCGAAAAAGCAGTCAACATGTAGGTGACATAACTTTTATTCCCCTTTTTATTTCAGATCTCGACTGTTTGTTTTCTTTTTAATTATGTATCGGAAATTATTGCTAAAAATTTAAGACACAGCGTTTTATGCATCCATATAGAAAGGGGGTGAACTGGGTTGGTTGCCGGCACGTGACGCAGTTAGGAAAGATGTAAGATGAGGAGAGACGAGTGGGAGTCATTATACCGAAGATACTGGCCCCAAATGAGGAAATCCATCGATATAAGCGGTTTTGGGAGTGGACACATTGTTGTGGCGCTGCGGCTGGAAACGAGAATCTCGGAAATGGGGAAGCTGGTCGTCTGTCTGTGTACTATGGTCGTGAGCAGCATGGAAAGTGGTTGAATGATTGTGGAATAACACGTAGGCCGTATGGTACTGGATATTGGACGTCCACGTCTCTTCACAAAAACGTAGACATCTGAGGATCCCCCCACTGTGTAATCCAGGATAGGCAGCGATCTTTGGCAGATTTTACGACAGAGTACGATGCTGGTGTAGACACAAGTGTTTCGGAGCACAGCGTTCGAAGGCCATTTTTAAACTTAGAGCTCCATATCGCACGACCTCTATGTGTTCCTGTGTTGACCCAACGACATCCTCAGTAACCAATGTAGTGGGCTCAGCATCACTGAGTTTTCATCGTGGATTAACAGAAACATGTTGCCTGTAGAATGAATCACATTTCTTGTTACACCAGGTCGATGGCTGGGTCCTCATACGTCGTCACCTAGGAGAATGGCTGCTTGAAACGTGTACCACGCCACTGATGCAATGTCGGCGAGAGTGGAATTATGCTATGGGGTACACTGAGTTGGGCTTCCATGGGACGTATGGTAGTACTCGAAGACACCCTGACAACTGTGAATTACGACACACGAGGCTTCCATGGGACCTATGGTAGTACTCGAAGACATCCTGACAACTGAAAACTACGTGAACATTATTGCGAATCACATGCATCCCTTGATGGCTGAAGTCTCCTCTAAGGGGGATACATATTCCAGCAGGATAACTCTCAGCGACACAAGGCCAGAATCTTGCTGCAGTGGTTTGAGGACCATGGCAGTGAACTCGCATTTATGTCTTAGCCAACAAATGCGCCTGATCTTTACCAATTGGAAGACATATGGGTCGCCAACTGTGTGCCTACCAACCACAGTCCTGTAGCTTGTGGGAATTTAGTGACCTGTCAGTAGACATCTGGTGCCACATACTTCAGGAAACCTATCCAGTACTATCCATGTCCAGCAGAATCGCTGCTGTACTGTGTATGAGAAGCGGACCAACACGCTGTTAAACAGGTGGTAACAATGTCTTTGTTCATCGGTGTGACACTAGGCCCGAAATTATTTGTTTCAAAGATATAAGATCTCAGGTTTCGGGAAGACACGTGACGTCGTACAGGCTACTTTAGGATGAAGTGCGGAAGTTCATTACGCTAAACATGGCCCAGTGACACACTGGTACCTGCCTGCTAAAGTACACTACTGGCCATTAAAATTGCTACACCAAGAAGAAATGCAGATGATAAACGGGTATTCATTGGACAAATATATTATGCTAGAGCTGACATGTGATTACATTTTCACGCAATTTGGGTGCATAGATCCTGAGGAATCACTACCCAGAACAACCACCGCTAGCCGTAATGACGGCCTTGATACGCCTGGGCGTTGAGTCAAACAGAGCTTGGATGGCGTACAGGTATAGCTGCCCATGCAGCTTCAACACGATACCACAGTTCATCAAGAGTAGTGACTAGCGTATTGTGACGAGCCACTTGCTCGGCCACCATTGATCAGACGTTTTCCATTGGTGAGAGATCTGGAGAATGTGCTGGCCAGGGCAGCAGTCGAACATTTTCTGTATCCAGAAAGGCCCGTATAGGACCTGCAACATGCGGTCGTGCATTATCTTGCTGAAATGTAGGGTTTCGCAGGGATCGAATGAAGGGGAGAGTCACGGGTCGTAAGACATCTGAAATGTAACGTCCACTGTTCAAAGTGCCGTCAATGCGAACGAGAGGTGACCGAGACGTGTAACCAATGGCACCCCATACCGTCACGCCGGGTAATACGCCAATATGGCGATGACGAATACACGCTTCCAATGTGCGTTCACCGCGATGTCACCAAACACGGATGCGACCATCATGATGCTGTAAACAGAACCCGGATTCATCCGAAAAAATGACGTTTTGCCATTCGTGCACCCAGGTTCGCAGGCGCTCCTGTCTGTGATGCAGCGTCAAGGGTAACCACAACCATGGACTCCGAGCTGATAGTATATGCTGCTGCAAACGTCGTCGAGCTGTTCGTGCAGATGGTTGTTGTCTTGCAAACGTCCCCATCTGTTGACTCAGGGATCGAGACGTGGCTGCACGATCCGTTACAGCCATGCGGATAAGATGCCTGTCATCTCGACTGATAGTGATACGACGCCGTTGGTATCCAGCACGGCGTTCCGTATTACCCTCCTAAACCCACAGATTCCATATTCTGCTAACAGTCATTTTATCTCGAGCAACGCGAGCAGCAATGTCGCGATACGATAAACCGCAATCGCGAAAGGCTACAATCCGACCTTTATCAAAGTCGGAAACGTGATGGTACACATTTCTCCTCCTTACACGAGGCATCACAACAACGTTTCACGAGGCTACGCCGGCCAACTACTGTTTGTGTATGGAAACTTTCCTCATGTCAGTACGTTGTAGGTGTCGCCACCGGCTCCAACCTTGTGTGAATGCTCTGAAAAGCTAATCATTTGCATATCACATCATCTTCTTCCTGTCGGTTAAATTTCGCGTCTGTAGTACGTCATCTTCGTGGTGTAGCAATTTTAATGGCCAGTAGTTTATATACTTCACGCAACACGATGTCGCCCCTGCACGTACCAAAGTACGTATCCCATCGCCCATACGTATATATTACCTAGCATGGTGGAGCAAAGATAAGACATTGGACTTGCAGTCCATAGGACGGTAGTTGAAACCCCCCTACCGGCAATTCAAATTGATTATTTTCCTTAAACCGATTAAGATTAATACCGCAGTGGTTCCCGTGAAAAGGACACGTCATTTTCCTTCCCCATACCTCTCCAGCACGAGTTTGTGCTCTGTCGCTAATGAATGCATTGGCGTCGGGTCCTTCAACAATAATCTTCCTTCATTCGTCCATTCCAGGTGGTGTATAAACACCGTGCACCAATTCCTTAACCTTCATGATTATCTCACTTACGAATTGGACTTCTCATTCGTAAATTTACGTGTATTTTTCTCCTCTGCGTACAGTGTGGGTCGAGTACTTTAATTGGAATTTTACTTAAAAGTATTAGTTTGGCCCTATAACATCTGAAATAAATAAATCACCCATCAAATTAATAATAAAGGAATTCATCTGACTACGAAATTAAAAACAGCTCTGCGATACCACAGGATGTAACCTGCCAACGTATTCTTCCTTTCGTCAAGTAGTGTCGTAAAGCTGTTTTTCCCCAATTAGTTTCAATACGTCTTGATTAGTTACACTACCTACTTACCTTGTATGCAGCATTATTCTATAAACACCACGTTTTAAAAACTGCTGTTTTTCCTTGTCTTTACTGTTTCTCCCTCATATTTCGTTTGCATATGAAAATGCAAAGGAACAGGAAACGGAGAGGTGTCCTCAACCTAGACGTCAGTTTGGACACTTTCGCGCTGCTCCAGGTATGGCCCGGAGGAGGTGGTACGCACTGTGAAATGACTTGCCCAGTTGATTACAGGAAGACATCCAGCTTAGCGAGGACTCCAGACTATGGAAACTTGGCTTTTTTCACTTTAACGAACACTGACAAAGGGAAAGAAGGAATGAGGGGAAAAAATCATAGGAGCAACTGAGGACTGAACATTTGGATTTGTAGTTTATCATATGTCTGCTGAGCCACTGTCTTAATATTTCGTGCAGACATCCGTGATAATGGGTCACAATGTCCGCATTTTAACTAACGATTACGTAAATGCAATAAACTTAGGATAAACGTAATCGATCTACGACTTAGCAGCTTCGTGCCCCACCTTTCGCCTTTAATCTCTCCGTCTACATAGATAGAAAGACCCATTATCGTATGATTACAGGATTGAAGTACAATCACTGGAAACAGTTACTTCCATTAAATATCTAGGAGTGCATCTACAGAGCTAGTCATAGTGGAGAGAGCACATGAAACTAATGCAGGAAAGTCACATGCCAGACTGGTATTGATTGCAAGACTCCTCAGAAAATGTAGTCTGGCAACAATGGAAGTACCCTAGTAAATCTTTGTTCGACCAGTACTTGAATTTTGCTCGTCAGTATTGGATTGGTACAAGATATGGTTGGTAGAAGAAATACAGAATATCCAAAGAAGAGCAGCCCGTTCGGTTACATGTTATTTAGTAAATACAGATGCGTCACAGAGATGATGAAGCAACCAACTTGCACGACGCTGCATCCTCCGTCACGGTGTGGGTTACTGTTAAAGTTTTCAGAGCATAGGTTTATGGAGGAGTCAGCAAATACATTGCTTTCTCCTCCGTATACCTCACGAAAAAGCCATGAAGATAAAATTAGAGGGATGATCGAGCCCATACGGAGGCTTACCGGCAATCGTTCTTCCTGCCAACCATTCGCTTCTAGCACAAGAAAGGAGGAAGTGACAATGGTACAAAAATTACTCTCTGCCAAATTCCATAAGGTGCACTGCTGAGTGTAGGTATAGATTTAAATGTAGAACATTCAACACGGGATGTAAATGGAATGATCTCACCCGATTTCTTCACCATTATAGGAACTCCGATGCAGCTCGCAAAAAACGACCCCCTTCTAACACAAACAGAAGTGAAGTCGACGAAAAGTAGGACCAAAATGGCGGAAGCAAGTTAAGGCAAGGAACATATCGTGGCCTCTAAACCACGAAAGCTTCCTATTGGCTGAGAGCCAAACCGACTTCCCAGAGATGAAAAGTGCCTCATTGGGCACATAATGAGTTTGCTCAAAAAGTTTATTTCGATCTGTCGAATCTGATTATAGCAGAGACATGCAAAGTATAGCAAAGGTAATGTTGGGATTTATGGAAAGCAAAAATGTAGTGAGTAAAACGAAACTGACAGATTAACAGGAAACTTTCAAGCTTATGGTTTTACGCGAAGTCTCTCCAGCGGCCGTGGCCGGAGTCCATGTCATCTGGCGAGACAAATTACGTGACTTATTGCTCCCAAGCATCGGACCGGATCAGTATTCTGCACTGTTATTGTTGAAACACTGTCTTAATTACGGTCACCAGCTTTACTTTGATCTGCTAGATAGGGCTAAAACAATCAGTTGCTCAAAACCAATTATTGATGTCTGTTAGCTATTCAATTGCATTCAGAAAGATTCCAGTACCTGAGCACTGGACTACAAAATGTACAAATGTTAGGTGTCCGTTTTTCTGGAAACATCATCTAACTTATGTAAATTAATACTGAAAGAGAAATTTGACCAGAGTATTTAACTGACGCCCAGTAATATGATAAACAGCAGAACTAGTGAGCATTGGTAACTGACTAATCTAACCTTACTCCTCTTTTACTGTTCGTTTGCATTTGCATGTAGATGTGAGAGAACGTTGAAAATATTCTGAATGGTGGAAAAAGCACGTGCATTACCAAGGACATTAGACTCAGCCACTATATTCGGAGCCAATTTCCGAAAGGCTTGCGGAGGTATAGGCGAGGGTCAGTAGCACATTCCCCATCAGCCATGTTTTGCGAGTGCCGCATCTGGACCTCTAGCTTTATTCTGAATGAACACGGATAGGGTCTCACGTCGTACAGACTCCTGGGGAAGACAATTCACAACTTCGACGTGGAAAGAGAAGGTTTGATTTTTAGCAGAAGGCACTATTGTGTTCAAATGTAGAAAGTTGATTGTTTCTTCAGAAAGCACCAGGCACTAAGGACAATCATCTCGAAGACTTATACCTGTACTGAAGCTTTCAAAATGTGAGACATCGCTGAACATATTGAGTCTGTAAAAAACAAATGTTGACATAATGTAAGAACTGCGCTAATGTAAATAAACTACAGGTTAGAGAGAGAAATGGGATGGTGACTCAGAGAGAGATAAAAAGTGAAGTGACTTCTTTTGTGGATATAGTAGGACAAACATTACTAGTTAATCTTCTAGAGGAAGGAAACTAGTGTTTTGTAAAAGCATTTTTATCGGCGCTTAGAAGATCTGGAGCCCTGTCGATCTGAATTTAGTAAGAGACGCAAAACGTACCAATGCAAGGGTTTTTTTCTCAGTAATTATTCGATCGAAAATCACTTCGTCTTTGATTTTCATTTCCAACTCGATCTCCATCTTCGGGATCCTCCATCACCAAACTTACATGCTGAGTGCTACCGTTGACACTCCTGACCTGCCACACTACCTGAGCTGATGTATTCGAGCTGATCTCCACTTAGCTGCTGGCGGGGGTCATTGGTGCTGTCAACGATTGATTCTATAGCCACTTTAGCCTCCACCTGCTCTACCACGATGAGCTGGAGAGCCAGCTACAAGACGATGTGCAGGGTTAAAAATTTTATAGTAATTCGGTTACTTCCAGCTTCACTCTGAAGACTTATGTTTTAACGCCAATGAACAGGCTGCTTTCAACTCCAGCTGCAGGTGTGACTTATTCCCTCCTATTGTACTATCTGTTTTCAATTAACATAATAAAAGTCAATCATCAATTCACAATTATAATTAATTTACTTGCAAAATTCTTATCGTCTTTCCCTCTGGCCACTATGTCAGATATGCCAAAACCTCGTTATAATTACATTCCCACAGTTTGTCATTAATTTTTATCAATAATTTTATTTTAATAAATCAAAGTATCTGTGATTTATGTCTCATTTAGCAGTAGTAAGTTTCCCTCGTCGTTATTATGGAGGACTCTAATCTTATTGCGACACCTTCTAGCCTTACCTTCCAGCTTTAAAACCAAGTCACTGTGCAACAGGTAACAGTCAATACGCTAAATCCGGTTTGTCCCTATTTACTTACAATGACCGTCCGCATAGGTAAAACAGGATAACAGTTCAAAGTCGAAGTCAATAGGACAGAAGTCACAAAAAAGTGTCATGCTTAAAGTCTGAACTCCCCAAACTTAGCTCTTTCATTAAAAACCACGTCCATGTGGTTCACACTTTCATGATGTGACTAGAGAATTGGACAACTACTGATCATAAATCAACCCCAGCACACGGGAAGCATACTTTCAAATTCTGGTAGACTGTATGTAATGGGAAAAATAACGTTGTTGATCAGTAACTACCGACTTAAGGACTGTTGAACATTTTAAATCACAACCTCCACTCCAGAGGGCACACAACTTGCCTCCCGTACCTGGGACTGCTGCCGATCAACTCCTCTGCCCTGCGGGCGACCAACAACTGGAACGTTCTGACCTCTCAGTGGTCAGGCTCTGGAGCAGAATGCAAGCATTCTCAGTCGTCATTTTCTTATTCCAGAAAGAGTACTTTTACAAACAGTTTTGCTTCTTGCCAGGACATTCCAGCCTGATTGCGAAGAAGACTCGATGTAATGGAAAAGTCACGAGTACTTAAACCAGTCCAGTAGGCTTGGCCCACAACCAACTACGGTGGATTAGAGAAACACAAACCCATTAGGGAAATCCCACCTCCGCTACTGGCAGCATGCTGCTCCTTGTACCCGTAACAGTCAATAGGGAGCTGGGAGTGAAATTTTACAAAGTCGTTGTTGTTGTTATTGTTTTCAGTTTGAAGTCTGGTTTTAAGCAGGTCTTTGCGCTAATCCGTTCTGTGTAGGTACTTCTAACTACGCCCATTTAAACGTCTTTACTGTAGTTAAGCGTTTGTATTCCTCTACAATCTTAACCCTGTACCCTTCCCTCCATGTGGCCATTGCAGTAATGGATACAGCACTAGACTCCAGTCCTAGAGGTTCCGGGCTTAGTCCCGGATAGGGGCGAAAACTTTTTCTCGTTCCAGTACCTCCAGAATGGTCCCAGGTTCACTCAGACAGGTGTCGAAATGAGTACCAGGGATCTTTCCCAGGGTAAAAGGCGGCCAATGCGATGGGCCCGCCACACCTTGGCCTCCTTAGTTAGTGTTGTGGCGAATAGAAAGGCTGCACTCTAGCTGCTGTCAGACCGATAGTCCGGTCACGGGCTTGCGCCACAGATTTTACCTTTTACAATTCCTTCCGTTACCAAACTGACGATTCTTTGGCGACTCGGGATCTGTCCTATCAACCGGACGTTTCTTTTAATGAAGTTGTACCACAAATTTCTTTTCTCCCAGTTCAGTTCAGTACCTCGTCATTAGTTATTCGATCTAACCTTGTACTCTTCAGCATTCTTCTGTAGCACCACACTTCAAAAGCTTCTATTCTCTTCTTGACTGCGCTGTTATCGTCCACACTTCACTTCTGTACAAGGCTGCACTCCCTATAAACATCTTCGAAAATACTTCATTACATTTATTTTCAATGTAATGAATTTTCATTTTTTTCAGAAATGTTTTGCTCGCTATTGCTGGTTTGCATTTTATATCCTCTGTACTTCGGGCGTCTTCGGTTATTTTGGTGACTAAACAGCTAAACTCACCAAGAACTTACAGTGTCCCGTTCCCTAATCTAATTGCCTGATTTATTTCGGCTACATCCAATTACCCAGATTTTTCTTTTGTTGATATTCCAAACACATATTTGCAAAACGTTATTTATACCGTTCAATTGATCTTACACGTCCTTTGCCGTCTTGAGAAAACTGCAGTACCGTGGTGGAGAATTTCATAGTTCTTATTTTTCTCGCTGAACTTAAATTCCGTCTCCGAATTTCCCCTTGGTTTCCTGTACCGCTTGCTCAATGTACAAGTTAAATAACATGGTGGAGAGGCTACAACACTGTCTCACTTCCTTACATACTGCTGGTTCCTTTTCATGTCCTTGAACTCTTACAACTGCAATATGGTTGCTGTACAAGTTGTCGATAACACTCCGCTCTCTGGTTTTACCCCTCCTAACTTCGGAATTAATGATGATGGCGTCCTCTTGGGTAAAATATTCCGGAGGTAAAATAGTCCTCCATTCGGATCTCCGGGCGGGGACTACTCAAGAGGATGTCGTTATCAGGAGAAAGAAAATTGGCGTTCTACGGATCGGAGCGTGGCAGGTAGGTTAGAAAATTTAAAAAGGGAAATGGATAGGTTGAAGTTAGATATAGTGGGAATTAGTGAAGTTCGGTGGCAGGAGGAACAAGACTTCTGGTCAGGTGACTACAGGGTTATGAACACAAAATCAAATAGGGGTAATGCAGGAGTAGGTTTAATAATGAATAGGAAAATAGGAATGCGGGTAAGCTACTACAAACAGCATAGTGAACGCATTATTGTGGCCAAGATAGATACGAAGCCCACACCTACTACAGTAGTACAAGTTTATATGCCAACTAGCTCTGCAGATGACGAAGACATTGAAGAAATGTATGATGAAATAAAAGAAATTATTCAGATTGTGAAGGGAGACGAAAATTTAATAGTCATGGGTGACTGGAATTCGAGTGTAGGAAAAGGGAGAGAAGGAAACATAGTAGGTGAATATGGATTGGGGGACAGAAATGAAAGAGGAAGCCGCCTGGTAGAATTTTGCACAGAGCACAACATAATCATAACTAACACTTGGTTTAAGAATCATGAAAGAAGGTTGTATACATGGAAGAACCCTGGAGATACTAAAAGGTTTCAGATAGATTATATAATGGTAAGACAGAGATTTAGGAACCAGGTTTTAAATTGTAAGACATTTCCAGGGGCAGATGTGGACTCTGACCACAATCTATTGGTTATGACCTGTAGATTAAAAATGAAGAAACTGCAAAAAGGTGGGTATTTAAGGAGATGGGACCTGGATAAACTGACTAAATCAGAGGTTGTACAGAGTTTCAGGGAGAGCATAAGGGAACAATTGACAGGAATGGGGGAAAGAAATACGGTAGTAGAAGAGTGGGTAGCTTTGAGGGACCAAGTAGCGAAGGCATCAGAGGATCAAGTAAGTAAAAAGACGAGGGCTAGTAGAAATCCTTGGGTAACAGAAGAAATATTGAATTTAATTGATGAAAGGAGAAAATACAAAAATGCAGTAAATGAATCAGGCAAAAAGGAATACAAACGTCTCAAAAATGAGATCGACAGGAAGTGCAAAATGGCTAAGCAGGGATGGCTAGAGGACAAATGTAAGGATGTAGAGGCCTATCTCACTAGGGGTAAGATAGATACTGCCGACAGGAAAATTAAAGAGACCTTTGAGGCCTATCTCACTAGGGGTAAGACAGATACTGCCTACAGGAAAATTAAAGAGACCTTTGGAGATAAGAGAACGACTTGTATGAATATCAAGAGCCCAGATGGAAACCCAGTTCTAAGCAAAGAAGGGAAAGCAGAAAGGTGGAAGGAGTATATAGAGGGTCTATACAAGGGCGATGTACTTGCGGACAATATTATGGAAGTGGAAGAGGATGTAGATGAAGATGAAATGGGAGATATGATACTGCGTGAAGAGTTTGACAGAGCACTGAAAGACCTGAGTCGAAACAAGGCCCCCGGAGTAGACAACATTCCATTGGAACTACTGAAGGCCTTGGGAGAGCCAGTCCTGACAAAACTCTACCATCTAGTGAGGAAGATGTATGAAACAGGCGAAATACCCTCAGACTTCAAGAAGAATATAATAATTCCAATCACAAAGAAAGCAGGTGTTGACAGATGTGAAAATTACTGAACTATCAGTTTAATAAGTCACAGCTGCAAAATACTAACACGAATTCTTTACAGACGAATGGAAAATTAGTAGAAGCCAACCTCGGGGAAGATCAGTTTGCATTCCGTAGAAACACTGGAACACGTGAGGCATACTGACCTTACGACTTATCTTAGAAGAAAGATTAAGGAAAGGCAAACCTACGTTTATAGCATTTGTAGACTTAGAGAAAGCTTTTGACAATGTTGACTGAAATACTCTCTTTCAAATTCTAAAGGTGGCAGGGGTAAAATACAGGGAGCGAAAGGCTATTTACAATTTGTACAGAAACCAGATGGCTGTTATAAGTGTCGAGGGACATGAAAGGGAAGCAGTAGTTGGGAAGGGAGTAAGACAGGGTTGTAGCCTCTCCCCGATGTTGTTCAATCTGTATATTGAGCAAGCAGTAACAGAAACAAAAGAAAAATTCGGAGTAGGTATTAAAATTCAGGGAGAAGAAATAAAAACTTTGAGTTTCGCCGATGACATTGTAATTCTGTCAGAGACAGCAAAGGACTTGAAAGAGCAGTTGAATGGAATGGACAGTGTCTTGAAAGGAGGATATAAGATGAACATCAACAAAAGCAAAACAAGGATAATGGAATGTAGTCTAATTAAGTCGGGTGATGCTGAGGGAATTAGATTAGGAAGTGAGGCACTTAAAGTAGTAAAGGAGTTTTGCTATTTGGGGAGCAAAATAACTGATGATGGTCGAAGTAGAGAGGATATAAAATGTAGGCTGGCAATGGCAAGGAAAGCGTTTCTGAAGAAGAGAAATTTGTTAACATCCAGTATTGATTTAAGTGTCAGGAAGTCATTTCTGAAAGTATTCGTATGGAGTGTAGCCACGTATGGAAGTGAAACATGGACGATAAATAGTTTGGACAAGAAGAGAACAGAAGCTTTCGAAATGTGGTGCTACAGAAGAATGCTGAAGATTAGATGGGTAGATCACATAACTAATGAGGAAGTATTGAATAGGATTGGGGAGAAGAGAAGTTTGTGGCACAACTTGACCAGAAGAAGGGATCGGTTGGTAGGACATGTTCTGAGGCATCAAGGGATTACCAATTTAGTATTGAAGGGCAGCGTGGAGGGTAAAAATCGTAGAGGGAGACCAAGAAATGAATATACTAAGCAGATTCAGAAGGATGTAGGTTGCAGTAGGTACTGGGAGATGAAAAAGCTTGCACAGGATAGAGTAGCATGGAGAGCTGCATCAAACCAGTCTCAGGACTGAACACTACAACAACAACAACAACTTCGGAGTTTTAAATAGTGTGCTTCTCTATTCGTATAAAGAAAACGCATTTTTCGCGGTGCTATATTGGCGTTTCTTATCCCACATGCTTTTGGCCTGTTATGTGAAAGGCGTCTCCAGCGGATCTCTTAGAATAGTACACTTACTGAAATATATTAATAATATATTCAGTACAGTTTCTGTCCTTACTTTGTGCATAAATGAAACGGTAGATACAGAATATGATTATAACTAACATTTCATTTACGTAAATGATCGAGATGTAAACTGCTTTTAATATGTATTTGATATGTTTAAAGCAAAATCTGCGTACCATTTTAAACACATAGTGAAAATGCCTGTTACACAAAACGTGAAACGCATTTCTGATAGTAAATACAGTTACTGGAGCACAAAAAGAGTAATATGTTTATAAACCACCATATATAAGTTTTCAGAAGGAATTTTTCACTCTGCAGCAGAGTGTGCGCATATTTGAAACTTCCTCGCGTATTAAAACTCTGTACCGGACTGGGACTCGAACTTGGACCTTTGCCGTTCGCTTTCGCAAGTAAGTGGTCTGCTGATTGAACTGTCCAAAGATGGCTCAGGAACCCCCGCCCACTGGACCGCTTTAGCTTTATTTTCGCCTGTACCGCCCAAATTCCACAGTCCTCCTGCATACCATGCGGAACTAGCACTTCTGGAAGGCAGCATATTTCCACAGCCTGGGGGACTGAATTACTCTCTCTGTTGTAGTGAGTGCGCTGAGCTGCCAAATCAAAGCCTGGAAGGTAGGAGTTGTGGAACTGGTGGGAGTAAAATTGTAAAGCGGAAATCAGGAGCGGTGCTTGGATAGCTCACGAGGAGAACACGGCAAGTGCCAAAAACTGATTTCTCAGAAATTTAACTCTGGGGAAGAAGAGTCAAAATAAGCGAACACATGTGTCGGCTTACCCTTAAATACTAGACCGTTTCAGAGAAAACGACGATCAAAGTTTTTGAAGAAATTTAGATGCTGTTTAGCATGCGTTGAGGTCACCTGCAGTGGTGGCACAGTGAATAGTATGGCAGCGTCTCACTTTAGCGCCTCATATTCGAAACCGAATTATTGTTTTAATTTATTTTATTATTATTTATCAACTCACGTCCGTAGAAGGTTACTACATGCGTGTTTCTGATCAAGTTAGGGGGGACAAATGCGTTATATTAATTGTAAGATTACAACTGGGTTTCACAATAAGTGTCATACATTTTTGATTTATATACATGTGTGTGTGTGTGTGTGTGTGTGTGTGTGTGTGTGTGTGTGGTATTCTGAAGTTTAAATACCTTTTTAAATTCTCATGTTCTTGGATTTTATTTTGATATCAATTTTTATATTTTACTTTTATATGAGGGTCACTCCAAACGAAATGCATACTATTTTTTTTTAAATCCATCTTTTATTCTACATGTTTGAAAGTTTCACAGTGTGTAGATACATCCTTTAGGAACAATATTTTCATTTCTCCACATAATTTCCATCCCTCTCAACTGCCTTACGCCATCTTGGAACCAGCGCCTGTATACCCGCATGGTAAAATTCTGCACCAACCTGTTGGAGCCACTGTTTGGCAGCGCGCACAAGGGAGTCATCATCTTCAACCCTTGTTCCACGAAGAGAGTCTTCCAGTTTTCCAAAGGGATTATAGTCACATAGAGCCAGGTCTGTGGACTGTAAGGCGGGTGCTTCAATGTTGTCCATCCAATTTTTGTGATCGCTTCCATGGTTTTTTGACAGACATGTGGCCGTGCATTGTCGTGCAACAGCAAAACATCTTGCTTTTGCCTATGTGGTCGAACACGACTTAGTCGAGCTTGAAGTTTCTTCAGTGTCGTCACATATGCATCAGAATTTATGGTGATTCCACTTGGCATTATGTCCACAAGCAAGAGTCCTTCAGGATCGAAAAACACCGTACCCATAACTTTTCCAGCAGGAGGTGTGGTTTTGATTTTTTTTCTCGGGTGAATTTGCATGATACCACTCCATTGATTGCCTCTTCGTCCCTGGTGAAAAATGATGGAGCCATGTTTCATCATCTGTCACAATTCTTCCAAGAAATTCATCTCCACCATTCTCGTACTGTTCCAAAAGTTCGCAGCATACCGTTTTTCTTGTTTCTTTGTGAGCCACTGTCAACATCCTGGGAACCCATCTGGCACAAACCTTTTTTAACGCCAACACTTTCAGTATTCTGCAAACACTTCCTTCCTCTATTCCAACGTAGCGTGACAATTCGTTTACTGTGATGAGACTTTCAGCAGTCACCAATTCGTTAGCTCTCTGCACATTGTCTGTAGTTTGTACAGTACGAGGCCTGCCGCTGCGAGGACAATCCTCAATATTGCCGTGCCCGCTTTCATCACGTAACCTGCTTGCCCACCAACTAGCTGTACTGCGATCGATAGCAGCATCTCCATACACCTTTTTCAACCTCTTGTGGATGTTTCCCACTGACTCGTTTTCACAGCAGAGGAATTCTATGAAATAAAATTGCTTCTGACGAACGTCAAGTGTAGCAGCCATCTTGAAGACATGCTGTGACGGCACCACTCACGGGAACAGGTTGAACTAAGTTTGAAAACAAACGGGAAGGATGTATGCACACACTGTAAAACTTTCACACGTGCAGAATGAAAACTGTATTTTCACAAAAATAGTGTGCATTTCTTTTGGACTGACCCTCGTGTTTATTCTTCCGGAAGATTTCGTGCATTCCGTTGGATGACACCGATCGTAGAAACATTCGAAAAGTAGAAGTCCCGATCACCACGAGGATCGCGTGAAGGCAGGTTTGCCACAGTACATTTCTTCGTATGAATCTCACTCAGGATAGAGACGTCGTTAATATTGTTGCAGATTTGATATTGGCAATAATTTGACGGAAAACCACGCATAACGGCAACTTTACTAAAAACTGGCGCTCGCAATTGATTATGAATCAAGGAATTCCACAAAAAACACTTTCAAATGATCTTCTCGTTCATTTCTTCCTTTCTTTCCTTTTTTTAAATTTATTCGCCACACATACAATTAGCAGATGAATAAAGCCAACTTTACTTCAATATACACTGGAAAATATTTGTGTGGTAATATTCTATGGACGTGGTTATATAAATGAAAAATAAAATAAACAAAATAATCGAGTTTTGAACATGGGTCGCAAAGGTATGAATCAGCGACGCTAGCCACTCTTTTTTATTACTCCACAAAAACAGTAATAAAAATGACTAGCTTACAGTGAAATAAGGTGACAGCTAATTGTAGTCATCAGTTACAGCATTCACAGACTGAGGAATGATATGAAGTCTTCAACAGTAGCACATGGAAACAAATTTAACAACTCCTCCATTCGAGAGGCACCTTCACTGTCACCTTCAACTGGCAGCAGTTCAGCATCCACTTTTTCTTCTTCTGCAGGCCGAGGTTCCTCTTCATCAATGCCCAGGCCAAACTTAATCATTTAGTAAATCCTTGATGTAAGCTCCTTAGTCTCCTCCAGAGTAAATTATGGGGACAGAAGAGCACTTCCGAACACTGACATCGCAAAGTCCTTCGCTGCCTTGTCGTTTTTGTCGGTTTCAGCTTTCTAACAGCATCCTTAGGGAGTTCAAAACCTTCCTTTGTAACAGACAGCAAATGTTTGCCGGCCATATTCTTGTGTCTGATATACTACTGTTTCATGTTTCATACGTGACATGTGGGGAAAATTAGGGTCCGGAATGCGCTGCAGAGCCACGGCTTAGGTTGAAGTGTTTACTCATTTAAAGGCACATAAAGCGCTTCGAAAACTTTGACCGTCGGTTTCTCATGAACGGTCCTACATCTACGGACAAGCTGACACATATGTTCGCTTATTTTGACCCCTCTTTCATTGAGCGAAGTTTCTGGGAAGTCGGGTGACGGCACTTACCGTGTTTTCTTCGTCAGTTGGTAGAGCACTTGTCCATGAAAAGCATAGGTCACAGGTTCGAAGCTCGGTCCAGCATATATTTTTAATCTCCTAGGGAGTTTCAGTTCATATAGTTGCTATGGAAAATGGCCATTCCAACACTTTTCATCTGGCATTGTATTTACCATTGCCGTAAGTAGGGTGTATGTAAAAGACCAATGAAAGAAATAGAAAAAAACCGTCACACTGTTTGACCCGCACGGCCTCCTCTCTGGCCGACCACTGCAGGCGGGGAAGTTCGCAGATCCGCCTGTCGGAGCGCGCATTCCTGGCGTTCGGCGTCGCCTGGGAACCCCGCGCAGCGCACCGCCTATTCTATGCAAATGCGGCCGCCCGCGCCCGCCGACCAAGTCCGTGTCACTCCGCCGCGACACAGCCGGCGACAGCGGCCGGGAGCCAAGCCGCCCACGTGCGAGACACGCGGCGTGTACCCGCCACCACAACACTGCTACAGTAGCAGCTCTGCGGTGACCTGCTGCAACGATTCTCTCCTGGTCCAGTTCCTCCGGGGATGATTCGGGCTGAAACGTCAGCGGCTTGGAGACTTGAAATTCTGAACAGAGCTTTTATGTCGTTATGGTTACTCTCCCGTGGGGGAACAAGTACGTGCGATTGACCTGAACACATATTGAAGTACGAGAGACGTTTCATAAATAACGCACAGTTTAGATTTACTGTGGATTGTTTGATGCAACAACAATGACAACTACGTCAGACGTACACTACTGGCCATTAAAATTGCTACACCAAGAACAAATGCACATGATAAACGGGTATTCATTGGACAAATATGTTATACTAGAACTGACATGTGATTACATTTTCACGCAATTTGAGTGCACAGATCCTGAGAAATCAGTACCCAGAACAACCAGCTCTGGCTGTAATAACAGCCTTGATACGCCTGGGCATTGAGTCAAACAGAGCTTGCACGGTGTGTACAGGTACAGCTGCCCATGAAGCTTCAACACGATACCACAGTTCATCAAGAGTAGTGACTGACGTATTGTGACGAGCCAGTTGCTCGGCCACCATTGACAGACGTTTTCAATTGGTGAGAGATCTGGAGAATGTCCCCAAACACGAATGCGACCATCATGATGCTGTAAACAGAACCCGGATTCATCCGAAAAAAATGACGTTTTGCCATTCGTGCACCCAGGTTCGTCGTTGAGTACACCGTCGCAGACGCTCCTGCCTGTGATGAAGCGTCAAGGGTAACCGCAGGCAGGGTCTCCGAGCTGATAGTCCATGCTGCTGCAAACGTAGTCCAACTGTTCGTGCAGATGGTTGTTGTCTTGCAAACGTCCCCATCTGTTGACTCAGGGATCGAGACGTGGCTGCACGATCCGTTACAGCCATGCGGATGTGTTGGCTGTCATCTCGACTGCTAGTGATACGAGGCCGTTGGGATCCAGCACGGCGTTCCGTATTACCCTCCTGAACCCACCGGTTCCATATTCTGCTAACAGTCACTGGATCTCGACCAACGCGAGCAGCAATTTCGCGGTACGATAAACCGCAATCGCGATAGTCTACAATCCGACCTTTATCAAAGTCGGAAACGTGATGGTACGCATTTCTTCTCCTTGCACGAGGCATCTCAACAACGTTTCACCAGGAAACGCCGGTCAACTGCTGTTTGTGTTTGAGAAATCGCTTGGAAATTTTCCTCATGTCAGCACGTTGTAGGTGTCGCCACCGGCGCCAACCTTGTGTGAATGCTCTGAAAAGCTAATCATTTGCATATCACAGCATCTTCTTCCTGTCGGTTAAATTTCGCGTCTGTAGCACATCATCTTCGTGGTGTAGCAATTTTAATGGCCAGTAGTGTAGTTGGGGGCTTGAGGAAGAAGCAGGTGCTTTTGTTGTTTCGCTCTGTGGTGGTCGTATAAGCATAGACGATAATACAAGACCCAGAGGGACAAAAACATCAATAGATGAACGAAGTGAGAAACTGTGAAACTAGTGGCAGACATTATTGAAGAAGAGGAACTCTGTGGAGCCACGGGATTCTCCAACATTAGTATTCCGTGTTATGATAAATGATTTGAGAAAGAGAAAAATTTCTGCGAGATGGGTCCCACACTGTTTGAATGCTGTAGAGAAGCAGAACCGTCTGGACATTGCAACCTTCAGGCAAGAGGTACGACTAACGGAGGCAATGTTATCGAGAATGGTGTGTCCCAGCTTGACCTTAGGTGATTTTTTGGCTTTGTAATGTGTTTCAACTGATTTTTAGGGAACATCGTTTATCGCTTTGATCTTTCACACCTGGTAGCCTCATACTGAAGCGTCATGATGAAGTTAAAGTGGTTCGAGTGTTCACCATGCTAACTACAGCAGCGACTTTCACAGGAACCGCTCCAGTACACGACCACTGACCTGAATGTAAGCATCAAATGGTCGGTCCACTGACTGTCTTTTCCGTTTAAAGCTTTCTGGCATGTCCGGAAATGTAACAGCAGCGACGGCAATTCTGGCGACTAGGTTTTCTGTTTTCACAACGGTTTCGTACACCAGCTCTTTGATATTCTCCCAGAGGAAAATATTTGAGTGTCAGTACACATTCCCAGTCAGCGACAGCTTACGTTAGCATCACTAACAAGATGTTCCCTAACATTAGAAGTTGACTTCAGAGACGATATGTTCCTCACCTAAATATGTTTTGTTGTTGTTCTCTACTTCCTGAATGAATGTGAACGAATAAATTGAACTGTGTTGTAAATAAATCTGTTGATTCCTCTTAAGATTTTATTGTAGTGGACAATTGCTTTTGAAAGATACCGCAATTTATGGAAAATTGCCTGTGAGCGGCATCATTACAGGTAATAATTACTGCATCTTCACAATTATTGAGACCACTACGGTGCAGTGAACAACTTTGTTTTTTAGGTTAAGTCACAAAGGAAAATAACCATTGTTAGAATCAGAGGAGTTTCTACTGAGGAATAAAAAAAATCAACAGTGGAAAGCAAACGAAATACAAGACGCCTTAGCGGCTTCACCACTTGCCTTCTACGCACATTGTAATGTTGATGCATTAATTTGTTCTGAAAGCGGTGCTGATATTCAAGACAATAAAAGTGGGCTAAAAGCTGTGAGCTATCTGGGGAAGCTAACCTTGCATTACTGAGCAACTGTTTCACTAGGTATCCAGTCTAGCTTACCAAATTCCCAGCCAGACTAACATTAATTATAATGTTTTAGTAGTCATCTTACGATAACCGGTGATATATATATATATATATATATATATATATATATATATATATATATATATATATATATAAAGACAATTTAAATAAAAAGAAATAAATCGGTTTATATTTGGACATTTGTTTTAACATTGATCATTGTTCCATTAAAATTTCAGCATATTAAACTTGATTCATAACTAAACTGGTGCCTTATTTAGGACTGTGAAAATGTGAGTTCGTAATCTTACGGAACACATCAAATATGGAGCCAAGATTGGGAGAGTGCATACAACACTGCATTCATAAAATAACACATGAAGAACGTTGAAACATATGCAAGAGGAAATTAACCATAACCAACCGATTCAATTTTCACCCAAAGAAGTTACGTTCGTAGCACAATCCTGTCCGTCATGAAATTACCACACACTGGTATTCTAAATTCATACTAACTCTCTGTGAAATCTTCCCGAAAAGAATAGCTGAGGGCTACTTTGATGATTACACCACATGCTTCACGTGGTCAACTTGGTTTACGCAAAGAGTGTAACTCCACAATAATTTTGATAATTAAAATAAATTACATCGAAACACAAATTACAAAAGAAAAACCTCGAACTAGTTACTATCGTCTTACTATTAACCTGATGGATCAAACAATTTTAAAGCATGTGGTAGTGGTCTCACAAAGTACACCCCACGTGGGTTGAACATAAAGAAAAGTTGCTATATTGAAAAATATTGTCAAGACAAGACGTTATAATCTCACGCACATTCGCATTTAAGATTGATGATCTTAGTTAGAGTTACTGATCAACACGTGGTTCCACTTTACTCACAAAGTAGTGACAAAGCAACTACCGGAAGATATTCTGAACTTCAGACTCGAATTACACTGCATTGCAATTTAAGATAACATTAGATATTTTAGATCTAAACATGAAATAAAGGTGATTAAATTTTAAGTTAGGCTGAACTTAAGAAATCCATTGTGCTACGGATTTAGCAGAGACGCACTTAGCCGGAGATCTTACCACTTCAGACGCTCGCCGCAGACCGACTGCCCTGGGCCCCTACCGAGGGTGCTTCCAGATACAAAACGGAAGTGACCAGAGAGGCAGCTTCCTATACCAATATTACAAGGGACTGACAGGACCATACTAAGAATAGAAACCTCTTTGCTTTTAGAAAGCGTAGCTACCTGTTCCAACATTGGTCCTACAGTTCTCTAGCAGACAGGCTTGTCTGCTACCATCAAGCATGCAACTGGAAATACATTTGCTCATTCATCCTTTCACACAGAAGGGAAGGGGAATGACAGTATCTTATCATATACAGTATATAAAAGAAAGCGGATGTAGGTTCTGTATGAGACTGTGTGACATGAATTACATATAAACCGTGTTTTAAAGTGTAGTAGTGTGACAGATCGTTCTTGATTATTTGTAAAAGTAACACGTTCCACTGCTCAGTCTCCTCCCAGATAGTCAGAAACACCCCAGTGAATCTAGAAGTGTATGCCTTAAATGACAACAGTTTTAAAAAATTAACATGAAAGGAATCCAACAGAGACCTTTCAACATCATTCTCTATGGGGATTTTAGAAGGAGAAATATGAAAGCTATACCATTTCATAACTTTTTACAGAACAGAAAGAATCTACTTCCAGTTCATCCATTTTACCCCTGGCTACAAGACGTACTGACTATCGTCAGCTGTTGTGAGTTGTGCGAAAGAGAAGTCGTGCCACTCTCTGTGTATTCAAGCAACCAGCTGTGTACCTGTGGTTGCACACATGTGGAAGGAACGTTCGATAGCTTTCTACGTACAAGGGCAGTACTAAAACTAATACAGCCTTGATCATAACTTCTATATTAACTGATGTGCTTTTCGTAAATTTGGCTTTCGATATTTACTGCATCATACTACCGTCATCATACTAAATCCTCCGAGATTCAAGGTGACAGATCTTCAAGGTAGTCCCTATTACCAAATCTTTGGGGTCCTGAAAAAGACCATTTCAATTTAATTTCATACTGACCATGTTTGGCGTGCTGCAGCAGCAACTAGTCAGAGATTCGCCACTGCCCAAGGGACGCCCCAATGTGAATTTTATGTCTAGCACTTTCTTTGGGAGGCTCCTTGCTTGTTCCGGGGGCGGGACACGGAGCAAATGTATGTCAAACATGTGTGAAATCTTATGGGACTTAACTGCTAAGGTCATCAGTCCCTAAGCTTGCACACTACTTAACCTAAAGTATCCTAAGGACAAACATACGCACCCATGCCCGAGGGAGGACTCGAACCTCCGCCGCGATCAGCTGCACAGTCCATGACTGCAGCGCCCGAGACCGCTCGGCTAATCCCGCGTGGCGTGCAAATGTAGATGCTCTTCGTGTTACTAAATTGGCATTGGTTTTTTCTAATCAGAGTACTGTGGCCCAGGATGGAAAAACAGCGCACATGCACGCAAGCTGATGATAAGATAAATCCTGCAATGAGAGTAATTGGTGGTGCTACTAAATCAACACCACTTATATGGCAGCCTGTATTACGCAATATTGCACCATCTTATAGGCGAGAAGTAGCGGCTTTAAGAGAGTTCCAAAAGTGCACTACTTATCATAACCCACTTCTGCATAACTAGCTGCAGAATATACCTGCCAGAAGACTTAAACCCAGAATATCACCCTGAACAACCCAGAAAGCGCCTCTTATACATATGATGCGTGTCAAGAATGGAGAGAGCTTTGGCAGAAGTTCACTCCAGCAAATTCTCGTCTCGGTGCTGATCCTGCTCAATACGTAAATGGATTTGATCTTCCTAGGAACGGCCACCTCCGGATCGATTCCTTACAGGACATGGAGGGTGAGGTGCCTGTTTATGTGACAAGGGGTTGAAAGATGCCCGATGTGCGACTGTGGAGTTGCTGTGAAAAGTATGCAGCACCTGACTGAAGAATGTTTAGCATGAATATTTCCTTGTGGACTCAGTGACCTGCGTTTGACACCAGCAAGACCTGTGGACAAGTTAAGAGACCTAACAATTCAGTTATAAAATTCTCGAGTGTTTGTTGTTTAAATAATTATGTTAGTGTTTGTACTTTGCACTTTTTATGTTTATTTAGTCATTTATATAACAATCTAAAACGACCATATAAACCATACAAATAATAATGACAATAATAATAAAATATGATGTGTTATAATAAGAGTAAAAAACTATCATTATTATTATTTTTATTATTTTTTGCAACACATCCTAGAACACATCAGTAATGGAACAAAGGGGGTATCACCCCACTCTGCATTTTGCCACATTTATTCAATATGGCAGACCCAAGATGGCGGCCATAGATGCGGCAACGTTGCACTGACGTTACGGAGTAAAATTCAAATTTTGGTAGGAAAATAGGCCAATTGGGCTACTTCCATGTGAGTAACTCCACCCCCTCCCCACCTCCCCATTTCCCTCTCTTCCCCTCCCCCATATGGAAATTGGCGGGAAAATGACTCTGTGCTGGGCTGCCAGATATGATGGACGTAAGTCTTCACTTTGTATGTAGTGTGGTATACTGTTCATTTAAACAATTTGAGTTGCCATTGATCAAGCAGTATGTAGTAGCGCCATCCAGTGTGTTCACCTTGAGGTTCAGAGGTCAACTAATCTAGTTCACCACACCAACACCAGAGGGTGCTGTTGACCCTCCCCTCCTCCCATGACGTAATCCAATATGGCGGCCCGTGGAAAACATGGCGGTAAATTCCCTCAGCCTGTGTCGAGGTGCTGGACTGGGAGGACCTCACAACGATAGGCTAATATAGCGTGCACAAGCCATTGTTTAAATGATTTGTTTAAAAATATTGTTTATAAATATTGTTTATTTACTTCTGAAATCGCGATACACCTCGAATCTAACGGTGGTGTTTAAGTAATTTAAATAATGTTAAACAAATGCAGTTCTTTTCTTTTATTCTTATAGCGAAAGGAACCCTGTAATTACACTGTCACAGATCGTGTTAAAAATATGTGAAAAACTTCATCGCACACCCTCTGTGCACCAGAGTCGTAGCCACTGGAAGAAGCCATATGCTGGGCCGCTGCACCAGCCACCGAGCACCGGCAACTGCAGGGCATCTGCGCTAAGCACTTCCTGTCACGCTGAAAATACCCGCAGCTTTCTTCGTTATCCCTGGCACTCTTTCACTCTTTGTGGTACACAGATACCCCTTGTCATTGAACATGAACTGCTTCAGGAGTTATTAAATCTGGTGTTTAAAGAATGTGCAGAATATTCTCACATACGTACCTAGAAGTTGTCACAGGAGCTAAATGTACCACAGCACAAAGAGGGAAAGAGAGGCCTTTGTAGATGACAAGATGTTTAAATAAACTATCTGCAATGTAACTACACGTTTTGTTCTGAGGAATACCACATCACTCGTGAACACAGATGCCGCGCGGGATTAGCCGAGCGCTATAAGGCGCTGGAGTCATGGACTGTGCGGCTGGTCCTGGCGGAGGTACGAGTCCTCCCTCGGGCATGGGTGTGTGTTTGTCCTTAGGATACTTTAGGTTAAGTAGTGTGTAAGCTTAGGGACTGATGACCTTAGCAGTTAAGTCCCATAAGATTTCACACATATTTGAACATTTTTTTGAAGACAGTTGCTGAAAAGATTGCCTCGGATTCTAGCACACGTCCAAGGCCTCCCAGCCTTCCTCCCTGAGACACTTTGTACGGTTTTGTGGGAAATAACACAGCCTTCCCTTGTCTTTCAGCATGGGCTAAATCAGGAGATATTAACTCCAGCTGAATAAGCCTCTAAACACATTTTCAAAAACGTTGCTGCACAGCAATTTGATTCAGGATGTGTCATAAAAAAACCGGTAAACAATTTGGCGGGGTGGATTTCACAAAGTGAATATACCTTTCCGCAGTAGGAAATATTAGTTCAAACAACAATCGGCACTGCTCTGGAGTACTTGCGTGCTTAAACAAATTAGGTAATATGTTTGACACCTCAATACATTTGCAAATGTTGCTTTAAACAATTTGTTTCAAATATACTCACACACAAAACACTGCACTGTCTTCCGAGGTGCACATGGAATGCATTACATAAAAATAACTGAATGTAAATACACTCGAAAATACATTGGGCAGGAATATTTTTTATAAATTGAAGCTAAAACGAATAAGCGCGAATACACAGCTTCAAAACTCAGAACACTATCCAGCATCACGTAAAAAATATTGTTGAATACACTATTACAGTAGTTTGCTGCACAAGGCACAGTCATAACCCAGAACCTGGGAAATGGTACTTTTGCCAGCGGCCACAGCTGGCCAGAGAGTAAACCGGCAACCGAAAGTGGACCACTCCGGTCAGATCAACGAGTACGTCCAGCACAAAAACAAATCAGTGGAACAAGTTGGTATTTCCAGAACCAGCACGCAAAAGGCGAGCGAAATCCGTGACCAGCAGACCGGTATCAACTTGTCCTGCTGGAGGCTGAAAAAATACATCAGCCACATGCTGTGGAACAGTCTCCTGCAGTGAATACACAGCCCCAGCAGTCGTGTAAGTATAGGAAAAGAAATAGCTATGTAATTAAAAATGATGTGCTTCGTCTTGTTACAACAACTATTCTAGAGGGGAAGACCTCCTAGACAGGAAGTTGGAGACTATTCACCAACTGCAGCAGCCGTCTCCGCTACCCAGTGAGACAGCAGAGCAGCCCTGTAAGTGGAAAAAAATAATTATAATTTTTTTGCTTGTTTGTGTCTGTAGTATAGAAGGTTTCTCTTCTTCGCTAACAAATATTTATACATATCTTTTTGTTGTTGTAGACGAAATGGATCGGAGGCACCATATCGGTTCTGGCGAGGGTGAGATACCTGAATGGGTCAGGCTAGTGGCTCTAGATGAAGAGCTGCGAAGGCAGCGTGACCTGGCCCTTTAGAGGAGACTGACTTTCCTGAAGGGGTGGTAGAGATACCTAACAATGTTGATGAAATGCTCGCGCATTGGACCCACAATGTGAAAGGTAATTACTCACTTTACTTACATAACAAGGTGATCGTCTGTATTCTTACTTTCCTTGCAGCAGCAGCAGCAGCAAGCAATGTCTAGAACATTGTACCTAATTTATTTTTCGTTATTCTACCTCTTTTCTACAGCAGCCGCATCTCCGCAGCTGCAGCACGCGGTGATGTGGGCACCAGTGACGGCTAAACCTACCTCGCCAAAGCGCCTAGCAAGAAGCCGCTGCCGCCGCCGCCATAGTCGCCCCAGCATCGCGTCTCTGTGCCTCGGCACATATACTTTTGCAACTCGCTGACTCCATCATGAAGAGGATGGACTTCATCACTCTTTAACAGTAAAGTGGCTAGCGGCAGCATACACTACAAACCGGCATCGCTCCTGATTTCGAGCATTTTTAAACTCTGTGAATTTATTTTCCCCAGTAGGCGTATTAAGACATACCGGGCTCTTTGAAACGCAGTCTACTAGATGCGACGCTAATAACTTGTCTGAGGAAAAGGCATTGAGGCAGAAAATATGCTTTTTACACTTGTGGATACTCAAGTGAGAGAACAGAAGTCGGGATATGTCTTTGATCCAAACATAAGGATAATTATCACCTTCAGAGAGAGCAGCATGTCTGCAAGCATCTTATGCTAACTGGCAAATTTTGAGAAACGAAGGAGGCCGACGACTATATGTTTGTCCTGCTCATCTGGTTTGCTTGTTTCTCTGGACCATAAACATGAGCAGACTTTCCGATACTCTGTACCTCAAAGTTACTATGTCCTGTATTTTGAAAGGGAACTCGATACCATCAAAGTTATAACACTCACAAATATTATCACCCACATTGTATGTACCGGTATGTAACTGCAATTTCTATTGGAAGGCAGGATTGACCATGCAAAACAAGCCTGATCGGTTTTATTTTCAATATTAATGCATACCCTCTTATTAGTTATATCTTCAGATAGATTGATATAGCTAGAACCTCCAGATCATAGGCATATGTATGGATGTCCGGGTGTAGTACTCGGCTGATTGCTTTAGCTGGCCCCCTCACTTCCATCTTAGGAAACCAGGCCAGTATAGCTCTCAAGGTAGATTCAAAAAACCACCGGCGACTGATGTGCTCCACGTTATCAAGCAATTGCCCCCCTCCCCCCAACCCCCAAAGATAATGAAGACTTGCTTTTTAAATAACAGAATCAATTTTGGTGGGATACGACATTTTGATGTACAGCACTGCACTGCATTTAATGGCGGGAGACCGCAGATCATTGACTACTTTAGGGAGCTCCGTTTCTACGTCAGGAAGGCACACCCCTAGAAACCCGATAGGGTTGCGGCACCATCCTGTGGATTCTCGATCCTTGTGAGCAAGATTTACTCCTCAAAGGCGTCCAAATCGCCGAGTATTCTAACTGCAGAATGGTATCACTGACCTGATGTCCTTTACTAAAAGGACAGGAGAGGGAACTGCCGCTAGCCACTTTACTATTAAAGAGTGATGAAGACCATCCTCTTCACGATGGAGTCAGCGAGTTGCAAAGGTATATGTGCCGAGGCACACATACCTTTCGTTGCCTGTGATACCACCTTTACTAACACCAAACTTTAGCGCTGGGCAGAGCTCAAGTTTGTCTGAACACACAGTACACCGAACACTCCTAACGATGGACCTCCGCAGCCCACGACCCATGCATGTGGCATTGTTAAGACCACGACATCAACAACTACGACTGAAGTAGGCACATGACAATCGGCACTGGATGTTGTCTCAGTGGCAGAGATTCCATGATCTGACGAATCCTGATATCTTCTTCATCAAGTTGATGGGAGGGCGCAAATCTGATGTATTCAAGGGGAATAGCTTCTTGACACCAGTACTCTGTGAAGGAGACAAGCTGGCGGCGGCTCCATTAATGGTCCGGAGAACATCCACGTGCGCATTCATGGTGGAGATCGTGGAAGGCACCATGACAGCTAAGGGGTTTCGTAGACTGGTTGCCGACCACGTACACTCCTTCACGGCTGTCATGTTTGCCGATGGCAGTTGCATTTTTCAACGAGATAATGCGACATGCCACAAGACCAGGAATGTGCTGTAGTGGTTCGAGGAACACAGTGGTGAGTTTCAATTTGTTTACTGGCCCCCAATTCGCCAGATCTTAACCCGATCGAATACATCTGGGATGTGACTGAACATGACGTCAGATCTCATCACCCCACTTCCCAAAATTTACGGGAACTGGGCGACTTGTGTGTGCAGATGTGGTGCAAACCTCCTCCAGCGACCTACCAAGGCCTCATTGCTCCCATGCCACGACGCGTCGTCTCTGTTACCCGTGCCAAAAGTGGACATACCGGCTATTAGGTAGGTGGTCATTAAGTTCTGGCTGATCAGTGTATGCAACAGAAAGACGCAACTCTAAACCGTTTTCGAGAAAATCGAGTGGGAAAATTTTAGCCACGCTTATATACTTTGCATGGTCGCTAATAATCAACGAGACTGCAGTAAGCGGTTACTGTCATTAGCGCGAGACGGCTGGATCGAGTCTGGCTACCGGTAAATGTAAATAAACGTCGTGTGGCTAGGGCCTCCCATCGGGTAGACCGTTCGTTGGTACTTTTTTTTGTGATAACCACGTTATTCGGCCAACGTACAGTACTGAAGAAATCCCTCCCAAATGCACTTCGCTGGTGCAGTCTTGTGGCGTTTATTTTTAGATGCCGGTGAAGTACCTTATAAAACGAATAGAAAACTGCGCATACGTCGTCGAACAGAGTAGAAAGATAGCTTCTAGAGAATACTGCGTAAAAACTCAATCAATCGTACACCATGATTCATCGTACCAATATTCGATGATATACATCGATATGCGTGGTACACCACAGAACTCTGTAATGACCAAGAACCGTTTATGAATGTAAAGCAAGTTTATTTTGCAACAGACACATCGATAAATCATACACATATAAAGGTTCGGCGTTTGTTACAGGTGCTGTATATTGTCATGCTGATTTGTGCAGTGCACCAAACATAACATATTTCACTTATCACAAATGAAAACACAGTAATATAAATGAAATGGTTATACTGTAATCGGTCTTCTGAACATATTTCATCGCGAAAGATTTTATTTATTTATTTATTTAGTTTATTTATTTATTTATTTATTGCCAAATTACAGACCTGTTACCTGATGTTTAAAACAGGTCGTACATTTTACAATTTGCGTTTTTCATCTTTTTACAGTTTTCTTTCCTTTTGTTTTATCTACAAAGAATGATACTTTCCAAAATAACAATTATTTAAGGTTGAAATAGAAATAAAATTTTGTTGTTTTTTAAGAAGAATATAAAAAGAGGATAGGATAGATGAGAGATTTGTTAGTACCATCACCGAATGTGACTGACGGTGAATACCTCGGAATTGTTTCTTCGAGGCGTTGACCGCCAGTCACACACACACACACACACACACACACACACACACACATAAATGGTTATTAGTAGAGAAATAATGTTGCTTATCCTGTTTGTTACTAATCCTATGTATTAACTACTTTAGGTGCCCATCCATGTACAGCATTTGGTGTTTTCTTGGCTAGATTGCCAGCAATTTGCTTATTTACTGTCACATCTCACCTTCCTCCTCCTGTTCCTCCTCATTGTCACTATTTTCGTTGTCACTGTGGGTATCGCTGTCCATCCTCTGGAGATTTCTGTTACGCTGCACATAGGCATGTCTGTGATGTCGTGTCCGCATATACTCTTCATGTGTTGTTTTTGAAATAATGTTTGTCAGTGCGTTTAATTGTGCCCATTGTTCTGGCTCAAATGGTTCAAATGGCTCTAAACACTATGGGACTTAACTTCTGTGGTCATCAGTCCCCCAGAACTTAGAACTACTTAAACCTAACTAACCTAAGGACATCACACACATCCATGCCCGAGGCAGGATTCGAACCTGTGACCGTAGCAGTCGCGCGGTTCCAGACTGAGCGCCTTAGCCGCGAGACCACCGCAGCCGGCACCCATTGTTCTTCGTCTCTTATTGCTGTGTATATATCTATGCCTGTATCTGTGTAATCTAAGTGTAGTGTATGTCTATTGTTCGCGTATTGCCCCCAGAAAAAGACAGTGTGTTCTGGGGAACCTTCTTCGCGAAAGATCGTAGTACGGTTCCGCCATTTCTCTGCCTGTCTTGTTTCTTCAGTCTTCCCAGCGTACAACGTCCGACATCTGTAATGCGGGGTGGCCGCCCAAGCATACGCATGGTTTCATCTTCGTTTCGCTGCGCGTTGAAGACACTCAGCACAGCAGTCGTCGAACGCTGGGTAAGTCATGCAGTTTCCGAAATGCTCGTGACGAGCCTCCGGGCCTTCAGAATCTGCCCTCGGTCAAATTCAGATAGATCGCGCGTCTTCCCCATTCTACAGACGGACAGCACGCTCACTGATACTGCATGCACGGTGCGTGTGTCTAGCTAGCAGTCATCCCTCACCAGGTGACGCTGCTGTCGCCTGGACGGGTTTATATCGATAGTAGGTCAGTGGTCGTAATGCTCTGGTTGATCGGTGTATGCTGAGGTGCTGCTACTCGTGCCCTACACACTCTGTCAATATGAGTCATATCGGTTGGGGGAATTCGTACGGTCCCTTTGTTAGCGGAGCAAACACGCAAGGTTTTCGATATGTCCACATGGATACAAACGTGCTCAGACTTGATGCCATTGGGAAAATAGTGACTGAAATATTTTCCAAAAGGGAAATAAGTATTAAAGACATGTAGAGTAGTGCAATCCTATGAACCGTGACCACTGGCGCGAGTCGTAATCGAATACGCAGGTGTCGCTGTCCAAGAACCTGCTGCAAGAATCAGCTATGTTCACATTGTCATACAGCAGATGGCGGAAAAAGATAGTTGTATGAGAAAATGTGTGCGGGAAGCATAACTTGGGTATTGAACCAGAGCTACAATTTCTACTAGCGTGCAAATTGTCATAGGCATGCTCCTCTTTTCGCGAAATGTACGTAGTTATTGTACTTTACCAGGTGGGCTGCAACGTGTTTCAAAGCGTGTTAGAAACGGGCTTTCGTGGTGGTTAATTATTCGTTCATGTACGTAAAGTGTCGTGCAAGAGACCGCGGCATTATCGAAGTAATTTCTTGTCATAGACACAGCGCTGGACGTTGAATGAACTTCAACGCAATGGACGTAAGGAGCATCTTATCTCCGGTATGCAGGGTCGACAGGACGTTCAATGGCAAGATTTCGGAGATTGTTCGGGGATTTTTTCTGACTATTTTTGTATGAGTGAACCTTTATCTCAGGTGAGTCGTTACAGATTAATTGAATTTCATTTCATTTGTTGCCTTCACTTTTATTTGTATGTGTACTACACTGAAAGTATCTGTACAGTATGTCGACGGTATGCACTGATTGTCTCGTCTCAATCGAAATTTTTTCTGTACACTCATGGTACTTGTTGACTACGGCAGTACCCGCTTAAGTCTTCGTCCTCAAACTTACATTCAACTCTGCTCCGTTCCATCTCATTTTTGTTTACCTTGCTGTGTTAGTTGTATGTTAAGAGTGATTGACAGCAGCATGGAGAGGGTCACTGATGAGATGGCCGATACACACCTCATGTATGGGGTCACTGAATGCAAAGGGAGAGAGGCACAACAGCGCTATACTGAACTGTGTCTCATCGACGGGAACATCATCGCAGTAATTTTGTTCCTGCGCGTAGGCGCCTGTTATAAAACGGAAAAAATGGTTCAAATGGCTCTGAGCACTATGGGACTTAACAGCTATGGTAATCAGTCCCCTAGAACTCAGAACTACTTAAACCTAACTAACCTAAGGACATCACACAACACCCAGTCATCACGAGGCAGAGAAAATCCCTGACCCCGCCGGGAATCGAACCCGGGAACCCGGGCGTGTGAAGCGAGAACGCTACCGCACGACCACGAGCTGCGGACTATAAAACGGAATTTTCCTTGCTGTAGTGGTAACATGTTATATACTTGTCACTGTTGTGTAGGTATTTTCACAGAAAGCAATGTAACTGTACTAAAATAACGAATAAGTAATAATTACATTATTACTCTGTAAGGTGTTACTGCGAGCTTGGGTCCCTTGTGGCAAGCACTCGGAAACTACCCCTGAAGCGCTTCCAATATTTTGTCAGTGGATTACGGGTTCACTCTATACACTGAGGTTACAAATTCAGGGAATAGCAATATTCACACAAACGAATGGCGACAGGGCAGGGCATTGACGATTCTGTCATTTATACTCAGGTGATCAATGTAAATATGTTTCCGACGTGATTAAGGCCGCACCACGGGAATTAATAGACTTGGAAGAGGGAATGGTAGTTGGAACTAGACACATGGGACATTCCATCTCGGAAATCGTTAGGTAATTGAGTATACCGATATGCACAGGGTCAAAAGTGTGCCGAGAATATCAAATTTCTGCCTGTGGTAGGCTTCAGAAAGAGTGCACAAGTCTGACATAGCATTCATAAGAGATCTTAGACTTAGCGAAATGTCATCTGGTTTACTGTAACGCTACCACGTATTTAAGAGTACCAGAGGTTCTGATCTGAGGCAGCCCCAAACAGGAACGTGCAACTGAGTGGGTACTGATGCTTCTTACCATCCTGTAGTAAAGGACGCAGAAACGGCAATACAACCTCTGACAATAAAGTTCGGTGAATGAAGCCAGAAGGGTCGATCGTCCAACACTAGCGACTCGCAACGCTGCACCTGCGTAACGGCGGGTGTTGACAACCTTCCCCCATCGTGTGTGTTCCCTGTTAGACCTGTTGGACGAAGTCCTTGTTTAGTGCGGTGGTTTTGAACTGAGAACAGGACAATGAACGAGCAAAGGATCTGTTTAAAGTTTTGTTTTAAGCTTAGAAAGACACCGAAAGAAACGCATGCAACGCTGGTACATGTTTATGAGGATCAAACACTGTCCATGAAGAGTGTGTACGAGTGGTTCGCCTGTTTTCGAGAAGGTCGGAAAGTGTTTCTGACTATCCCCGTAGCGAACGACCGGCGACCGCCGTCAGTGACGAAAACATTGAGAAAGTGAGGACATTAGTCACTAACGACGGTCGACAAATTGTGCGCACGATGGCGGATGAGCTGCAGATGAACCGTGAATCCGTGCGACAAATCCCTACCCAGGAGTTAGGGAAGAGGAAAACGTGCTGTCATCTGGTGCCACATCACTTGACTGACGATCAGCAGCAGGTACGTTTAGAGTCTTCCCAGGATGTTGTCGAAACGGTGGATGCGACACCCAATTTCTTGAACCGTATTGTCACTGAACATGAAACCTGGTGTCTCCGGGACGACCCTGAAACGAAACAGCAAAGCATGGAATGGCGTTCTCCGGTATCACCTCGTCGGAAAAAGGTCATAGCCGAAAAATCACTCATCAAAACGGCGCTCATCACCTTTTCCGATAGTCAAGGCATTATCCACAAAGAATTTCTACCTGAGGGAACGAAGCTGAACGCTGCACGGTACGTTGAAATTTTGACCCGTTTCATGCAACGTCTACGCACAACAAGGTTTCTGAATTTTTGTTCACGACAACGCTCACCCACGCACAGCCAATATCGTCAGACAGTTCTTGGCAAAAAAGGGGGTGGTGCAACTTGAACATCCACCATACTCGCCGGATCTCAATCCTCCAGACTTCTTCCTATTTCCTCGACTCAAACTCGCTTTGAAAGGAAAGAGAATTGACGTTATTCCTGACATTCAACGACGTTCACCCACGCACAGCCAATATCGTCAAACAGTTCTTGGCAAAAAAGGGGGTGGTGCAACTTGAACATCCACCATACTCGCCGGATCTCAATCCTCCAGACTTCTTCCTATTTCCTCGACTCAAACTCGCTTTGAAAGGAAAGAGAATTGACGTTATTCCTGACATTCAACGAAACGTGACCCGGATTTTGAACACCATCCCAAAGGAAGACTTTGTGCAAAGTTTCCAGGACATGTATCGCAGAGCTCAGCGGTGCATAGTTATGGGACGTCACTATTTCGAAGGACAGTAAAGTAACTGTAGTTCATAGTTCATCTACGCTAATGTTACAGGGCTATTCACCGAACTTCATTGTCAGAGGTTGTACTATCGGCATTTGAAAATTCTAAAATTCGAATCAGAAACAACTGCCAACATGAGTATCTTAGACGTAGATGTCCTCGGTGTAGCAACGCAGCTTAAATCACTTCATAAAGGCAGGGACTTCGGTCCAGATATGATTCCAGTTAGATTTATTTCGGAGTACGCTGATTCACTAGCTCAATATTAAGCAGTCGTATACAGCCACTCGCTCATCGAAACATCCGTACCTAAAAACACTCAAGAAAGGAAATAGGAGTAATTCGCAAAGGTGCTGAGCCATGTCACTAACGTCGATTTTCAGTAGGATTTTGCAACATATACTGTTTTCGAACATTTTGGATTACCTCAAACTTAATGGTTTATTGACAAATAGCCAACATGGGCTCAGAAAATTTCGATCTCGTGAAACATATCTAGCTCTGTACTCTCACAAAGTAATGACTGCTTTCGTTAGAGGATTCCAAATTGATTCCATATTTTTAGATTTTCATAAGGCTTTTAACTTCGTTCCCCACAAGCGACTTCCAATCAGACCGCGCACCAACGGAGTATCGTCTTAGTTGTACGACTGGATTTTTGATTTACTATCAGAAAGGTCATCGTAGTAGTCATTGACAGAAAGTCATCTTGTAAAACAGAAGTTTCCCAGGGAAGTGCTATCTAGGAGACAACCTCAGCAGTCCACCTAGATTGTTTGCAGATGAAGTTGTCACCGACCGTTTCATAAATCTATCAGATAATCAAAAACAATTGAAGAAGGATTTATATTAGGTATCTGTGTAATGTCAAAAGTGGCAATTGAGTTTAAATAGTGAAGAGTCTAAAGTTGTCCACACGAGTACTAACAGGAATTCGCTAAATTTCGGTTGCATGATAAATCACACAAATCTAAAGCCTGTGAATTCAACTAAAAACTTAGAGATTACAGTTACGAGTAACTTAAATTGGAACGATCACATAGATAATGTTGTGGGAAAGGCAAACCAAAGAATGCAATTGAATGGCAGAACAGTTAGAAGATGCAGCAGGCCTACTAAATCGACTGCCTAGAGTACGCAGCAGGTGTACTAAAGAGGCCGCCTACAACACGCTTGTCCACCCTCTTTGGGAGTGCTGCTGCTCGGTATTGGATCCACATCAGAAAGGATTGATCGAGGACACAGGAAAGTCCAAAGAAGGGGAGCTCAATTCGTGTTAGGTCGAAACAGGTGAGAGAGTGTCACAGATATGATACGCGAATTAGGGTGACAATCCTTAACACAAAGGCGTTTTTCTTTGCGGCAGGATCTTCTCACGAAATTTGTATCATCATCTTTCTTCATTGAATGCGAAAATATTTTGAAGGCGCCAAACTACATAGGAATAAATGGTCATTGTAATAAAAAAGGAGAAATCAGGCCTCGTTTTTCCATCGCGCTGTTAGAGAGTGAAGCGGTAGAGAAACAGCTTCAAGGTGATCCGATGAAACCTCTGCTAAGCACTTAGTTTGAAATGTGGGCCGTGCGGGGTCCCATAAGACCATACCACAAATTTCCAATTTTGAAATGCAGAATAATTATATCAATGTAGACGAAAGTCTTGAAATCGGCTGTAGCAACCCAATGTCGACTGGTGCTGTTTCTCTGCCCGTTTTAGAATGTAGGGAGAATAGTACTCTAGAGAAGATGTTAGTCAATGCGTGGACTTGGTTAGGTTTATTTAAATAAGGTACTCTGTACTGTTTCGGTGAAAACGGAAGTGTTTGTGTTTGTGTGACTATTTGTCTCACATACGTTTAACTACGATATTTCTACCTACATCTTTCGTATTCTGAGACTGAAGAACTTTGTGAAAGTGGGAAAGACTGTCAGCAGTAAATACGAGGCTTGCTTTTTAAGTGAGTATTTTTTTGAGTATGTGAAACGCCTCATCCAACTGTGAAGTACAGGCTTTGATTCGTTTTCTTTATACTAAAGTTATAAAAGCGGCTGAAATTCACCGTCAGATCAGTGAAGTGTATGGAGAAAACATGGAGCGATGAGATGGTACGAAAATGAGTGAGAGCTTTTAAAGATAGCCGTACGAATGTGCATGATGAGGAACGATGTGGACGACCTTCAGTCATAACTGACAATCTGGTGCAGAAATTCGGTGAAAAAATGAGAGAAAATAGACGCTTTACGATGTCGACATTTTGTGATGAGTTCCCTCAAGTGTCAGGAAGGGTGTTTTATGCAATTTTTGCCTAATCAGGCAGCATATTTCTGCGAGGATGGTATTGAAAACCGAGTTTTAGGGAAGGGCAATTGCCTTAGTATTGGTGGAAACTATGTAGAAAAGTAAATTAAAGTAAACGCTTTCATGTGAAAATAAAATAACTAAAAAAAGTCTAATAATTTAATTTTTATTTTAAAATGGTATTTACTTAAAAAGAAAAACACTCCTCGAAATTTCCCGTGCAGAGATCGAGTACGAGTTTCTTGAGAACGCAAATAGATAGCAACATAGTTCAGACTTCGTGTAGAGATTTCTAATAGATAATCTTATCTTACGGGCTAAAGAGAGGCTAGCGATCTTTTCTAAAACAGGGCATCGAATGGATCAAATACATCAACATTCGATGATGAAATGTTCGTTTACTGGGAAGGGCGTGATCGCGTCTCATAGCGACGTAGCACACGTCGTCAGGCACGCGTGACGGTGACAGCTGACGTCCTTTCAACTTCACGGAAGTAGCGGGGAAAACTGCAGAGGTAGTGGCGAGCTGGGCCGTAGCTTTATTTGCGAATTCCACGAAGTCAGATCTGTTGGTGGTTGCAGCAATCACATTACGTCGGCTTGCGTCAATCGGAGCTCTCATTGTTTTGTGGTAAACACACGCGCAGCTTGAAAGTGGATCCCGCTGTTCCATTCGCGCGGCTGGCAAGGAAACCCGGCCCATCGACAAGTCGCCGGGTCCCGTCAGCGCCCCGCTACCCGACCTCAGACAGCGCGAGGCGGCGTCAGCTATTCTCTTTGAGCTCGCCGCCGACAGACACGCCGCCAAAGATCACAGTCACGTCCGTGAGCGTCAGCCGGCCCGTTGTGGTCTATCGCCGAGAGGATCCGCTGGCACCAGGTCTGCTGGCACCACGGGAAACTCTGGACTCAGCGTCTGCCACAGCACGTGCACTCCAGGCAAACGCCGTTTTCCGGCTATTGTTTAACTTGAAAAGGGGAAGAATGGCACGAAACGGTAGTTTCATATTTTACGTATTCTTCACGTTTTTTGCGAGAAGGCTGTGATCAATCCAGCCGCGTGGTGACTTTCTCTTTCGGCCTTGTACGAACGACATGCTGTTAGTCGTAGAATTTCTACTGTCGAAAATGCTGGTTTTTTAGCTTCACTTCGTAACCAACACAGTCATCATTACGGAGGTAAATCCCTCACGCCCTGATTCCGCGCTTGCTGTTTATACTTTTGTTTCAACGGTCCAAACGCATTTCAGTGCACATACGTCGTCATAAGTGGGTGCTCTTTGTTTATTGTTTTAAAGTTCTGTCCTGAAAATGGAATAGAAAAAAGAAAATTTAAGTACATTCAAATGGTTCAAATGGCTCTGAGCACTATGGGACTTAACTGCTCAGTTCATCAGTCCCCCAGTACTTAGAACTACTTAAACCTAACTAACCTAAGGACATCACACACATCCATGCCCGAGGCAGGATTCGAACCTGCGACCGTAGCCGTCGCGCGGCTCCAGACTGTAGCGCCTAGAACCGCTCGGCCACTCCGGCCGGCTTAAGTACATTGACTTAGAAACTAAATACTATTAAAAATACACTGAAGAGCCAAATAAACTGGTACACCTGCCTAATATCGTGTAGGGCCCACGCGAGCACGCAGCAAATGACCTTGGGATAGAAAGGGTATTAAAAATTGCTCAACATAAGGAAGGCGACTGGACTTGATGGGACACCTACACAAGTCTATGTAGAGAGTACCAGAGAACTCGCTACTCTTCTAGCAGCAGTGCGCAGTAGGTAGCTGGTGGAGGCAAGCGTTTCTAGTGATTGGAAAACTGTGGAAGTCATTTCCGTTTTCAAGAAGGGCTATCGAACAGTTGTGCTGAGCTATAGGCCTGTACGCCTGACGTCAGTCGGTCGTGGAATTTTACAACGTCTTTGACGCTCGCCTTTCACGACATTTCTGGAGACTGAAAATCTGCTCTATAGGAATCAACGTGAATTTAGCAAACAACGATCGTGTGAAGCCCAGCACACACGGTTCGCCCACGATAGGCAGAAGGCAGTAGATACCGGCGGCCAAGTGAATGTCGTGATCCTTGACGTCCGGGATACGTTAGATACTGCTCCACACTGTCGCCTAGTGAGAAAAATACTTTAATTAACCGGAAACATTTTTTCACTTTACTTTTGCGTTGATCTCAGATCTCTTGGCTCCTAATAAGTTCAGCAGTTCCTGAAGGAACGTGTACTGTGTAAACACGAAGAAGTAAGGAATTTTCTGTTTTCAAGTTTACTGTAATCAGACTTCTGATCGATTCGTGTAGTGGACACTGAATAATATGTGTGAAAACCAACTTGGCATGCCGAGCTCTCTGACACTCGTATTTTGTAGAGAGAAAGGGGAGGGAAGATAAGCTTGAACCACACGGATACTCTTCATATATTTTTATTTGATTATCTTCATAAAATTACATCTAACCATTCTTAATTTTCACACCACATTCATCTCGACACACAGGTTACAAGAAGTATTTCTGTCACATAGAGATAATACAACATTAATAGTAAAAACAGTAATATCTATACCAGAAGAGATACGGTTTACACTGAATTCTTTGTGAAAAGTAGAATAATTAAAAATGCAGAAATTTCGAATGTGTACAGTGTCATAAATGATGCGAAAAGAGAGAGGAAGAGAATGAGTAACGTGTAGAACCTAAATATTCAAGGGAGGAGAGCGGACGCTTGCGTACCTAATAAAATAAGAGTGGGGAACAGCCACAACTGTAGAAATACATTTGAATAAATAAACAACCGCAACTGCTGCCAAAAGAAGATGAAAAAGTCTTCTTAATCTCCTATTGGTTAACAACTACTTTCGTGACTGTAAAGTCACATCCTCAGGTGCCAAACAGTTGACCTAAGAAGCTATATTACAAAATTTTTAATTAGATTACGAATAATAAAACAATGACCATGTACCTTTTTAGAGATGGAAACCATCCCTTAATAAAACATGGATGTCCCCTATCCTCTCTCTGATCACAGCGTTAATACCACAATCCTCAGAAAGGTTGACAGTGGACTACATGCAAGATATAACGTAACCTAGAACAGACAGGGTTACTAAGAAGCCAAACAAATTATAAAAGAATCCCGGTGACAAACAAAGACAGCCACGGAAAATTGAGAACTCATTCTAAGAACTCCCAAAGCTAGTCAATCTGTTATTCAAGGTACTGGGGTGCATACGCACGGAAGAGCCTGTGAACTAGACGTATCTTATTGTAATTCCGTAATCTGCCTGAGTGCAACCCTCCTACAAAGTACTTGAGGTGGTCAAACAGACAGATATTGCAGATGTAACCCTCACAAGCATTCATTTTTAATCGCAATCGCCTACGGTAGGGGTTCTGAAGAGCGAATAATGATAGGCGAGTTGACTTCAAAAAGTTAGGTACACGATTTTATGGCAGGCCGAGTAACTTTTATTAAGTGTGACAACGCCCTGCAGAGTGACACAGATATAAGACCTCTGCGAAATAGTCACCAAGTGTCTGTTAACAACAGTCGGAGTGCCCTTGCAGTCGTTCAGTTCTTCGACGTTAGGAATGTGCTCCTTGGTCGTTTGGGCATTCGAGAACCGCTGTGAGATCGTTCTCATCGTCGGAAAATCTCTGTACTCGGGGGTGTTGTTTCAGCTTGCTGAATTCCGGGACATTGCCGCCTGTGGTCGAAGTCGATGGCTTTCCTTCTCGAACAGCATCACTTCCCCCCATCCCCCCTCCCCTATCAGTGCGGCCTCGATCAAATTGTTGCCATCATTTCACTACAGCTGGACACGACATTGTGTTTGGTCCATAAACCGCCAGAATTTCTCGGCGAATCTGGTACATTTTAGACGTTATTCCCACAAGAATCTTACTGTCCCGCGTGTTTCAGTTTTGGATTGCGTTCCCAGCTACCGCACCATTTCTCTCTCACACTGCGAGTCATTTGTTACTGTACCGCAGCAGAACTGTGTCTGCAGAAAGTGCAGAATATGTACTCTCTTCTGACAACGCGCGATTCTTGTTGCACAATGGTCTTAGCTTGGGACGGCATATGTAGCTGTTTCAGGTCATCAGTTACACTAATTTGTACAAAGTTCGTGGTACGGTGTTAACGAGAATCCGATCCATATTCGTCACATAAGCTGAATTAGTGTCTGACATCAGTTGAACGTGAACAATACAGCGTTATTCGTTATTATCTACGGGGTTTCAGAAACGACTGCATGAAATCTACAACATACCCAAAAATATCGGTGCACTGGGCATCCCCCAAAGTTTTTAACTCACATTACGTGTGCTCGATATGAACACCGTTTGTGACGCAGCAAACTTCATTATATGTGTGGAATTTCATTGAAATCGCTGAGCAACGACGGCAGCCACCGCAGTCCTCTTTGGAAACCTGTCGACTGGGTTGCCTATCGACAGGCGCGGAGTAATTCAACGCGAAAATACCGAGCGGATGATTTGTCTACATGTTACAACATGCCTGCATTTATGCTGTGGTAACTATTACGAATCTAGGCAAGAAGAGTTGCTCTATTTTGCAATAATATGTGCCATATTATTGAGACACTTATGAATAACCTGTATATTGCGTGGCTTTCGATAGAGAGAATAAAATTCTAATTAGTTGATAATCACATTGTGACTAAGAGCTTTCATTCATATGGAAAAAATTAAATATATCTGTGAAGACTGTTACTAAACTCTCTGCCAGATTTTTGTTCATGATGATACTGATTCTGTCCAATGTTTATGGCTTCACAAAAAATTGCTTTTCTTGTTGTGTTTATTGTGACATGTTTTAAGTGGAAAGTTTCTGTGTTAGGTTTTTGGCTATGGACTCTTTCCAGATTTAGTTCATTCTGTGAGCTGACCCTGAAAATAAGAGAAAACCTTCAGTTAGTCAAGTGACATCTAAAAGAGAGTTTCTGACGTTTTCTTTTTGACACTTAAAGTACACGAATGTTGGAACAGAATTGCAGAGCTCGTATCGTTGCACACAAGGGAACGGGCGTGTCTGAATTTGTCATTAGAAATGTATTGCTTAGCCTTGTTCCCCAGTTTTCTGTATTCCTCGTACAGTTGGCGGTGTTGGATTTCACTTGAAACGTCTATGAGAAGCAGCCCGTCATTAGACCCGAGGAAGTCAGCGAAGGAGCAGGAGATTTTCTTTCTTGCATTGCTCGTATGGGGACGTGCTTGTCATAAAGAGTTGTGAGTTTACCAATGACTTCATGGACTTTTCCGTCTATTGTGGGCTGGCTGCCTACTTGGTGCCGTCTCGGCATCCCGTCACGATTTGCACATTTAATGTTTGTGAATGTTATGTTGTAATTTCAGCTTTGGCACCGCGACGGGTGACAAACCAGTTACCGGCGTCAGACCGATATCTCTTGCTTCGTTAATATTTCTCGTTGATATAACATCTATGATAGTGTGAATGCGTGTCGCGGTGTGTGCGGATTGTAACGGAAGAATGGTCATGTTGTTGCAACTAAATAATCTTCTCAGGTTTACTGTGGAGGGGGCGTTCCTCAACAAGTCTAACTCGGATAACAATGATACGCTCGTTGGTTGGTTGGTTTGGGGGAAGAGACCAAACAGCGAGGTCATCGGTCTCATCGGATTAGGGAAGGACGGAGAAGGAAGTCGGCCGTGCCCTTTCAAATGAACCATCCCGACATTTGCCTGGAGTGATTTAGGGAAATCACGGAAAACCTAAATCAGGATGGCCGGACGCGAGTCCAGTGTGCTAGCCACTGCGCCACCTCGCTCGGTGATACGCTCGTAATACCGACTGGAATGATATCAGAATACTGATTTTTCACGGCAGTTTACAACTTTCGGTTCTGTAGACATTTCGGGTAATATGAATTCGTCTTCTTTTTTTGAGTAAACGTTAGAACATTTTTGAACATTTATGGACATCGTGCAACTACTGCGGGCATTCAGTAAGTAATGCAACACTTTTTTCTGAAAGCAGTTTTGTTTTATTCATGATTAGAATACATCATGTAATTCCCCACTCTTTCGGCTAAAAAACACTGATTTTCAACTTATCGCTGTTCGCTGTGACGACCTTACGCCGCCTTACTGGTCGACCCAGGAGCCAACGTCCTGCCGTACGTATAACCTCGCCGTCATCCACGTACAGCTCCCCGCTGATAGGTGTCATTTGAGTATCAATCGACTATACAATAATGCCATATCTATGCTCTAGAGCTGTTACATGTGAGCGAGCAGTGGTATTGTAAGCTGTATCGCAGGGTTAGGTTACCGTCTATGGTGTACGAGTAGGCGCAGTTGCAGATAGAGTTTAGCTGTATTAAAGTTAGGAAGCAGTTGTTATGTTTCAAATGTAAAGTATCAATTTACCGATGAGTTTAAGTAAGATGATTATGCAATCGTAACTGACCTGAGAAGGAGGAAGTGTAAGGGACTCTTTCATTTATGTGAATAGCAATTATAAGGTAATTTTTTTGAGGTCACTCTTTTATTATTGCAGCGCTAGTTTTCACCTACCTTTCTCTTACAACTTTTAATTGATCATGGGTTTTTCAAAAGTAGGAAAGGAACCAAGTATGTTCCGAAAATAGTTCGATTTGCATCTAACAGAGAACTCATTGCACCTCACGAGTGTGTAGATATAGTCATCTGCAGCTTTAGTATAGCGGCGCGCAAGGCAGAGCAGAACTGCAACGCGTTATCCAGATTTGCTTAGAATAGAGATAAGGACTAAATATTTTGATGTTTTTTTTTTATTCAATCAGGGAAAATTTGTCATTCAGAGACAGATAGATTTTTCTGTTGTATGTGAGTTTTAGTTCTGGTATCAGTGATCAGTTTTGCAAAACTAACTGTCGTAAGTTTTCTGTCAAACTCGTTATTCAGCCAGTTCAAAATTCTTGCAGTCAGATGATTCATTTTGCCAGTATTAATAGGTTGCCTTCTAATTACGACAGCTCATTTTTCAGTGACGATTCATTACTACGTCTGCACAGCTCTTGTTATTCAAAGCCGGCCTTGTGGCCGAGTCGTTCTAGGCGCTTCAACCCGGGACCGCGCTGCTGGTACGGTCGTAGGTTCGATGCTGCCTCGGGCATGGATGTGTGTGATGTCCTTAGGTTAGTTAGGTTGAAGTAGTTCTAAGTCTAGGGGACTGATGACCTCAGATATTAAGTTCCATAGTGCTTAGTGCCATTTGAACCATTTTGTTATTCAAAACAGTGCGTCAGTCACATTTTTATTATTTAAAGAGAACTTTCACCGCAGAGTGAAACCTTCATTGGTGTGGTATTCGTTGCTCTTTATGGTCTACTGTTACGCGGCGAAGAACACAGCGGGCACACAACTGAGAGAACGGCAACTGACGGACTAGTCTGTCACTAGTGGCAACAGAGCAGAGAGGTGTTTGATCGTGATCCGTCGATCACCTGGAATGAGACCGTCCACACTTTTCAACACTGCAAGAATCACAGCTGTGTGCGGCTGGGCGGCACGCGGGATATAGGACAGGTTTGCGCAACCTTGCTGCGACGATGACTGACCTCTAGCCCAACGACTCACTGTGCTTTTGTTCAGTGCTGGGTCTCCGTAGACATTCTGCAAGCGCCTCTGAATATCTGTGAAGCTCTGGTTTTCCGTCAAAAGAAACTCAATAACAGTTCTTCGCTCGGAACGCACCCCCGTTACAGACGCTGCTTTGATGGCTATGTACAGTGCCGCCATCTGTCGGGACTTCTTGAAACTATAATGGCATTACTTACCGAAGCCTCCCCCCCCCCACCCCCCATGGAAATCGACGCTCGTTCTGGAATAAAGCGCCGTACATAGGCGTTAAGACTGCCGTCTTGTAGTTCTTGTTATGTTCCATATCTCTTGCCAAAAATGAATCCGGACATGTGGTAGTGTTTCCACTAGCAATCTACCGTTATTAAAGTTGTTATTAAATAAATACTGCGGTACAATAAAAATAAATAGTGTTTTATCTTACAACGAAACGCTGAAACCTTTGTGTACCGTAACTTGCCGAAGCGTATGTTTCGTCGATATCTTCAGTTAAGATTAAGCATTGGTAACATCGCGGTGTATAGTAACTCTCAGCAGTTAACAAATGTGAGATGTGAGCATCTAACAGTTCTCACACTTATCTGTGCTTTCTTTCAGTTCCTCACCCCCCCCCCCCCAACCACCCCCCTCCTCCTCCTCCTTTTTTCCCTCCAGAGAAGAGAAATTTGCATTAAATTTTTGCGGAGAAGAAATGTCATGGCTAACGTAGAAAACAGAGTCCTTTCGTGCGTGCAGACCAGAGCTGGCTGCGTGCCTGTAATTGGGCTGGTTGCGCAGCTCGCGGCTTTGGACGGCCGGCGAGACAAGAGGCGTGGGAGCGCTACCAGCCGGGCAGTGTGGGTGCGTTCCCACGCGGGCCGCCGCTCTCCCACGGGACGCCGGGCGCCGGCCGCGCGTCGCCTGCCAACGCCCACCAGTGTCTGCACTGTCTGCGCCGATCGGCCCGGCGCTCTCATCGGCGCAGCAGAGCTCCCGCCGTAGCGAAAATCTCTGTCGATGGACTCAAGAGGGTTCGATGATCGTTAACCACAGCAGCAACAGGTGCTCCATAGTCAAAACAAGTCTGCATACAGATATCTGACGAGCGAGTTACTGCAGTGAAAAGTCATGCCAATGGTTGTCACATCAGTCAGTACTAGATAGTTATGGTTAAAGTGCAGCTACTTACAAGGGTCCACTGTTCTGTAATTATCGAATGACAGCGGCATTTTGTAGATACGGTAATGCGTTAATACGGAGCCGATTTACGCTGGAAAAAAATTAGTTCCAGGTTTGACCACCAGGTGCCAACTCGATGCTGCACCCTGTTTGCGTGACATCCACGCTGGCATTTTACAAGCCACAATGTGAGTGAAAAATACGGCTATCGCGAAGAGATATCAAGTGCTATTAGTGAAAAAGAACAGCAATAATTACAGTGCTGCTTTGGAAGAGTGATGCCGACTTAAAGGTCTGAGAAGAGACCCGATGTCATTAAATGCTTTAAACGTGATGATAATGAAATTCGAAAACACGTGTGACCTTGGTGTGGCACCTAGAAGAGGAAGGCGTCCTCTTGGAAGTTATTGATGAGGTGGCTGTTGTCGCAAATGAGCACGCCGCACGTGGCACAGGTAGTGCTGGTGCTCGTGCAGTCTCATGAGAACCGTCCATGCCGTGTTGAAGAGTATGGAAAGTTTTGTGGTCTATTTTACACTGGTGCCAGAACAAGATCCACACGGTGCAGCAACTGAATCATTATGACCGGCGGCAACGTTCTGAATTTGCCCTTCCGTTTCTGGCACGGATCGAAGTTGATGACATTTGGCCGGGCAGTATTCTGTGGAGTGACGAGGCACATTTTACACTACAGGGTGCTGTGACTACACAGAATTGTCGAATTTGGGATACTGTTAAACAGTCTGATGTTAACTCACCGCATCTGACTGTGTGGTGTGGATTCACAAGCACCTTTACGCTCGGTCCATGCTTCTTAGAAGAGAATACACCCAGAGAACCTGTCATGAGTACCGTGAAGTCTGGACGTTATTGTGACGTCCTTCTTCAGATGTGATTCCTGCTTTGGAGGAACACAACTGAGTGTAAACCACAGTTTTCATGCACGATGGAGCATACGCTCACGTCGCTCGCCCAGTGAAAGATCTGCTTAATGGAGCCTTCCACGATCGTGTTCTCTTCAGAGGTTTACCAGATGCAGGGACTACGAGATCACCTGGTCTGAAAGTATGTGACTTTTGGCTCTGGGGATGTCTACCGTAAAAGAAAGAGCGAGAAACTGCTTATCACTTCGTTTTACGGACGCAGCGTCCCGTCGATGTCTCCGTTGCTCATATAAACAAATTGTGTAAGTGTCGGTTAATAATAAAATCAACATTATACCTCTCTCACTTGCTTGACCTTTTCTGCCCAAGTCCTGTTCCTAATCCATTACATATGGGAACATATGTATACCTCTTTCCTGCGTTCACAGCTGCAGATTTCCACCTGGAAACTGGAAGTGTTCCATATTAAGGCATTAGAATGTTTACCAAGTTTCGCTGCCATACTATAATTTCAGCCTACACTAGACCTCTGTGAGTAGCTGCACGTTAATTGTAACCACCTGGTACACTGATTACGACTAAATGTAGATCTACACCTGCATATACTACCCTACAAGCCACTGTTTCCACGCTATTTGATCAAAAGTATCCGGGCACCCATTACTGGACATTAATATGGTTATATCCACTCACTACCCTTATGGCGTATTTGCTGAGGTCGCTTTCAAAAAAATGTCTGAATGTGTGTCGAGAAATGACAGCCCATTCTTCTCAAGAGCCGAAACCAGAGTAATCATCCAAAAAGGGTTCCATTAGGTCCACTTCGCTAGTCTGGGGAAGTTAGTTCATTTCACGAACGCTACTGTCTACAAACCATTTACTCGACAGATGTTACTTTATGATGGGGTGCATTGTCATGGCGATCCAAACAATCGTTGTCTCCTTACTGTTCCTCTACTGTATGCAGTCCACAATGCTGTAAACTGCATTAATATCCTTCCGTATTTAGTATATTCTTAAGCACAGTAAGGGGTATACACTCTAACAGCGTAAAACACCTCCGCACTGTATGTCACCTCCTCCAAACTTCACAGTTAGCAGTACACATGATGGTGACTGACTTTCTCCAGGCTTCTGTCAAGCCCAAACCCTTCCATCGGGTTTCCACAGGGTATGGTGCCCTTCATTACTCAGAATACCAGTTTCCAGTCATTCACAGTCCAGTGGCGTCCGTCTTTTCATCCCCTCAGCCGTCGCTTAGCACTGACTACAGAAATGTGGGACTAATGAGGAACTGCTCGGCCACTGAAACCCATTATTTTTCACTCCTGAGGTCCAGTCGTTGTGCTAGTTGAACGGCTGGTTGCACTTTGGAACTTGCGAGTGATTCCTTTCGCTGATTTGATGACACTTTTTTACATCCAACCTCCACAATGCTCAATGGATCTGTCCTCCTGTACACGAGGATTCCCTGGTCCTGATTTAGCTGTGGTTATTCCTTTGCGTTACTTCACAATCGCACCAGTCGACTTGGACGGCTTTAGATAGGTCTAAATGTCGCTGTTGGATTTATTACTCAGGTAACGTCTAATGACTAGTTAGCATTCGAAGTCACTGAGCTCTCCAGACGCAGCCATTCCAACACAGTACTCCCCACCTCTTGTGAGATCTAGTATTTAGTCCCACATTACTTAAGGGTGTCTGGATACCTTTGCTCAGGTGACGCACATGTAGAAAACATAATACCTTTTTGACTTTTGGTGCATGCTGCCTTCAGAGTACTGTAATTTTAATGGCGAGCCAAGTGTAAAGCAACACATCAAATGAATTCGCAGTTGCGAATGACTACCATCAGGTGCAGAATGGAATGACGACAGTGAAAATTTGTGCCTGACGGGGACTCGAACCACGATTTTCCCGATTCTCGCGAGCGGTCGTCTTATAATTTAGCTATCCGTGCACGACTCAGAGCCACCGCCGTACTTTCATATGTTGTCAACCATGGGGCTACGACCTGTACTCGTACATCCAAGAAGGTATATTCTCCTGCAGGTCAGGCGCTGTACTTGAAAGTAGTTTGGCCAGTATCGGCAGGAAAATACGATATTGCAGTGCCTGTGTTATTCTGGTTACGACTCGACCCGCAAGTCGCCGAACTGGCGTCAAATCGAAAGACTTTCATCCGGCGAACGGTCTACCTGACGGGAAGCAGGTTCGAATCCTGCCTCGGGATGGATGTGCGTGATGTCCTTAGGTTAGTTAGGTTTACGTAGTTCTAAGTTCTAGGGGACTGATGATCTCAGAAGTTAAGTCCCATAGCGCTCAGAGCCATTTGAACCCAGTCACATGACATTTTCTGGTTACGACGCAAAGTTCCTTTTGACACTCATGCACGTCCAAAGGAACTTTGCAACGTAGCCAGAATAACACAGGCACTGCAATATCGTATTCATATCGTAAGTATAAAGGAGTCCTGCATTGATGCAAGTCAGAATAACAGAGTGGTTGGGAGATAGTGTTCTACGTTTCTTTACAGTTTGTCGCTGTTGGTCAAGAGGTGTTTCTGCCAACATAAACTGGACTAGACGACGAGCAGTCGCCTCCTACGCATGTTCGATGGGGACTTAAATGCCATGAAAGACAGCGTATTGTCTGAGCATCTGGGAAAGAACTATGGGTAAAGCATCTCGTATACACGCAGCCATGTTCTACTTAAAAAGCGTATGTTCTGCACGTTTTAAAAACGGTAGTGAAATGGAATAGGCAGCAATTTCGATGTATCATGAACTTCGTATCGGTATTCTCTATCTGTTTCCATTTCACTCACACAACTTTGGAACATATACCCTCCCTCATAGAGGCTTTCAATCTATTCTTTCCACCTGTCCGCTCTCTCCACTGTATGTAAGAGTGGATTTTCCTGTTTCACTCTTAATATTACTAACCTTTCTTTTAATTTGACCGAAGGTTGGTTCTATTTTCCAAAATATGCTGAGACAGTCCTTCCGGTAATCATTTCTTTTTCGATTTCTTCACATTTTTAATGTAGCCATTTCTCTTAGTTTCCCTGCACTTCCTGTTTATTTCATTCCTCAGCGACTTACATTTTTGTATTCCTGAATTTCCCTGAATATTTTATACTTCCTTCTTTCTGATGTATTTCATCTGTTACCCATGTTTCTTCGAAGTTACCTTCTTTGTACCTATGTTTTCCTGTCCAGCGTCTGTGATTCCCCCTTTTAGATGTGTCCATTTCTCTTCAACTGAACTGCCTTCTGAGCTATTCCTTATTGCTGTATCTGTAGCGTTACACAACTTGAAGCGTATCTCTTCATTCCTTAGTACTTCCGTATTCCTCTTCTTCGTGTATTGATTCTTCCTGACTAATCTCTTACATTTCAGGCTACCCTCCATAACTACTATACTGTGATCTGAGTCTATATCTGCTCCTGGGTACCTTGCAATCCAGTATCTGGTTTCGGAATCCTTGCCTGAGCTTGATGTAGTCTAACTGAAATCTTCCCGTATCACCCGCTCTTGTCTAATTATACCTCCTCTCCTTGTGATTCTTGAACAGAGTATTCCACATTACTACCTGAAATTTATTACAGAGCTCAATTAGTCTTTCTCTTCTGTCATTCCTTGTCCCAATTCTATATTCTACCGTAACTTTTTCGTCTATTCCTTCCCCTACGACTACATTCCTGTCCCCCATGACTATTAGATTTTCATCTCCCTTTACCTACTGTATTACCCTTTCAGTATCCTCATACACTTTCTCTATCTCTTCATCTTCAGCTTGTGACGTCGGCATGTATACCTGAACTACCTTTGTCGGTGTTGGTTTGCTGTCAATTCTGACAGGAACAACCCTATCACTGAACTGTTCACAGTAACACACTCTCTGCACTCTCTGCCCTGCCTTCCTGTCCATAACGAATTCTACGCCCGTTATACCATTTTCTGCTGCTGTTGGTATTACCCTACGCTCATGTGACCAGAATTGTTTGCCTTCTTTCCATTTCACATCACTGACTACTACTATATCTAGATTGAGCCTTCGTATTTCCCGTTTCAGATTTTCTAGCTCCCCTACCATGTTCAAGCTTCTGACATTTCACGTCCCGACTCGTAGAACGTTATCCTTTCACTGGTTATTCAGTCTTTTTCTCATGGCCACCTTCACCTTGGCAGTCCTCGCCCGGAGATCAGAATTCTTTACCAATGGAGAGATCATCATGACACCTTTTCAATTACAGACCACATGTCCTGTGGATACACGTTATGAGTCTTTAATGCAGTGGTTTCCATTTCATTCTGCATCCTCACGCCGTTGATCATTGCTGATTCCTCCGTCTTTAGTGGCAGTTTCCCACCCCAAGGACAAGAGTGCCCTGAACCTCTGACCGCCCGTCAGTCCTCTGACAAGACCGTTGGCAAAATTAGGGTGACTTCTTATGCCGGAAGTCTTTGGCCGCGAATGCTGATGATTAAACAAAATTTAAGCGGTGGCGTGTTTCGAACCAGGGACAGAGACGTTTCGATTACTAGTCAAAGACGCTACCTCTAGACCTAGTAACGGACTCTAAATAACCACGGCACACACAACAGATGAAAAAATTCAGGAAGTTACTGGTAAACAAACCGCTCGCTCTGACATACGTACTCCGCACGAACAACGGAAGAAACTCTACTGTTCCTTGGCTGGCAACTGACTGTCATCTAATGGCGAACTATAGGCCAGTTGCTCAAAGACTAAACATATTGTAATTGTTATTACTAGTTTTATCAACATGATTATTTATTGTCCCTGTATCACACAAATTGTTATGCTCACTAAGTACGCCTGGTTAGTCACAAGAGAAGGCCTGAAGTTTCTAGCCTTGCCAGGTGAAGAAAATACACTTATACAGATTACAAAAATGGATTTACATCTATATGAATGTTTGTATGTATGCTTGTATGTATGTATGATCCACATCTCCGAAACCACTGAACCGATTTCATCCAAACTTGGTACACATCTCAACTACGGTGTGGGAATAATCACTGTGGGGGTAAGAACCATGTACCTATCAAAGGGTCGGGGGTAAGGGTGAAAAAGCAGGGTAGCTGACGACGCGCGAGTTTACAGATTTTAATCATTCAGTATTTAAGAATGAGAGTACTTCGTGACTTGCAACAAAATTTACGCATAATTTCAAACCTTTTCGATACTTTTTAACAAAATGATGAAAGGGAAAAAGTTTATTGCTTACTACATTTACACTCTTCGTGCAGTAAAACTGACGCATCAGGCACGACGTTTTAAATTATTAATTTTTTCACGACACTGTTGCACACGGTATGCACATATACTACTGAATGTCCCGACAAAATTATATCACTGTACGACACATAGTACAGGAGTTACTATGTCATACACGTTGCCGCTTCATGCATGACGTTTCATTTTGTTACTTCTCTGCTGCTGACTCGATTCGCAACACATTTCGCAAACAGAATCCACGTATGCCACTGTATGCACCTATAAAATTACATAATTGTAGGAGACACAGTTCAGGAGATAAATCATAAACACTGAGATTCGCGGAAAACTGACTCTTTATTTGTTACATCTTTACTACAAATTCGCAACATATTTCACAGTCAGTATCGAAATACACCACCTGCAAAATTATATCATCGTACGACACATTGTCCATGAGATATGTGATGGTTCAAATGGCTCTGAGCACTATGGCACTTAACATCTGAGGTCATCAGCCCCTAGAACTTAGAACTACTTAAACCTAATTAACCTAAGGACATCACACACATCCATGCCCGAGCCAGGATTCGAACCTGCGACCGTAGCGGTCGCGCGGTTCCAGACTGAAGCGCCTAGAACCGTTCGGCCACACCAGCCAGCCAAACACTGTGATGCTCCGAAATGGGCGAAATCCGCTATAGATGTACATGAAATGCCTTTTCAACTATGTATGACGTACATTAAATATATGTGAAATTAATGTGAGATGTGCATACTCATGCAAAGCTCCACCTAGATCCCTGGATCGATTTCAGCCAAACTTGGTACACCTATTACTTGCTATCTGGAAATAAATACTGTGGGCACAAGAACCACCAACCTGTTGTTAAGGTGGGGGCAATAATTCGATGATGGTGAGAGAAGGTGAAGAGAAGTAGATGGAGTTACACATACCACGTGACATGTTCAAGAAGCTACGCCTGAATCTCGTAATGTGACACTATTACATTCCTCTTCTTTGTTATAGGGATTATCCCGGAATTATTCAGATTCAAAACGAGTTGCTATTCATTACACCAACTGGAAATATTCTGCAATTATTTTCAGTTTCCTTACGATAGTCCAACGACGACCCTTGCGGTCAACGGCACTGGTAGCGAACAGTTTTGCAGTGCTGTTGATTCTATAAGATACATCGTTATGTATATTGTCCTAGTATGCATCCTTCAAGAATACACAATGTTCTTTTGTTTATGTTTAACATTTGCCAGCCTATATAACGTAATGCGTTCTAGAGGGTGGTCAAAATAAAACTGTTCAGGAAAAAATCTGATGCACTTAAGATAGGAAAACCAACTTACAGTATCTCTTACGGATGTGGATGATCTAAGCTTGGTTTGCTTATAATAAGAGGCATGGAATATTTTCTGGCCCAGTTATACAGGGATTCCGTAAAGCGATGTCATAATTATAATTTTAATAATATCAATTATGAGCGTTGTCGGGTGTTGATTCAAGGTCACGACTGAAGAGTAACTCGAACAGTTTTAACCACATGTGTGAGTACTGCTTCATTGTTTTACCGTCTGCAGCTCCACATTTGCAAACTCACGACTCCTGAGCGTAAAGCGTTTTGTATTCTGCAGTTTGCTATGGATGATCTGTAATTGCAATTCAATGTGTGTCTCGTTTAAAGTTTAGTTGTGATCCATCATGCGGTGAAAACATCCACCGGTGGTACAGTCAACTCGAAACTACCGCATGTGTGCGTAAAAGGAAAAGCACGAGACAACCAAAAATGTGTGAAGAGGGTGTTGATCCTGTCTATCTTACCTTCGTAGTCCTAAGAAGTCTGTTCATCAAGTGGGTCTTGAAATTCAGTTGCCAAAGACCACAGTGTGGAAGGCTTTACAGAAACGTGTACACACGCCTACATGCCGATTACAGTTGGTACCTGTTTTAAAGCCAGAAAAGTATTGTGTATGTCACAACTCTGCAAGTGAAATGTTGCAATGGGAAAATGCCTTCCTTAATAGCGTGGTGTCCAGTGAAGAAGCAACTTTTCGTGTAAGTGAGAAGGCAAAATACACAAAATGTTCGTATGTTGGGGTCAGAACATCTTCAATAACTTGTACAAAATCAAAGATATTCCCCAACATTAAAATTTTTCTGTGACGTGTCTCGACGTCAAGAGAAAGGATCACTTTTTTTCGCTGAGGCTGCCGTAACAGATTGGCTCATTAGCATATGATCCCCAATTAGAAGGTGAACCTGAAAATTTCACTTGGCTACAAGATGAAGCCCTTCTCCATTGCCGTCTCTTTGTGCGAAGGTGGTTGGATGTCGAATTCACTGACCGCTGGAGAGGCCTTAATGGTTAATACAACACAGCTATTTTCCCCTGTGCTCTATGTTCACCTGACCTAATGCCATGCGATATTTTTCTTTTGGCGCTTTATAAGATCGTGTCTACGTGCCATCATCATCATCTAATGATTTGCCAGTCTTGAGACATAGAATCGAAGAGGCTATTGCTACCTTTATTCCGGACTTGTTAATCAAAGTGTGGGAGGAATGGCATTTTAGGTTGGTTCTGTGGCGTATAACTAAAGGTTGGCATATTGAACATTTGTAAAAAACTAGGTCAGTTAACTATCAGTTTCATGTATGATTTTTTACATATAGTCCGTATTAAATTATTATGATACACCAGTGAAATTGGGACAATCTTTTATGGATACCCTGTACTCTGCCCGTATTAGTCCAGTATCCATCGAGCCAATGGCATACGGCATACCTGTGAAGGTACTCCTTATGCTCTTAGTTGCATAAATATTTGACACCAGTCTCATATTCGAGGCATCTCCAGGTTACGCTCGTCTCTGCTGTTGAATGCAAGGCGTGTGGACACACACACACACACACACACACACACACACACGCACACAAACACACACGGTCATCCTCTGTTCTCATCACATAACATAAGCAATAGTAACTTTACAATCTACAGCTTTTTACAAGCTTTTTCTGTCCACGGTCCTCGTGAGTCTAACGAGCAGGGCAGTATTATAGTGAAAACAGTCTAGTGTTCGGGAAGAATAGAATCCAAATCCCCGGCGATATATTCTCTTTCGGGTTTCCCTCGATCACTTAAAGCGACTGCCAGAACGGCTCATTGATTGCGTGTCTTCAGTGTTGAAGGAATGTGTTTAGTGTGTTATCGAATTTTATGGCTTTCATATAAATAAGTTGAGACCTAGATTTCGACGATTTGTCTCTTTCAAGCATACATACCGAATGCTGCGAAACACTCTAGCAATATTACAAGCAAATATAGCAGCCCGGAGAAACAAAACAATACGTCTGAAATTTGTCACTCGCATTGTGTCGTTTGTAAGCTTTCTGATGTCGTGTTGGTAGTAGTAGTAATTTTGTACTTAAGAACTCCGTCCGAACAGGCTTCGGAAGGCCTAACGGTACTGAATGACCGCTGTGCCAGCCTCATCCTAGAGGCATCACTGGATACGGACATGGAGGTAATGTGGCCAGCACACAGCCCTCCCGACAGTTGTCAGTTTACGAAACCAGAGCCGCAACTTCTCAGTCAAGTAGATCCTCAGTTTGCCTCACAAAGGCTGAGCGCACGCCACTTGCCAACAGCGCTCGGCAGACAGAATGGTCACCCATCGAAATGCTAGCCAAGCCCGACAGCGCTTGAATTCGGTGATCTAACGAAAACCAGTGTTACCACAGCGGCAAGGCCGTTGCCATAATTTTGTACTTACGTGACTGTACTAATCATAAACTGAAAGAAAATTAAAAGTCAGGAGGAAGTATTTTATAAATGTTTACTTCTTTATTCAAGCAAACTGAATAAAGAAACAGAGATAAATGGTGACTGCTGGATTTTAACGTTTAACCTAATTTACGGCAACAGTTGCTCCACAAGTCTGACCACGACGTGCATAAAGGATCCGTCGGATAGGGTGGACAGCAATCTGCGACTGTTTGGTGATGACGCTGTTGAGTCCTGGGGAAGTATCGTCGTTGAGTGACTTCAGGGGAATTCAGGATAACTTGAATCGAATTTCTACTAGCTGCGCTGAAAGTCAGTTCTCTTTAAATTCGGATAAACCTACGTTAAACGGACGATCAGGAGAAAAATTGCCGTGATGTTCAAATATGGAATAAATGGTATGCTGATTCCCACAACAATGTCGATAAAATACACTTCTGGAAATGGAAAAAAGAACACATTGACACCGGTGTGTCAGACCCACCATACTTGCTCCGGACACTGCGAGAGGGCTGTACAAGCAATGATCACACGCACGGCACAGCGGACACACCAGGAACCGCGGTGTTGGCCGTCGAATGGCGCTAGCTGCGCAGCATTTGTGCACCGCCGCCGTCAGTGTCAGCCAGTTTGCCGTGGCATACGGAGCTCCATCGCAGTCTTTAACACTGGTAGCATGCCGCGACAGCGTGGACGTGAACCGTATGTGCAGTTGACGGACTTTGAGCGAGGGTGTATAGTGGGCATGCGGGAGGCCGGGTGGACGTACCGCCGAATTGCTCAACACGTGGGGCGTGAGGTCTCCACAGTACATCGATGTTGTCGCCAGTGGTCGGCGGAAGGTGCACGTGCCCGTCGACCTGGGACCGGACCGCAGCGACGCACGGATGCACGCCAAGACCGTAGGATCCTACGCAGTGCCGTAGGGGACCGCACCGCCACTTCCAAGCAAATTAGGGACACTGTTGCTCCTGGGGTATCGGCGAGGACCATTCGCAACCGTCTCCATGAAGCTGGGCTACGGTCCCGCACACCGTTAGGCCGTCTTCCGCTCACGCCCCAACATCGTGCAGCCCGCCTCCAGTGGTGTCGCGACAGGCGTGAATGGAGGGACGAATGGAGACGTGTCGTCTTCAGCGATGAGAGTCGCTTCTGCCTTGCTGCCAATGATGGTCGTATGCGTGTTTGGCGCCGTGCAGGTGAGCGCCACAATCAGGACTGCATACGACCGAGGCACACAGGGCCAACACCCGGCATCATGGTGTGGGGAGCGATCTCCTACACTGGCCGTACACCACTGGTGATCGTCGAGGGGACACTGAATAGTGCACGGTACATCCAAGCCGTCATCGAACCCATCGTTCTACCATTCCTAGACTGGCAAGGGAACTTGCTGTTCCAACAGGACAATGCACGTCCGCATGTATCCCGTGCCACCCAACGTGCTCTAGAAGGTGTAAGTCAACTACCCTGGCCAGCAAGATCTCCGGATCTGTCTCCCATTGAGCATGTTTGGGACTGGATGAAGCGTCGTCTCACGCGGTCTGCACGACCAGCACGAACGCTGGTCCAACTGAGGCGCCAGGTGGAAATGGTATGGCAAGCTGTTCCACAGGACTACATCCAGCATCTCTACGATCGTCTCCATGGGAGAATAGCAGCCTGCATTGCTGCGAAAGGTGGATATACACTGTACTGGTGCCGACATTGTGCATGCTCTGTTGCCTGTGTCTATGTGCCTGTGGTTCTGTCAGTGTGATCATGTGATGCATCTGACCCCAGGAATGTGTCAATAAAGTTTCCCCTTCCTGGGACAATGAATTCACGGTGTTCTTATTTCAATTTCCAGGAGTGTATCTAAGGCGAACGACATGAAATGGATCGAGCACATAGGGGCAGTTGTGGAGAAGGCGAATGGCTGATTATTGTTTACTGTGAAAGTCCTGGAAAAAACTGCAACGTTTCTATAAAGAAAACTGCTTGTAACACCTGTGAAATCCCTTCTTAAGTATTGCTTAAGTGTTTGGGGCTCAGCAGATTGGAGTAAACAGACACTTGCAGTTTAAATTTGTCTCCAGTCGATTCGGCCAATGCAGAATGTTGCGACAGTGCTCCGTGATTTCAAATGGGATTACTTAGAGGGAACACCATTTTTCGCTAACACGACTCTAAACCAACATACCACGTGTTCTGATAGGAGCAAGCAAACCGCCTGACGATGAATCTGTAAATTCGTAACAGGTAAGGGCGCCTTTTTAGTAACGTAAGCCAATAGCAGATTGTAGCTGGTTGCTGCTGTACCCCTCCTGCATGGCATAATATCATTTGATAAAATAGTTACTGAGGAAGTTTAGAGAACCACCATTTGCAACAGACCGCCGACGGATTCTACTGCCCCAAATGTTCATCAAGTGTAAGCACCGATAAAAACTAAGCGTTAGGGCTCGTACAGACGTGTACAAGCAATCCCTTTTTCTCGCTCCGTTTGCGAGTGTAACAGGAAAGTGAATTTTAGCGGAGCAAGCAGGCAGATGTAGACGAGGCCCGCAGCATTTACATACAATCCAAAGTCGGCTGACATTGGATTAAAACTGTTTTCTAAGGCTCGAAGCCAACCGGAATCTCTGGTTTCGACCTCTCGAATAGCTAATCTGCATACGCCTCACGACCAGCGGCGTTGTCTTATTCTTAAGCTGCACTTTATTCTTGATTTTATAGCAGGCCAGTTCACGAAGTGATGAAAGGCGACATTCGTATCCTGCACAGCCGTTGCTCGAATCTCAGACCGCTGCTGCGATACAGATCTCCTGCAGTATACCGACAACGTCCTGTGCACAAAGAAAGAGCTGATTTCTTCATCCAGCCACGACAACATGCGCTTCGAATTTAAGCAGTAGTGCAATCATCGTAGGACTGAGAAATGAAATGTATTTCCGCATGAAAATAGTTTATAAAAAATGTAATAGCTGAGACACTATAAGAAAGCAGAAGTCAATATAGTAATTAATCCATCATTTCAATTCTTCCAGTGGCTGCCCTCTCTGGTAGTCAACACGTCGGAAGAGACTTGAGTTCGCACTCGTAACTGGAAGTGTAACTGCTTGTAGATGTGGTGTTTAATTCAACGACTGATTGTATGCAGCTTTCGATGCTAGTCTCTCCTGTACAAGCCTCTTCTTCTTTAACTACTGCAGCCTAAATTCACTTGAACCAGCTTCCTGAATTCACTCCTTACTATCCAATTTTTACCCCCCTACACTTCACCCCATGACTGAAACGGTGACTCGTCTCAGAATCAAAAAGTGGTTCAAATGGCTCTGAGCTAAGGACATCACACACATCCATGCCCGAGGCAGGATTCGAACCTGTGACCGTAGCGGTCGCGTGGTTCCAGGCTGTAGCGCCTAGAACCGCTCGACCACCCCGGCCGGCATCTCAGGATCTGTTCTATGAAACGGCCTCTTCTGTTAGTTAAGTAGTGCCATAATTTTCTTTTCTCCCCGATTCAATTCAACATATCTTCACTAGTTGCCCAATCTACCAGTCAATTCTTCAGTATTATTCATTAGCATGACATTTAAAAGCTTTCGTGCTCTTTTTAGCTGTGCTGTTTATGGTCTACATTCAGTTTTGCAGTATCTACATCTAAATTCACATGATTACTGGACAGTTCACAATTAAATGCCTGGCAGATGTTCCAATCTCGAATAACCGCGGGAGAAACGAATACTTAATCTTTCCGCGCGAGCCCTGATTTCTCTTATTTTATTATGATGATCGTTTTTCTCTACGTAGGTGGGAACCAACAAAACATTTCCACACTCTAAGGGCAAAGTTAACTTAAATTTCAAGAGAATATCCTGCTGCAAAGAAAATCGCCTTTGTTTTAATGATGGCCACCCCAATTCAAGTATCATATGCGTGGCACTCTCTCCTCTACTTCGCGCTAATATAAAACGAGCTTCCCTTCTTCTTTGAACTTTTTCCATGTTCTCCTTTAGTACTATCAAATACGGACCATACATCGCACAGAAATACTCCAGAAGAGGGCGAATAAACGTAGTGTAAGCAGTCTATGTTGACCTTTTGCATTTTCGAAGTGTTTTGCCAATAAATCGCAGTCTCTGGTTTGATTTTCTCACGACATTTTCTATGTGATAGTTCGAATTTGAGTTATTCGTAACTGCGATCCTTAAGTATTTAGCTGAATTAAGACCAGTGTACTAGATGGGTGGTCGGAGCGTCTGACTGCCACACGAAGGGTCCGGGTTCGATTCCCATCCAGGTCGGAAGTTCTTTTTGCTGGTTCGGGACTGGATGTTGTGCTGTCTTCATCATCGTGTCATCGACACACAACCCGTCGAAGTGGCATCAACTAAAAAGACTTACATCAGGCGACCCATCTGCCCGATTGGAGACTTCAGCCAAACGCACATTTTTCATGTCAGCCGTGCAGAGAAAACAAATTTAGAACGAAAATCATCGGCAGACTTATGGCGTATGAAGTCACCCTCGCTCTTCCAACGGCCTTGTCAAATGACGGACGAGTGGACAGAGGTTCAGAATACTCTCTTGCCCAAGCGGTGGGAAACTACCCCTAAAAGGAGGAAGAATCAGCAATTATCAGCGGAATGAGAATGCAGAAGGCAATGGAAACCACTGCGTTAAAGATCCGTAATGTGTATCCACATGACACGTGGCCTGTAATTGAAAAAAGTGTCATGATGATATCCCCTCCATTGGAAAAAAAAACTCCGGATTAGTGCCCCATTCCGATATCTGGGAGTCGAATGCCAAGGGGAGATGACCATGAGAAAAAGATGGAATACCTTCGCAAGGAATACGAGTCAACGGGTCTGAGTACGGACTGTCAGATGTTCGAACTCAGCAGGAAAGCCGAAAAATCTGAAAACAGAAATGCAAAGTCTCGACTTAGAAATAGTGGGAGTCAGTCAAGTGGAAAGAAGATACGTCTTCCTGGTCAAACAAATATAGGGTAACATCAACAGCACCAGTAAATCGTGTAACAGGAGTAGGATTCTATATTAATAGGAAAGTAGGGCAGAGAAATTACTATTAACAGTTCAATGATAGGATTGTTCTCATCAGATTCGACAGCAACCCAATGCCAACAACGTTAGTTCAGGTATACGAGCCGACGTCGCAGGTGAATATGAAGAGACAGAGAAAGTAAGAGTATACTGAACTTTTTTTTGTGGTCAGGAAAATCTAATAGCAGTGGGGGATTGGAACGCTTTCGTAGAGGATGGAGCAGAGGAAAGGGTTACAGGAGAATACGGAATATGCAGTAGGAATGAGAGAGGAGGAAGACTAATTGAGTTCTGAAGCGAATTTAGAATGGTGGTAGTGAATACGCTGTTTAAGGATCTCAAGAAGAGAAGGTACTGAACACTTGGAAAAAGCCTGGAGATACCGAAAGACTCCCGCTGAAATACATCATGCTCAGACAAAGATATCAAAAGTAAATAATGGATTGTAAGGGGTATCTAGGAGCAGATGCAGACTCAGATAAAAATTTAGTAATGTAGACCGCAGTTTCACAGACTCGTACGGAAGAATCAGAGTAGAAGAAACTGGGGTACTGAAATAACGAGGAATATTGAGAAGCGTTTGAAATTTATTAAGAATGCGAATTTGCGATAAGGAATATCACAGAAAGCATTCAGCTGAAGAGGATGTTGAATAGTCAGACGTAGGTACAAGGAAGATAACTGCGAAATGACCTTGGGTAACAGATAAATAATTCAATTGATCGACGAAAGGAAGAAGTACAAACGTGTTCAGGGAAAGACAGGAATACACCAGCATCAATCACTTAGGAATGAAGTATAGGAAAGGCAGGGCAGTCAAGGCGAAATGGCGGTAGCAAAAATGTGATGAAGTCGAATGAGAAAGGGTCATCGGAACGACTGGCTCAACTCATGGAAAATCAAAACAACCTTTGGTGTTATATAATTCCATTGTTGCTCTCTTGTTTTCGGAGTCAAAATGGTGAATCCAGCTTTCATCCCTTGACACGGTGTTGTTAAGGTGCCCATCAACCTCACGGTCAAAACGCACACGAAATTTTTGACAGACGTTCAATCTCCTCTGTCTAATGTGAGGAGTAAACATCCGAGACACCCACCGAGCACATAGTTTTCTGTACCGCAGGTCTGTAATTATGACCTGTACACCCTTTTCGTATACATCGCACTTAGCTGAGAGCTGTGTGTGTTATCCGACGATTTTCTCTGACGAGTCCATCAACCCGGTACTGATAAGTCGTCGCTTGCCGTAGACGTGTCCACACGGAGATCTGTCACACAAGTTGAGGTTAGCACTACCGTTCCTTTTATTGAACACGGACAACCCAATTCCGCGAACTACTGAAGTCGATGCAATTATCACTCGATTACAGCAGGCTGTATTTCACGCATTGGCGTAGTTACGTTACACTCCGCTATGTTACACACTACAATTCGGAGACCTCCAGCAGCAGAGGTTGAACTTGCGTCAGCGAAACGGGGAAGTCGACCGAAAAATATATTTTGACAACAGCATAAAAAATTCGTAGGCATTGCTTCTCAGCACGGCCTCGTATATAAGGATTAGTTTGATGTTCTTCTATCTTGTCGTTTGTGACCAACATAAAAGCAGCAATTTCTCTGTAAATAGTGGTGTGCATGCAAAGTAATAGATAACTTTACAATTCTTTTCAGAGATATCTGAATGCCGTCTGATTTTCTGTAAACATCGAAAACTCACCAAGCCGGTTTGCCATTTTGGAACTGATATGTGCTGTACCATTACTTTCACTACAGCGCTGAGGGTAGTATTATCGGCTCGTAAAATATTGCAACTAATGGTTTAACGAGCAAATAATATGGAGACTGGCACCTCAGCCAATGTCAACATTTTGTAATGGATGTACTTGTACTCTGTCATCCCTCAATGGTCACGTCATTTATGTGGTCAACAGCGAAAAGCGTCCTCATTAATCAGCGATGATCAACTGTGACTTGGCACTTTTGTCTGTCTCACCCTACTTAAATTTTTTCCTAATTTTGGAAATTCGTGGTAAGATCTTATGGATCCAAAGTGCTCAGGTCATCAGTCCCTAAGCTTACACACTACTTAATCTAACTTAAACTAACTTACGCTAAGGACCACACATACACCCATGTTCGAGGGGGACTCGAACCTCCGACGGGAGGAGCCGCGCGAACCGTGACAGGACGCCAAAGACCGCGCGGCTACCCCGCGCGGCAGTAGCTTGTTATATGCCCTCTGAGGTAACAAGCTATGGGTGCTTTCGACGATTTTTATTGCGAATGTTCTCCTCCATTCGCTTAAAAGTGATCGCGTGCCTGTAGAGCATGGAGTTGCAGGCTTACATCATTTAGCCCCTCCGAACATGGATTGATTGCCTTGGACCGTTGCCGAACAACAAGTCGACATCTTGGGTCACTGCGACCCACGCCTGGCTGCATTGCGTCTCCACATTCCTCAGCAACGCCCATTTATGAATTCGCACAAATCAGCCGTTTAATGACCCTCCATCACGCCCACGTCGTGTCCGAACGAGCTCTGGGCTTTCGAAATTAGTCGGGAACGACGCCAGATATCACGAGCTCGCAGGGAACCAGACTATTTTCGTGAACGACGTGGTCCTGCAGGAATGTCACTCACACTCTTATTGAAAGCAGATTTCCATCGCGCGTGGCGCGTGGGACGGAGTCCCCTACACCTGCTGGCCAAGGCCCTGCCTGCTGGCCGGCCGTGCGCGGCGAAAACAGGTGGTGACTCAGCGCAGAGGGGCCCGGTAAAAACTCGGCGCTCCTAATAACCTCCAGTGGTCGCAGCTGCCTAGCTGGCAGCCCGGGTGCGGGTCAATATCAACTTCGTGTGATACGCATACCAGAGATGTTCTGTTAGCTAACACAGGCGGCATTCCTTAGTCGCTACCATCCCATCGCCTGTGTGGAAAGCAGTCTAATCACTACCCTTAGAAATCTGTCAGATTGTTACGACGTGGTATCGGAAGTTTCCAGCATATATTATAATTATTACATGTCACGTAGCTACTGCGCCATCTCTTTCAAAGGAGTCCCTTTGGATAAGACTACTCCGATCGGTGTATTTGCATCCAAATTTAGGGAAACCGCTGCTGATACGCACTAAATGTTGAAGAAAACTTTTTAAGATACCGCTTTAGATCAGAAACAGATTTCGACTGGTATAGGAGTTCCAAAAGCTGTCGAATATGAAGCGATGGTGACGACCATTCCGGATGCCCGTCAGCTAACATGACACCAGGAAACGTTCAGAATATTAGGTACTGGATTCCTCATGACCGTGGACAGACAAACAAGGACCACTGTTACACCTTCGGAAAAAATTATAGTACATGTGAACGTCGGTTTCTGCCACTTGTTCTTTGTTAGGATTTAATATCCTCAGCGATTCTGCTTGAATCTTCCACCTGTATCAAATCTTCTTCCGACCAACTTTATTTTCTTTTTGGAAAGGAGGAAGCAATCGCGCGCAGCTAAGCTTGTTAAGTATGACAGTGGGGAATCACTGTTATCTTGTTTGTAGTAAAAACTTCCCAAATAATATAGGACGCATGCGGTAGTGAATTGTCATGATGGAATTCCCAATCTTTTTTTTTTGTGGTTTTGTCGTCAAGTCCTCTCTCAAATGCTTTAAGACACAGCAACAGGAAACTTTATCCGCCGTCTGACCAGGAGGGATGAACTCCAGTGAGAAATATAGAACAAAGGGAAAACAGTTCAAAAAATGACTTAATCTTACACTCGACTTGTCGAGCTGTTTTTCTGAGATGAGAGATTCTCGTATTGTGACCACTACTGATTATTTTCAGGGTGATAACAAATCTAAATTACATCTCCAATGACGAACCTTTGAAAGAAATTTTGGATCGTCTTGTAACAGTTGTTTAAGTTCTCTGCAGACTTCCACTCAAAGTTGCTTCTGATCGTCTTGAAGCAGACGTGACACAAAAACTTCGCAGCAATCCTTTTCATATAAAAATCTTCTCATGTTCACAAATACCATATATTTTTCTGAAGATGTAACGGAGGTCCTCGGTTGTTTGTTCTAGGGGACTGATGATCTCAGATGTTAAGTCCCATAGTGCTCAAAGCCAATTGAACCATTTTGGTAGATCACTTGCCCGCGAAAGGTAAAGGTCCCGAGTTCGAGTCTCGATCCGGCACACAGTTTTAATCTGCCAGGAAGTTTCATAAACAGATATTGGCAATTATCTCGCAAAGGGCTCATCCGTGACCGCATGTTTGGTAGAATGTTTCTGCTGATATTATCGTATATTTCCACCCGCGTCAGTTTTTGCTGTTAATAATAAAACACTATGTACTACTCAGTGTTAGACATATACTAGTTAGCGATTAGTGTGGGTGTAAATTTGTAACTCAACATTTCACTTTTTCCTTTCTCTTAGAGATTACCTGTCGTAGTCTTTGTATTGACAGTTGTGGGTGAAAGTCTTGTCCAGTGGATACGAAAGAGGATTTCATACGAAGCCCTCAGATGGTCGCTTGTAAATTTGAAGTTTCAGCGAACATTCATAAAATTACTGAACGGTTCTTGCTGTTACGCAATAAAACTCCCTGGCAAATTAAAACTGTGTGCCCGACTGGGACACGAAGGTGGGACCTTTGCCTTCTGCGGGCAAGTGATCTACCAAAATGGTTCAATTGGCTCTGACCACTATGGGACTTAACATCTGAGGTCATCAGTCCCCTAGAACTTAGAACTACTTAAACCTAACTAACCTAAGGACATCACACACAACCATGTCCGAGGCAGGATTCGAACCTGCGACCGTAGCGGTAGCGCGGTTCCAGACTGAAGCGCCTAGAACCGCTCGACGACACCGGCCGGCAAGTGATCTATCAAATGAGCTATTCAAGCATGACTCACGACCTGCCCTCACAGCTTTACTTACGCCGCTATTTCATCTCCTGTGTTCCAAACTTCACTAACTTTGGAAAGAGTGCTCCCGAACGAACAGATATTGCGGGGACATGGCCTGATCAACAGCCTGCGACGTTGTTTTTCACTCGAGAGTGAAAATTCATTATGGAAACAACACACCAGGGTGTATGTAGCTAAGCCATGTCCCTGCACTCTCCTTTCTTCCAGGAGCACTGCTCTCGCAAGGTAATCAGGTGAACGCATGTGAAGTTTGGAATATAGGAGAAGAGGTAGTGGCGAAAGTAAAGCTATGAGGGCGGGTCGTGAGTCTTGCTTGGATAGCTCAGTCGGCAGCGCACTTGCCCACGAAGGGCAAAGTCCCTGTTTGGCACACAGTTTTAATCTGCCAGGAAATATCAAATCTGCACATATTCTGTTGCGGAGTGAAAATTCATGCTGTTATTACGAAATCATGAATAACCAAGGTCTTGTCGTGCATCTGTGTGGACGGGAGATGGTTTCATAGTCTTAAAACAGTGCACAGTGCATAGTAAGACTGTTTGAACACCTGATCAGAACATTCTCACTCATCCGTAAGTTGCAGCAACGTGGCCTTGAGATTTTTTTTTACTTTTTCCAGGAACCTCGAGTGGCCGGCCGGTGTGGCCGAGCGGTTCTAGGCGCTTTAGTCTGGAACCGCGCGACCGCTGTGGTCGCAGGTTCGAATGCTGCCACGGGCATGGGTGTGTGTGATGTCCTTAGGTTAGTTAGGTTTAAGCAGTTCTAAGTTTTACGGGACTGATGACCTCAGATGTTCAGTCCCATAGTGATAAGAGCCATTTGAACCATTTTTTGAACCTCGAGTCCTTGTAAACTAATTTTGATAAAACCTAGAATATCGTACCAGACGTGACCCCCGGAGCGTGAACATTTTAAGATTGAAAATAATGTCTTTCACCAGTCAACGACGATAAGTGATGTTTCGCGCTTGTTCCCTCTGTTGTGGCAGGTACGTACTCGGGACGGTCTCGTGTTCGTCCAGGCAGCAAACAGCAAGCAGATGTAAACAGCACGAACAGCGGTAGCTCCCTTGTTCCATTGTTATTTAACGCACACTATCTCGGTTCTTGCGCTCGTAGCCGTATGCTGGCTTGCGGCCCTAAAGTAAGCAGTTCCAACCTCACCGGTGCCTCTCGTATTCCGTCGCGTTAAATTTCAGCTGCACTCAGCATGTGGTCCCGTTTAATCGCCTCAGCCTCTTAATCGGCTTATCTTTCCGAGGGCAAGACAGTCGGATGTTACTCGCGGCATTTCAAGGGGTCTTGCATACGCTAATTCAAAGCTTATTACTTCTTTTATTGTATTAACACTTATTCTAGTAGAGATAGTACAGTTGTCACGATATTTAACTTGAAATTGAAAGTAGGATTAGTCCACCCAGCCTGAGACAGATTTTCCGTAGCTCCCAAAAAATTTGTAAAAAGAGAAGTATGTATTAGATCCAGCCGTTAGATACTTGCTAGGAAAGTCCCGTCGAGGTATTAGACTACTACTCCCGAAACAGGGTTCAGTGTCTCAGATAGTCATCTAGAGATCATTCGCTCCTTTCACCTAACGCAAGTGTATAAAGTTAGCTATGTGTTTTATTTCTTTGGTTTTTTTTCTGACATTCAAACCACGGCAACCAGAACGTGCTATTGTATAAATGCAGCCTAAGTTGCTTTGACTTACGTGACTGAGCTTGCTGATGTCGATCGAGAGAGCTCGTTGGGTACTGAACTGCCACTTTCTATTGAAAAATTTTATGAATGTATTATACCTCACTTTAAATCAGGCATTCGATTTTATTGGGCCTCGAAGATACCGCAGCCTGCGCCTCTGTAGCTGTGCGGTCAGGGCAGCAGTTTTCTACACGAGCTCCAGTCCCGTCTGGGTCGGAGATTCCTTACGTTCGTATCGTGATAACTGACGATCCACTGTGGAGAAGGCTATGTTGACATGTCCCGAAAGCCAATGAATTAAAAAAAAATAAAAAGAAAGAATAGCAACGGTCTGTTTCCATCGAAGTTTGTAAGTACCGGTACTTGAAATGTTCCCGTTGTGGCATTGGATTCTTTCCTACACTGCCGCTCTGTTAAAATCTCTGAGCTGTTTGCGTCTGTGGCATCGAGCACCACGACGGCAGCACAATGATTCAAGAGGTGAAGACATCGGCTGTGCAATCAGTCCGTTGGCTCACTCAGGAGATAACCAAAGAACATACGAAATATCAGTAGATGAAATGTAGTAATTACACCTGTGCGCTCGGAACTTAATGCATTAAATGTTGTATGGTCCGAAGTCTAATGCAAGGATTAGTGCTTATTAATTCACAAAAGCTGCCAGTTAACATTACGAGGTTCAGAATACCCGTATCAGATCTGTCGACTCCAGAAAAAATTCGAGGTTATCACTGGAAATGTAACCTATGGATTTCACGTCAGTAAAAAAGGAGAAGAAAATTCTCCATTCCACCAACAGTAATAGGTAGACCACTGAAACGGTCCATTTAGGGTACTAGACATTCAGTTTAATGTAGTCTCTGTGCTTACTCTAAAATTTTATTTTCATGTCTGCGCAAGAAACAAGTACACGTTACTGCATATACAGAGTGACACAAAAGTCTGTTAACATGTGAAAATCCAATAATTGGCGGAATAATGTAGAGTGGGAGGTAAAACTTGACACAGATGGTTGAAATGACAAGGAGTTTATTGAAACCAAAAAAGGGGTGCACAAAATGATCAACAGACAGCGCTTCGTATTATACATGTATACAAAACATTGATTAGCATAGCAGCTGATTTTTAACAAAGACGATATTCTTTACCACAGATGCTCAACATGTCTGCCATCATTCATGTAATCGAGGAAAAATGTTGTAAACAGCACTTTACAGTATATCAGTAGGTATGGTGAGAAACTGCCACGGACGATCTTGGTAGACCTGCGGCTTCGGGCAACCCCACAATCAATAATCACACGTTTTGCGGTCTGGGGACTTGCGAGGCCAAGCGGGACGGAAGTGGCAGCTCAGTACGCAATCCTCACCAAAAGACCTGCGCAAGAGATCTCTCACGCCTGCAGCAATATGGGGTGGATCGCCATCCTGCATAAATTCACTGAATGTACTCGCAATTGCGAATATGGACAACCATCAGCTGTAGAATGAAATGACGACAATGAAAATTTGTGCCGTACCGGGACTGGAACCCGGATTTCTCACCTTACCATTTGGCTGCCCGGACACGACGCATGGCCAGACCCAAACTTCCATATGTCACCTTCATTAAAATCTAACCGTCCTTTTCACGATTACACTTTTCTTCCCCCTTACTGAAGTCCATTTGTTTGACGATCTCCTTACCTGATGTTTGTAAGCTGTTCATCGACTTTAACGTCATCAGTCCATCACTGTATACAAGGGGTCGCTGTTCCGTTCTCATCGTGATCTACAGATCATACCTCAATCTCACCTCAGCAAGTCCATCTCTTTCAGCAAACACTACTTCCAGTTACCTAAAAGCTCCACGACATACGAGGACCTGCTGAAAATTTATGCCTCGGAATCTCTTGTTTTTAATTCTCAGAGCTTTTTAAATAAAACGAATCTTTATTCTTCAGTCTACATACTTGCAACCCTCTACTGCTAGAAGGCTCCGAATTGTAGCGTGTAACGCGACGGTGTGTAACGTAACTATGTCTGTGCTGTAATCGAGATTCGAATTAGAAGAGCTCGTCCACGAATGGAGCACCACTCCTTCAGCATGACAGTGCCATACTACACACGAGCGCTGCGACACCCTGGGTTCACTATCATCGACTATCCTTCATACAGTCACGACTTGGCCCCATCCCATTTTTATCTTTTTTCCAAAGCTTAAAGAACATCTTAGACAGCTTCGCTTCCATAGTGATGAGGCAGAAGCAGATACATAGTGTCACTGGCTCACCAATGTAGGCACTGGCAAAACCCAAGTGAGTCACTGCAATCACAAATCAGAATTTCAGCATAGTTTGAGGAGATCTCAAGAACAACAAAATAGGACCTCGGCGGCTTATTGTTAGGGTTTGATGCCGTTTTTATTGTTCACTAGGGTATCTCTCTAAGAGACACTGTGTCTGCTAGGGCAACGTTTTGAGAATCATTTGTTAAGATTGTTTTGTCGCTGCTGAACAACAAGGTACTTCTTCCATGATGGCGTTCCAATTGGCTGGCCTCTATCACCTTTCGATGCGAAATCAATAGATGAAGAATGCACTCTTATGTACTGAAAGTTTTTCTCTTAAGCTGTTCGTATAAAACGTTGTTGTATACAGGAAATTTGTAACACCAAAACAGTGTAGCGAAATGAAGGAAGACTTGCCAATGATCGAGTACTGATGTAGGGACTTTCCGCTGCGCCAATACGTAAATAACAGACGTAAGAATGTCGGAGTAACTTCCCAGATTGACATAAATTGAAAATACCAACCAAAATTATTTGCAGGAAGAGCAGATTCGAATTGAGAATCACTTGAAAAATCTGAAGGAAATGTAACTCATTCACAAAAGAAGCTCTCCTGCGAACATTCATATCAGCGCACACTCCGCTGTAGAGTGAAAATCTCATTCTGGAAACATCCCCTAGGCTGTGGATAAGCCATGTCTCCGCAATATCCTTTCTTTCAAGAGTGCTAGTTCTGCAAGGTTCGCAGGAGAGCTTCTGTAATACTGGCAGAAGTGAGGCTGTGAGGACGGGGCGTGAATCGTGCTTGGGTAGCTCAATTGGTAGAGCACTTGCCCGCGAAATGCAAAGGTCCCGAGTTTGAATCTCGGTCGGGCACACAGTTTTAATATGTCAGGAAGTTTCATATCAGCGCACATTTCGCTGCAGAGTGAAAATCTCATTCTGGAAATATCTGTTTAATTTGAGACCATTTACTTGGAGATTTAATAGAAGAGATCACAGTTCAACTAGAATGACATTGACTAGGACAATTCATTGTACTGAAGCCAGTGGTGGGTTGTAACTACGTACTGACAGGTATCTTGACTCGTTGAAGGCCCCAGGTCTACTGGAACGTTTTTGCTTCTATTAGCATATAATTTCACATGCGCAGTTTTCCTCATTAACTATGATACACATGGTAAGCAGAATGAATCTCAACTCTACCGACAAAAGTTTGGAGTTTGTTGATCTTTTCTGAGCATTTTGTCGATTCATTACGGAATAATAATGTAATTATGATTTATTCGGTTTGTTATGCTAATTACCTTTTCTGTGAAAATACCTTCACAACCTTTCATACGTAGGGAAATTTGACAAGTCTTAGATGCGAAAGTGTTGTGACGTGGTTGCCATAGCTCCGGGAACAACTTAACGTAATGTCGTTGTTCCGTTCTTCCATTGTTTTCAGTCGATCCATATAGGAGATGAGTATTGACAAATTCTTCGCGATTTAATATTTTGTCCATCTTCAGCATCTGTAGTCGTCTATAGTTAAATAATAAGCAAACAGTTGCATCTAAGAAATTTAATTTCTTGGTCGGTTTCGGGCATTTAGTGCCCTTCTTCGGAATAAGACGTATTTGTGTGTACTGAAGTCTGGTAATATAGGTACTTTGCATGCTTTTTATAGAATCGTATCAATAAATACTGTTGCCCGATTATCTCACTCTTATCTCATGTGTTATTGGTAGCATTTCTTCATTTTGGTATTTTTGCACTGAATGGTCTCTTTCAACTGCCAATGATCTCTTTCAGCTGCCCATAGAATCTGTCATTCTGAAGTAAGTGAAGAATTTCGAATCCTCTTACCCCAATTCTTCATAGTGTGGAAAGTTCCATCCTTCCTTCTTCTTATACTAAGTGGCTACAGCCAGATTAGTTGATTTTTCTCCTCCTTTTCATTCGTCGACATAATAACACTAAACCTGCAATTTGCTCACTGTTCATCTCAAACAACACTGTGGACTTGAAAGCAATAAACAATTTAATGACACAGAAAAATTAATTGAAATGGTTTGATGTTGAAATTACACTGCCAATAATCGGCTGACACGTACGGCAGTGTTGGAGATGTTACCGTCGTGTGTGTGAGCTCTCGATTTCTGTGAGCGACAACGGGCAATTGACCGCGGCGAAAAAAATCGGCCATGTGTGCAACTGGCCACATGCAAATACATGAGCCGGCGAGCGCATGAACCACCAAGCACATGAACCAGCAACTCAGAACTGTCGCCAAGGTAAACTTTTAGATTCGATGCGTTCGTTACTGTTTATTCAAATACTCTGTCTTCCTTCATGTAGAAGCTTGCCAAATAGGACATGCTTTGCTCCACGCTGTATAAATCTGGGGACGTACGTTTGGATTAATAGGCAACAATGTGATCAGAAGTCGTTAGCGCTGCCGGTTGCAGATCTGGTGCATAATTGGTTCGTGTCTGGAAGCGTTAATGGAGACGCCGTCTAGGAAGGCGGACGGCGTTCATAATTCGGGACCGCCCCCAGGACCGGAGAGATAGCTGAGCCGGCCGTTACGAATTTTAGAGGGCGTCCCCCCCCCCCCCTTCCTCCCACGCCTGCCGAAGCCCTGGCGCGGTGGATTTGGAAACACCGCAGTTCCGCCCATCGCGATTCGCCGCGCGCGGTGACGTTATTACTATGCGGGCGCTCCCTTGTAAGCCGTCGGCGGACGTGTTACGGCGCCACGTGCCGGGTTAGCCGAGGCGCGCCGCTGCCTCCTACGTGCTGCGCTGCCCCGGCCGGTCTCGTCGGCTGACTCAATTGGCCAAGTCGTCTTCTCCTACCTAAGACGCACAGCCCTGTCGCTGAGTAGCAGCGGCTCTCCGCGGAGCACGGCTTTTACTCACACAGTTATTCAGATCTTAAGCGTCCTACTTTACCTGTACTTACCTGTCTCACTGATATCTTTTATATCGTCCCTCCCTCCCTCTCCTCGCTCTTCTGCATATGACAATCACACCTTCTACTGCGAATTCCCAGCATTAGGATAAGTGTTCTTCTCGTTCATATTCTCAAGAAGAGTCACACACGTACGTACATGAATTGCTGCGAGTTTGTAGAGTGTAGACGCTCTTCTGTTGTAAACACACATACATCGAACACAGGACTCAGATCTCTGAAGATGAGTCTAGTTGCACGAAATCGACAGCAAATAAAATTGGAAACAATCAACACAGAACACAGCGGAGACAGAGACAAGAAGTAGTTAAAGAACAGTACTTATTCACCACAACGTTAGAGCAGTCTGTCTTCAGTTTCCAGCACTGTGAAAATATCAAGATTAAAGGTATGATGGGAAGGTAGAATACTCAGTCAGTTGTAATGATGTAAAGGGTGCGGTCAAATGCAAAGGCAGGCGTCGTTATTGTTTTAGCAAATGGGTCGTTAGATAAGGTAAACCCGGGTGAATAGGGACAAAAATCTGAAAATTTAAATGACTGATTTTATTGTTAGTAGAAACCGTGAAGTTTCCTGTTCATTCCTTAGCATAATGTTCATCATTTGTTTGGCTGTATTGCCCGTGGCTACTTTACAATTCCTGAGGATATTTTCGTTCCGTCGCTGCAACTACAACAAAATGTGTGTTTTTTTCACCAGATGTGTTTCCCTTTACTGAAGTAAAGCATCTTCAGTTGTCTGTAATTAAATATACTTATAATCTGATTTGTTTGTAAGATCGGAAAACAATTCGTTAACACTTTGCTTTTTACGCACGGCGATTTCCGCTTCGTTTCTCGCTAAACCGGGAAATGCCGCCTGCTAGCACATCTTTGGAGTTTCTCTTCGTTAGACGCTGGTACTTGTAGTGCTGCAGAACTAAGCATTTCTCACGTTTTACACAGCACACTTTTTCGCACGCTACTGTTTTCTGTTTATTTTTGTAGTTCTAATTATGCATTGTGGTTTCTGTTTTGTAGTGTTGCCATCAGAACACTGATACTAGTTGTCCTTTTTCTGGTTCTTTTATTTAATTTAATTATGTGTGTGTAATTCTGGTTAATTATGTTGCTGTGTGTCTGTGTGTTTATATACTGTATAAGAGTGGTGAAGGAGTAGCATTTTTTATGGGGGAGGGAGAAGCCATGATGAGTGGACATAAGTGTGTAGTAGTGTGATGGAGTGTGAGTTGGAGGAGAAGGTGAGGAGCGAGAAATGAAATGAAAGTGAGAGAGGTGGTGGTGGGGATTGGGTGGGAGAGGATGAAGGATGGAAAAAGTTCTTTTCTTTTTCACACAATTTCTTCAATTGTTTTGTGTAGTCTTTGGTTTCCAGTATTTATTTGGTCATTGAACAACTGTGTATTTTGTGTTAATGCTTTGTCTATGTGGAAATTTTCTTGAAACGGGAGGAGGTGTCTGAATGGTAAGAAATTCACCCCTCTCTTCACAAGTCTGCGAATGGACAGCTTTGCAACCTTTCGCTGCAAATATTTTCTTATTTGGGTTATTGTTCGTTTGACAGCCTGATTCATCACGGTTATAAATCAATTTTGACTTGTCAAAAAAATTATGTTCTTCCATGGTTCTACCCCGCAAAGTAAAATATTGCTCAACTTCATGATTCCTAAGGCCCTTGCAAGAGAGACTTTCAGCCTTTCTGAATGTTATTTCACGATTGCGCTTACGAAGAGCAAAAAGCTAATCAGGTCTGTCATTTGACGTTGTTTTCAAAATTTGTGTTCGATTCCATTTTGCTCTGCAAAGAAACAGCTTTTCTTACAACGTCAGAATCCAGACCGAACCCACAAAGCGACAACTTAAGCATCCGCTCTACTAATTTATTTTCTTGTTCCACGGAAACGTATGTTATCCACACATCTTCAGACGGTCATCAATACACTACTGGCCATTAAAATTGCTACACCACGAAGATGACGTGCTACAGACGCTAAATTTAACCGACAGGAAGAAGATGCTGTGATATGCAAATGATTAGCTTTTCAGAGAATTCACACAAGGTTGGCGCCGCTGGCGACACCTACAACATGCTGACATGAGGAAAGTTTCCAACCGAATTCTCATACACAAACAGCAGTTGACCGGCGTTGTCTGGTGAAACGCTGTTGTGATACCTCGTGTAAGGAAGAGAAATGCGTACCATCACGTTTCCGACTTCGATAAAGGTCGGATTGTAGCCTATCGTGATTGCGGTTTATCGTATCGCGACATTGCTGCTCGCGCTGGTCGAGATCCAATGACTGTTAGCTGAATATGGAATTGGTGGATTCAGGAGGGTAATACGGAACGCCGTGCTGGATCCCAACGGCCTCGTATCACTAGCAGTCGAGATGACAGGCATCTTATCCGCATGGCTGTAACGGATCGTGCAGCCACGTCTCGATCCCTGAGTCAACAGATGGGGACGTTTGCAAGACAACAACCATCTACACGAACAGTTAGACGACGTTTGCAGCAGCATGGACTATCAGCTTGGAGACCATGCTGCGGTTACCTTTGACGCTGCATCACAGACAGGAGCGCCTGCGATGGTATACTCAACGACGAACCTGGGTGCAAGAATGGCAAAATGTCATTTTTTCGGATGAATCCGGGTTCTGTTTACAGCATCATGATGGTCACATCCGTGTTTGGCGACACCGCGGTGAACGCACATTGGAAGCGTGTATTCGTCGTCGCCATACTGGCGTATCACCCGGCGTGCTGGTATGTGGTGCCATTGGTTACATGTCTCGGTCAAGTCTTGTTCACATTGACGGAACTTTGAACAGTAGACGTTACATTTGAGATGTGTTACGACCCGTGGCTCTGCCATTCATTCGATCCCTGCGAAACCCTACATTTCAGCAGGATAATGCATGACCGCATGTTGCAGGACCTGTACGGGCCTTTCTGGATACAGAAAATGTTCGACTGCTGCACTGGCCAGCACATTCTCCAGATATCTCTCACCAATTGAAAACGTCTGGTCAATGGTGGACGAGCAACTGGCTCGCCACAATACGCCAGTTACTACTCTTGATAAACTGTGGTATCGTCTTGTAGCTGCATGGGCAGCTGTATCTGTACACGCCATCCAAGCTCTGTTTGATTCAGTGCCCAGGCTTATCAAGGCCGTTATTACGGCTAGAGGTGGTTGTTCTGGGTACTGATTTTTCAGGATCTATGCACCCAAATTGCGTGAAAATGTAATCACATGTCAGTTCTAGTATAATATATTTCTCCAATGAATACCCGTTTATCATGTGCATTTCTTCTTGGTGTAGCAAATTTAATGGCCAGTGGTGTAGTTCTGCAGCGTGAGTAAGTCTCCTCCTTTGGTGGAATGCAGTAACAGCTTTGTGCAAATCATCCTCAGTCCAACCACTTTTATTGTTACTCATCTGCGAGAGAACAGTAAAAAATAAATCAGCAAAATGGGCTATCCCTACTCTGCTTCAATTTGGTGTGCCTATGCACCCAGAATGCAGTGTTTTTAGTTTTTAGATGTTGGTAACACTGAAACCATTTTCCATGAGCAGGAGAAGTACCGTACCTCATAGCTTCAGCAACTTTTATATGTTGCGAGAAATTCAGAACAGGACAGTTGCCTGACACTATGTTAGTCGGTTTTCTGATACGTCAACACAGACGATAATCCGGAGACGGGACCAACTTCTTATATGCAGTTCACTTCTGATGGGCAATCAATATTCTAAAATTGTTCCTGTTCAGCCACTGTCCCTATTCATCCGATCTGACCCTACCATTTGGTGGTAAAAATACAATTTAGGTTTCTGATGCTGTGAAGCATGGTTCTTGTGTCAAGATCGGTACTCGACATCCCACGTCTCCCCTAGCCTTCCGCCTCCTGAATATACGTATCTTGCTATCATTCCATTTTCAACCTTTCATAGACGGCTAGAACTTGTAAGGACTGTGTCAGAACTCTCCATTACATTGAAAACAATATAGTCAACCTAAAGCTATTCTCTGCATTGTGTAAGCGCTCAGATATCGATAGTAACAATCTGAGAGCGAAACATGGGAGCGCGATTCTAAGCATTGTTGTGAAACGAGGTCTATCTGCGAGAGTGGAAATAGTAGTGTCGGTCGAGAGCTCGGAAAGAGAAGACGTGTCACACTGCCCTCTCATCGGTGATGGCAGATCTTACCACACTCGAAGCCTAATTTCATTTTTGTAGCCAGGAGGGATTTAGATGGCTTAACTACGCTTGAAGATGGAATTCAAGGCAAAGTTCGCAAGCATAGCGCAAAAGCAATTGCAGGGTTAGTCCAAGTCCGCAATAATCCTATGTTTTGCTTGTTAGTTAAAGAAGTCTCCTTACCTTCCAAATAATAATGCTCCACGTCTAAATAATATTCTGTGGTTACTAAATGTTTATGTACCTTTGAAACTGAAATAATTTGATAACCTGGCACGCAGCCATTATTGACTCGTATGTCATTGTCACTGTGATTATTAATACTTGTTCATTATGATTCTGAAGTTTTAACTAGACTTTATAAATGAAATCCCTCCTCAAAAGGTATTTAGTAGTTAACATTACCCAAGCAAACTCCTTTATATTAAATTCAATCTTAGCAACAATAAGCTTTAGCTGCTGTTGCTGCATGCTGCCGCGCATTGCTGTAAACGACGTGGAAAAAGGCAGTTATCTAAAGAAGATGAGTGTAAAACTTAGGGCCAAAACAGAGACACTGACGCACCACAACATGTCATGTACCCTAATCCAGTAAATTCCATTACACAAGCCAGATTCTGTATCACTTGTAAATTCTTATTCAAGTACGCAGTCAGATAGCTTATCCAAATCTTAGTTTTAAGTTTTACATGTAACGATCTGTTGAGGGCTTAAATGACAGTGAAACTGACACTCATACAACATGCACACTGTGTTATGCAAGTTAGATTTCGTTTACTGATAGCTCAGGGTGTTTATCGAATCCATTTTCACTGACGAACATAGGCAATATTGCATATACGTTACGTATTGGTTATAGCTACATTACATATTGTTGCATTTACATTGCAAGTCCTAATAATATCAATAAAATGTATAGATTATTTCAATATAATGACAACACTTAAGCATAACTACCAAGATAGTACTGGTCAGAGAAACACATGATGCCCTAATGAGGCGGTCATACGAATTTTTTAGCCTCTTCCAATGTCGATCACTCTTACTGGGGTGTATCCTGCTTAGCCGACGAGGCTCTGACGATTTTGTATAGGAGCTATAACCATTACACCCAGTGCAGAGTATTTATTGTACCATCCCTCGCCAGACTTACCTGCCGTGGGCTGGTCTCCCACACAGTGACATTTGAAAAATAATAATTCCAAAAAGATTTAAGAAGTGTATGTAACAGCAAGAACCTCTTACATTTTTGACAACGTCACAAGAAATATGATATGAAATCCTAGTTTGCATTCAGCAGTATCAGCCTTTCACTGACAAGGATACCACACGGCAATCGAATTGTATATATTTTGTACTTACGATACCTGACGTTCAGAATCCAAATTCGAGCAATTCGAAGTAACTCTCAAGCATTTCGGGAAAATTGCCTTTAATGCACTAAGATAATATTATTTCGGAGGGGGAGTGTGGTTCTGTGGTAGAAGGTTCTCCTGCAGTGTGGCCAGCCTGGGTCCAATTATCAGACAGGTTAAACTTTTAGACAACGATCAGAGTGTAAAGTTATAAAGATGAGACAAACACTAAGTTATAATGTTTCCTTTAATTTAAACGATATTTATTAACGATCTTCTATAAAATATTGATAGTTAAGAATTTATATTTGTAATGACATCTGGATTTTATGAGTACATTATGTAATTGGAAAAAAGAAGGTGTGCATTTTTCATAAAAATGACAATTAGATATGTTTTAGTCACCATATATTTGATGAAGTTAATATTTAAATGGCGTAGGCTTTTATGTTAACTCCCATGTTGTTTGTAACACATATCATGTGTGTATGTGGTTGCCTGATGTTGACTCTACAGTGTAATTCTCATGCCAACAAATGATTAAAATGACTCTGCCATTGACAACCAACAACTAGGAATTTCCATAAAACGAAGTATCCTGTTATGGTTTTACTTTACTTGAGTTTAGCACATCATCTAATGATTTCTACCGGTATGCTTATATGTAGAATGAACTTCACACCATAATTTATTTATGCTCAAGAAAAGATGTAGAGTGCAAAAAAATGTATAAATATGAAGTACACAATGTCAGATTCTACAATAAAGTAATTTGGAGATTGGAAAAACATACACTGGTGTCCAAAATTAAAGCAACAGATGGAAATTTTGAGAGGTTGCGTTTATTTTGCCACAAAACAGTATAAACAGGTGATAGTAAAATAGAAACAATGTAAAGAACACAGAGCGCAAAAAACTTAAACAACTGCAACATGCATAACGGTAGACAGGAATGTTCTTCGTTTTTCTTCCAACTTATCGGATTTGCACACACGTTCCAGCAACTGGTTAATGTGCTCAGTATGGGTTTGACAAGATCTGGCAGCAATACAGGCCTGGCAACGACGGGGAATGCTCTGAATGTGGTTGGTGGATGCTGATTATGCCTAGAGCAACCCAGACATGCTCTTTGGGATTGAAATCGAGAGAGCGAGCAGACCACGCCATGCGTGTCATATCTTCTCTGTTTCTAAGAAAACATCAACCACCTGTGTTCTGAGAGATCGAGCATTATCACCCATCAGTACTAAGTGTGGGCCACACCACTGCGCAACAACCGCACATGAGGTCGCAAAATCTCGTCACGATATCCGACAGCAGTTAAACTTGCAATTTCACGAAGAGGTTTTCGAGTGGTCAACATAATCCCTGCTGACACCATAAGGGCTCCTCTTCTATGTTGGTCTCTTTTTCAATATCTGGATTCCGAAATCGTGTTCCACGTTCCATCCAGATGAAAATCCGTCGAGTATCAAATTTGGACTCATCTCTGAAACGAACATTGGCCCACTGTTTGACCGTCTGGGTGGCATGTTGACGACTCCACTCTAAACGCCCCCTTTGGTGAAGACGCATCAGAAGTACACATACAGCATGTCTCCGACAATAAAGGCCACTCTGCCGAAGCCTTCTGTATACCATTTGCCTCGATACAACACGTCCAGTGACGCTGTGAGGTCAGATACCCGTTTCCATGCAGTACTAGGCGATAATGTCTTGCTCTTACAGCCAAATAACGGTCATCTCTTTCACATCTCCTATTTATAATTGGCAGCACATACGTATGTGTTAAGGTACACACCGAAACCATACATCTGCCGAATTCATTAGCAGTTAATTCACAGCGAGCGCAAAAGATTGCTTCCTTGGGCACTGTCAGTTTCCAGAGGTGCCCGAAGAGACTCTGCACTAACCTCAACTATCAACAGGGCATCGGATGAGGAATCGGTGTGAACAGGGTCACTCCGGAGGGCACCTCGTAGCAGACCATGCCCTCCTGAAACACCGAAAAGGCTATATTTGCGACAGGTGGAGGGCGGCATACCACTAGAGCAGACCTTCGAAATCAGACGTGAGAAAAAAGCCTCAAAATCAAAAGTTGTAACTGAAATTCTGGAATCGAAAGGTGTATGTTATTTTATATGTGCGTTAGCTTTTAATTTGAAAGAAAAGCCTCTTTTAATGCTTAAACCTCCATCTGCGCAGTCGAAGAGGGTGCAGATCGTTTTTCTGAGTGAGCATCTCACCTTAGCCATATTTGGTCCTACTGCGGGACACGTGTGGATACAACGGAGATCGCTGTTTCTCAGTACCCCCTCCCCCCTCTCCCCCCCCACCCCCCCCACCCCCACCACACACACATAGCCATACAACTAGACGCCACATGGACGGTTTGTTTCTCTGTCCTGTCATAGCGTTCTGAAGTTTACTGAGCCTGCTTGAGAACTCAGAAACATTGCTGGGTTCGTTGCTGGCAACAGATAATGTCAGCCTGCGAATGGAGCCCTACTGCTGGCTGGAATGTTCTCTGCAGCTGGGCAAGCCGCAAGGTCATCCACGTGGGCAGACGCTCAGGCAATGAACAGGAAAGTCTCCTGTTTTAGCTCGAAATTTTCCTGAATCATTGCCATTTTCGATACTATTAGTTTTAATGCTACTCGTACCTTCTAACTTTATCCTGTGAGTACATAGCAAATTATGTACCCAATCTTCTGCCCTGAAAATACTTTCCCCCGTATGCAATTTGACGCATAAATGAACAACATCGTGACCTGACAAGTTTTAGTGAAGTATTAGGTGGTAGACCAGCTTTCACAGCGCAACGAAACAATAAAGCGGTCTTCACTAAGCTAAATGAAGATAAACAACAATTAAGCCATCTAACAATACTAACAGAACCTATCAGTGTATCTCTTTCGCTTCTTATAGGAAAGATACAGGGAATACAGGTATGACTGCATATGGTATGCTCTGATAGGTAACGAATGGAAAATAAATCATTTAAAAGCAAGGTCTCTAGGCGTTCTTCATTGCGGCACGTGTCTTGATGAGCACTGTGATTCGCACTTATTACACCAACAACGTTGTTTCAGCCATTTTTCCCGAAGTTCGAGATTATTGTGAAAACCTTAGAAAACATTTACTAGTCAAAGTATTGGCCTTCGCTGGCCAGTACTTTCTCCCATCTTTTGGTAGGATACGAATCGCATGGCGGAAGAACTGGGCGTCTTTTGTGGAGATGCATGAATCGAAAACAGTTTTGCACTTTCTCATGTGACCGGAAGTGCTGTTCACCCAGGTCGTGTGCCATTAATCGAAAAAAGTGATAGTGAGAGAAATGTCTGGAGAAAAGTGCTGGTGGAATAGGACTACCTATTTCAACGTTTCCAAGTATGTTTTGACGGGTTTTGCGACATGGGTCGAGCACTGTCATGCTCCAATATCACCTTTCCATGTGTATCAGTGTGTTGTGGCCGTTTGTAATTCAGTGATCCTCTAAAACGCATCAATTTCTTTGGATAACGATCTCCTGTGATGGTTTCCATTGGTTTCAGTAGCTTCGAGAACCTTCTCTCTTCCACCGCCTTGCTGATCTTCGATATCAAAATCACCGTTTCTGAAGGGTTGAAACCATACTCTGCAAGTTCTTTCACTACTAAGTGCCTCACCATTGTTCTTAGGTAGCATTTGATGTACCTCAGCAGCAGATTTCTTCATGCTACTGCAGAAAACTAAAACTTCCCGCAAATGACGAGAAGTGGGCTTATTAGCTGACATACTCAATCTAGAATAACTTTACGATGCAATCAAAAATCGATGTATATTTTGGTGGCGTTAAGTTTACAAATGCCAAAGCTTATAGTATGACACTTACGACTTACCAACTGCACACCTTGTCGCTACTGGCATCTGTTGCAAAACGGCGGAAGCGTAGTTATAGACCTAATAGCTATCTAAAAATTGCATATGAATAGGAAAATAGTGTGGCTGCTGGAAGCAGTTGCCAGAAATATTTTGTTTCTTGAGTATAGGTTAGTTCAAATATATTTGAAACAAACTGCACGCGGACGTCTTGCATATATGAAGAAAACTGAATTGATTTTTTGAAGAAAATATTTCAGGAGAGCCTTGCACTCGAACTCAGTTATCACACCGAAAGAAGGCATAAAAGCACATTCTTATCATGTAGAAATTTCCGACGACGGACTACGTGGCTGTACAGGTCCACACATTTACAAAGGACAGGAAAATAACCCAATATTTATGGCAGCCCCCGTTATATTACTAAGAGAGTGGCAAAACAACTGGCATGCTCGGATGATTCAATGAGAAATAGATACTGACCCTTAAGCGAATGGATCAAATAGCTACCACATTTACAATGTTCGTTCCGTAAATGAAGGAGAAAAATCATGTATCGCAGAACTACACCAATGCAGTACGATCAAGCAATAATAGTCTCACCAAAAATCCTGGGCACCGTAACCTCAAAATGACCATTTCATTATCAGAAGACAAACGTCTGTGCTTTACAGATCGGCCGCAGGCTGAACGATGTTCACAGTGTTAAGAGGAAAGTCAGAGCGGAGAGCAGAAGGAGAGTGAATGAGCGGCAGTCCACACTGTCCAAACGAACACGAAGCCTCAGCGTCAAGCAATATGCTTTCACATGCAAAATACTAAACTGAAGACTTACTTTACAATGCTAAGCCGAACGTAACCAGACGAAACCATTAACTAGAGAGTCTTTGTCATATAATGCTTCGCAACTTACATGTTTTTAAGTACATGAAAGTCGTTTGTAACAGAGTTATTTCAGTTTCTTCTGTGAAAGCTGGCTGGAAAATTAGGGAACTGATATACGTAAAAAAACAAATTCCTTTAGGGAAATGTTCTTTATTGGGTGGGCCGAGGCGGATCATAAAGCCAGAGACATAGTTCACTCACCTTCTTTGGATATGCGACCGCTGAGTGCAGCACAGCCCACAGCTAAGGACAGCCTCTTGCCACAATTTTTTCGGTCTGACACGTCCCCTTTGGAAAATTATAAATTACTGTGCTGATAAACCTCTTACGTTATTTGATTTTCAAACAGCTGAGCAAAACTGAACGTACTCAGACATTTCTCTCTATATATATTCTGATCATCACTAAACTGACACACAATATTTTTAGCGCAACGCAATCTGACTTTCAATAATCACTACAAAAGAATGGCCCTGATTGCCGGCCGCGGTGGTCTCGCGTTTCTAGGCTCGCAGTCCGGAACCGCGCGGCTGCTACGGTCGCAGGTTCGAATCCTGCCTCGGGCATGGATGTGTGTGATGTCCTTAGGTTAGTTAGGTTTAAGTAGTTCTAAGTTCTAGGGGACTGATGACCACAGCTGTTAAGTCCCATAGTGCTCAGAGCCATTTGAACCAATGGCCCTGATTAACAATAACCTGTACCTTTCATAAATCACTTACCTCACAAAAATCTTCGTTACTCGAACTACTACAATATAGCGAGCGCCAATACTGCCAGCTAAATATAAGATTCTAACTACTGAAGGCACTAACTACTGATAGGCATACTTAGCAAATGAAAGATTTAGATACAGAACAAACAATGTATTTACCTTAGTAGCGTTCAAAAATCATAATACTTATATCAGTTCATCACATCCAGTCTTACAAATTTACTCTTTCTGATGGACACACGTCCAGATCATCCGCTCTCAAAACTCCGCCATCTCTCTCCCCACATCCACCACTGCTGGCGGCTCACCTCCAACTGCACAACGCTACGCGCTGTTCACATGTGTGTGATGTCCTTAGGTTAGTTAGGTTTATGTAGTTCTAAGTTCTAGGGGTCTGATGACCTCAGAAGTTAAGTCCCATAGTGCTCAGAGCTATTTGAACCATTTGAACAGGTTGGTTCAGCTGTCCCTGCCTCTGGCTTTTATGCAACCTGCAACTCTTTCAAATACCACTGCAAGATTTTCATACTCTCGCTCGCTACGCGCCAAAGGAATTAGTCTAGGCATGCGTATTCAAATACAGAGATATGTACACAGGCAGAATACGGCGCTGCGCCCTCTTCGCCTATATAAGACAGTAAGTGTCTGGCGCAGTTGTTAGATCGGTTACTGCTGCTACACTACCAGGTTATGAAGGTTTATTTGGAAATTTGTGGTGAGTGCTATAGGACCAAACTGTTGAGGTCATCGGTCCCTAGGCTTACACACTACTTAATCTAACTTAAACTAACTTACGCTAAGTAAAACACATACACACACACATGCCCAAGGGAGGACTCGAACCTCCGACGGGGAGAGCAGCGTGAACCGCACGCCTACCCCGCGCGGACATGAAGGTTTAAGTGAGTTTGAACGTGATGTTATAGTTAGCGCACGAGCGATGGGACATAGCATCTCCGAGATAGCAATGAAGCAGATTTTCCCGTACGACCATTTCACAAGTGTATCGTGAATATTCAGGAGTCCATAAAACATCAAGTCTCCGACATCACTGCAAGAACGGGACCAACGACGACTGAAGAGAATCGTTCAACATGACAGAAGTGGAGCCCTTCCACAAACAGCTGCAGATTTCAATGCTGGACCATCAACAAGTGTCAGCGTGCGAACCATTCAACAAACCATCATCGATATGGGCATTTGGAGCCGAAAGCCCACTCGTGTACCCGTGATGACTGCACCACATAAAGCTTAACGCCTTGCCTGAGCCGGCCGCGGTGGTCTCGCAGTTCTAGGCGCGCAGTCCGGAACCGCGCGACTGCTACGGTCGCAGGTTCGATGTCCTTAGGTTAATTAGGTTTAAATAGTTCTAAGTTCTAGGGGACTGATGACCACAGCTGTTAAGTCCCATAGTGCTCAGAGCCATTTCGAAGCCTCGCCTGAGCCATTCAGCACCGACATTCGACTGTTGATGACTGGAAATATGTTGCCTGGTCGGACGAATATCGTTTCCAATTATATCGAGCGGATGGACGCGTACGGGTTTGGAGACAACCTTATGAGTCCATGGACCCTGCATATCAGCAGGAGATTGTTCAAGGTTGTGGAGGCTCTGTAATGGTGTGGGGCGTGTGCAGTTGAAGTGATATGGGACCCGTGATATTTCTAGATACGACTCTGAAAGGTAACACGTACGCAAACATCCTGTCTGATCACCTGCATCCATGCATGTCCATTGTGCATTCCGACGGACTTGGACAATTCCAGCATGACAATGAGACATCCCACACGTGCAGAATTACTACAGAGTCCAGGAACACTATTCTGAGTTTAAACACTTCCGCTAGCCACCAAATTCCCCGGACATGAACATTAATAAGCTTATCTGGGATGCCGTACAACGTGCTGTTCAGAACAGAACTCCTCCTTCTCGTACTCCTACTGGTTTATGGACAGTTCTGCAGGACTCGTGGGGTCAGTTCTTTTCAGCACTACTTCAGAAACTAGTCGAGTCCATGCGACGTCGTGTTGGGTCATTTTTGCGTGCTCGCGAGGGTCTCATACGATATTAGGCACGTGTACTAGTTTCTTCGGCCGTTCGGTGTATTAGTCCTACAGAAAGAGTGAACAGCACCTTTTTGCAGGAGATTGTTAAATTTTGTACGGCTAGAGGCCGTAGTTTCCGAATTATTCAAGAAAAACGTACTAAAGTGACCTTTAATGCAGTTTATCCAGAATAACTCGATAACCGTGGTCACCAACAAAAACGTATCTCTGTACAAAATCTAACTACTGAGTGCAACACGCATAATAAATCGCGGCGTGTCATTGTGTTTGAATATCTGTAAATTAAGAAAAAAGTAAAAATTGCCACTACCACATTCTCGCTAGCCACTCTGCCGTCGCAAAACTGGCCCACGATTGCGTCCGCATTCACACAGCCACCTGCGCTCATTTAGAAGCCGCGTTAGTGTGGAGTGCGGCCGTCCGCGTGGGACTGGCACCGCGGCGGAATGTTGATTGCGCGCCGCGTCTCCGCCTACCTGCCGCAGCGGCTACCTGCTGCCGGCTATGCAAATCGCAGCAGCCACCTGCTAAGGGAACGCGCTGGGAAATGCGACTGGACAGCCGTTCTTCATATTCGCCGGTGGGGCTTCTTTTTACGCAATAGTAGCGTTCCTCGCACTTCACGCGCTCACATGTGTGTGTGTGTGTGTGTGTGTGTGTGTGTGTGTGTGTGTGTTGTGTGCGTGTGACAGACAGAGAGAGGGAGAGAGAGAGAGAGAGAGAGAGAGAGAGTGAGTGAGAGTGAGACAGAGAGAAGTGTTTTGTAATGTGCAGCATTTTTATATTTGCAGTTGCCTATGAAAACATCGGAGTATACAGTACTCTCAACATTTTCACAGATGTTACCATGACAGCACTTTGTTATGTATTTACTTAATTTATTTATCCAGTTATTTCACCTGTTCAGATTAACACTTCCAGGACATGTCATACATATAAGCAGAGAATTGTAGTATACGTACAGTACATGATGATAACAAATAATAATAATAATAATAATAATAATAATAATAAGAGCTAATATTAATAATGCCAACGGCCTTGCCGTAGTTGTAACATCTGCTCTCGTCAGCTTACCCAAGTTAAGCGCTGTCAGGCTTGGCTAGCACTTGGACAGGTGGGCCATACGGTTCTGCCGAGCGCTGTTGGCAAGCGGAGTGCACTCAGCCGTTGTGTGGCCGAGGAGCTACTTGATTGAAAAGTAGTGGCACCGGTCACGACAACTGACAACGACCGGTAGAGCTGTGTGCTAACCACATGCTCATCAACATCCGCGTTGAGTAACGCCTATCGACCGAGAATGACACGGCGGTCGGTCGGTACCGTTGGGCCTTCCGAGGCATGTTGGCACTGGTTTAATACTACTACTAATAATAATAATACAGCAATGAATGTAAAGCGTGCGGTGATGATGATGATGAGGTCCCGTGCTCCGAGGAGCGTAGGGGCCGGCTGTTGTGGCCGAGCGGTTCTAGGCGCTTCAGTCTGGAACCGCGCGACCGCTACGGTCGAAGTTTCGAATCCTGCCTCGGGCATGGATGTGTGTGATGTCCTTGGGTTAGTTAGGTTTAAGTAGTTGTAAGTTCTAGGGGACTGATGACCTCAGATGTTAAGTCCCATAGCGCTCAGAGCCATTTGGACAATTTTTTTGAGCGTAGGGGACGATGCTGGAGACCCGCACCGCCGTACTGGGCAAGGTCCTAGCGGAGGTGGTTTTCCATTGCCTTCCTCCGACCGTATTGGGGGTGATGATGATGATAAAGGCGACAAAGTAACAGCCAGCCACCTCGAGGCAGGGAAAATCCCTGACCCCGCCGGTAATCGAACCCGGGACCCCGTGCGCGGGAAGCGAGAACGCTACCGCTAGATCACGGTACGTGGGAAAAGTCGAAAACCATTGTGTGAAATAATTTACGCATCACGTTCTTGTCGAACGTGATTAAAAACTTCTACGGCGACATTACAGTAGGGATCATTCCTGGAGAATAAGTTTACTTGGGTCGGTATAAACGATAAACAATAAGGTAAGGTAAAAGAATGAGATAGATGGAAGAAAGAAAACTAAAATAGACAGGGGCGAGTTAAACATGGATAGTGCAGAAGTGTGACAGAAATACTGGTTCGCTGTCGTTCAGGATGGAGTCAGTTAGGATATGCTGAGAGTGAAGTTACGCCAGTGAACACGAAAGCTTTAATTGCCATCGCCTCTTGAATGCAGAGTGGCTTTGTATAGTACACTGTGCTCAGTTCTGTCTAGGCACAACTGCGTAACTCTTGTACCGAAACCAGTTTGTAATCGTCTGATAGCCATCAAATTTAATGAACCTTTTCACAATAAAAAAAGGAGAGGGCAGTTACAGCACCCATAACCTCGCTGTGGTGGTCTTCAGCTGCGCGGAACCTTCTTCCATGTGTCAGGATAACTTTATGAGGACGACGCGAAGAAAATCAAGCCAGAGCTGAAAGAAAAAGAATCAGTATTACAGAAGCCAGCTGCAGAAAAAGATTTGATGCTGCACAAATGTTATATTTGTGAATGAAAGTAAATTTCATGGCTACAAATCAGATAATAGCCGATTTAATGGAAAGACAGTGAGGCGACAGTATGTATCCTGACTAAGCGCGAAAGGAATCAAAAATGCCCTAGTCGAGACAGCACCAGCACTTCTCGCCTTAAATAACTTCCTGCACTTTCTATAATCTATCTGACAAGCATTTACAATGCTCTTATGAAACTAACCTAGTTCCCTCGACCCGGAAATATTCGTAAATATTACCCTTCCGAAAACTAATAAATATCTACATGTCCCGGAAAACTGTTGTCCTGCCTCCCTCCTAACAGACCTTACTAAAATCCTTGAACGAAAATCCCCATCCTCTCCGTAAATTCCTCTTAGCCAATAGCATCCTGATACCTGAGCAGTTTGGATTCCACGCCAAGCATTCCACAATCCAGCACTCCCTACATTTCATTGAGCGTATCTATTTGGTCAGGGAAAAGAGAGAAACAGCGGAAGCAGTATTGCTGGACGTAAAACGTCCATTTGACGGAGTCTGGCGCGATGGCCTAATTTACAGACTTGATCAAATTCTTTAGTACTTTAATTCGAATTACGGACTCCTTATTCGCAAAGTGGCAGATCTTCGCGAGTGATAGTAGATACTCTTTTCAACCAGACACAATCAACTGAGGCAGTATTATAGTATTGCAAGTATCAGTGTCTGAAGCTCATTTGCACACTGTTTACCTATACGATATACCAAAACAGGTCGCCAAGTGACTCGGCACTGTACGTCGACGGCGCTGCGACGTACAGGGTGGTCGGAAACAGTCTGAAAAGCATGTAAGGGTGTTGCAGGGTAGTTTGTGCTGAGAAATGACTGTGAAGAAAAAAATAATACCTTACGCGGCTTCCGAGTTAATTAGCATTTAAGTTAGCCTATCAGACCAATGAACACGCAAATTCAAGCGGCCCGCCAGGTACAGTTAGTGAAGTTTTAGCAAAACGAAACGAAGAACACTGCCTCTGGCGGGCCACTTTAGACTGCGCGCGCAATGGGCTGATTGGCTAACTTCAGTGCTAATTAACTTGGAAACAGAGCAACATACTGAATTTTTTTCTGAACAGTTATTTCTCAGCACAGCCTACCCTGAGCCGGCCGCGGTGGTCTAGCGGTTCAGGCGCTCAGTCCGGAACCGCGCGACTGCTACGGTCGCAGGTTCGAATCCTGCCTCGGGCATGGATGTGTGTGACGTCCTTAGGTTAATTAGTTTTAAGTAGTTCTAAGTTCTAGGGGACTGATGACCACAGATGTTTAAGTCCCATAGTGCTCAGAGCCACAGCCTACCCTGCAGCACCCTTACAAGCTTTTCAGACTTTTCTGACCATCCCGCGTAGGAACCGTCGCAACCATATTTTCATCCTCTGAAAATTACAAATGGTTCAAATGGCTCTGAGCACTACGGGATTTAACATCTGTGGTCATCAGTCCCTTAGAACTTAGAACTACTTAAACCTAACTAACCTAAGGACATCACACACATCCATGCCCGAGGCAGGATTCGAACCTGCGACCGTAGCAGTCGCGCGATTCCGGACTGAGCGCCTAGAAACGCTAGACCATCGCGGCCGGCTGAAAATTACACTTGCATAATTGCTCTGTCATATAATATACGGAAAATCAAAATTAATCAGGTGAAATTGCCAGTCACTTACTTCATGACCAAGCACAAACAGCCTAATTTCCAACTCTCCATTGACAAGCAGATTTAGCGTGACCGATGCATTTAGTTTATTATGAGAACTGAAGAAACTGCAGGGCAGTTGCTTAATCCACAATCTTTTATTGTGTTCACGACGGGTTTCGGAACACTCAAAGTTCCATCATCTCGTGTAAAAAATAAAATCACTTAGTTATCTGAGATCATCCTCACCCCAATATTATCATGGAACCAAAGGTTCCTTGTCAAAAGAGTAAAAGGGACAAAAATTCCATTACAACCATTCCCCCATACTGTGCGGCAGGGAACAGAAACAGGGACACTATTTAATGGTTGTTCTGGAATTTTTGTCTCTCTTACTGTTTTGACACGGTTGGTTCCATGACAACACTGGGGTGAGGATGACCTCAAATGATTAAGTGATTTTTTACACCAGATGGAACTTTAAGTGTTTCGAAACTGGACACGTATACAATAAAATATTGTGGGTTAAACTAACTGTCCTGCGCTTTCCTCATTTTTCAAACTGGACCTGTACAGTTGCGGCTGCTCCATAAGAAGAATTCTGTGTGACACGTTTAGGGCAAAATATTGGTCATCGACTCACCTGGAATAAGCACATACAACACAAACAAAAGTTGAGTGCTCTTATTTGAGCTGTAGCCTCCCTTTAAAGTCAAGGGCTTCTCTGGCGCCAGCTTACATGTCCGATTGTCATGTACGGTCCACAAACGTGGTGTGTGGCGTCAAACACCAACCTTTCGTAATACCAAACGTTTAATAGTAACGCTTTCTGAATAATAACAGAAGCTACCAGATATGTCTCAACACACATTAGAGAACCGTTAGGTTAAATCGCCACCTACCCCATTATCCAAAACAATTCACAAAAATTACATGAACAGTCACAAAATTCGCCCCATTTTCTCATCCAAAATTTAGGCCGTGACCCCCGGAAGCGCTGCCCAAAAAACTGAAACTCACCTAAAGTACGACATTTTAAAGATTAACACACACATATACAGTAACAGGAATAGACGCACAATATCCATTTCTTAAACCCTAGTAAGTACCACGATAGCACAAGCTGAAGTCAGATGGGCACAACCCAGTGGCTCTTCAGTGCCGGACACCTACAAAGTGAATGAGGTGAGGAAGTTACGGAGACCGTAATGCTTTTGGTCAGCTACTTGACATTAACCATTACGCGACTGGTGAAAGGCGACGACGGTATCACAATTAATTTTGACCTCAAAGGTGTTGTGATCTCACTACTTGGCGAGTAATCTGGACTGCATTTCTCTGCAGCACTATTCCTTGTCATATTTTCGTTGGTCTCGACAGAAATTATATTTTTAATCTCTGTTTTGTATGAGAAATACTGTCTCTTCTTGGAACTACACTCATGCTCATAAATTAACGATAATTGCCTAATGTTGTGCCACACAACGTGGCACTACACAAAACTGGCGCTAATAGAATAGGCACATTGGGAACACACACGACACAGCACACGTACACAGGCGGCACAACGGGTTAGCATACTCTGGATCTGGTGATTGAGCAGCTGCTGGGGTGTAGTCTCCCATTCTTGCACCAGTGCCTGTCGGAGCTCCTGACGTGTCGTAGGGGTTTGAAGACGTGCAGCGATTCGTCGACCAAGAGCATCCTAGACGTGTTCGATGGTGTTTATGTCTGGAGAACAGGCAGGCCACTCCATTCCCCTGATATCTTTTGTTTCAAAGTACTCCTCCACGATGGCAGCTCGGTGGGGCCGTGCGTTATCATCCATTAGGGGGAAGGTGGGACCCACTGCACCCCTGAAAAGGCGGACATACTGGTGCAAAATGACGTCCCGAGACAACTGACCTGTTACAGTTCCTCTGTCAAAGACGTGCAGGGGTGTACGTGCACCAATCATAATCCCACCCCACACCATCAAACCAAAACCTCCAAGGGGTTGGTATCTGGTTAATGGTTCACGCCAGATGAAAACCCATAGAGAATCACTGTTCAGAGTATACCTGGACTCGTCCGTGAACATAACCTGGGACCACTGTTCCATTGACCATGTACTGTGTTCTTGACACCAGGCTTTACGGGCTCTCCTGTAACCAGAGGGCAGTGGAATGCTCCTTGCAGGTATCCGGGTGAATAAACTATGTCTGTTCAGTCGTCTGTAGACGGTGTGTCTGGAGACAACTGTTCCAGTGGCTGCGGTAAGGTTCCGAGAAAGGCTACCTGCAGTACTCCGTGGCCGCCTGCGGGCACTGATGGTAAGATATCGGTCTTCTTGTGGTGCTGCACACTGTGGATGTCCCGTACTGTAGCGCCTGGACACGTTTCCTGTCTGCTGGAATCGTTACCATAATCTTGAGATAACACGAAGGGCCCGTGCTACGACCTGTTGTGTTTGACCAGCCTCCAGTCGCCCTAGTATTCTACCCCTCATAACGTCATCAATATGTGTTCTTTGAGCCATTTTCAACACACAGTCACCATTAACGCGTCTGAAAACGTCTGCACACTTGCTGCACCGTACTCTGACATGCACCAACACCCCTCTGCGTATGTGGACTGCTGCCAGCGCCACCGCGCGACGACCGCAGGTCAAATGCACCGCATGGTCATACCCCGAAGTGATTTAAACCCGCAAACCGCCCACCAGAGCGTTGTTTCACCATGCATCAGTATTATCCTTAATTTATGAGCATGAGTGTATAATAAGTAGCCGACTTATCCGTATTTATACTGAGCAAGCAGCAAAGGAAACCAAGGAAAAATTTGGAAAAGGTATTAAAGTTAATTGAGAAGGAATAAAAAAATTCAGGCTTGCCGATGTCATTGTAATTTTGTCAGGGGCTGCAAAGGACTTGCAATATCAATTGAATTCGGTGGCTGGTGTCTTGAAATGTGCTTGTAAGTGAACAAGGTTAATGGAATGCAGTAGAATTAATTTAGCCGATGCTGACAGATTTAATTTAGTAAATGAGTCACTAACAGTACTTGATAAATTTTGCTATTTGGGCTGCAAGATAACTGATGATGCTCTAAGCAGAGAAGATATAAAATAAACATTGACTGTAGCAAGGAAAGCATTTCTGAATAAGAGTAATTTGTTAACATCTAAATTTAAATGTTGGCTAATCTTTTCTGAAGTGCCGTGTACCCGTGTAAGGACGAGAAACATGAACGATAGGAAGAGAATAGAAGCTTTTGAAATGCGGTGCTACGGAAGAATGGATGGAAGAATGGATGGGTAGACTGAATAAGCCTTGATGCGTTAGTGAACCGAATTCGAGAAAAATAAATTTGTGGTACAAATTGACTACAAAAAGGGACATGAGATGTGAGACATTTCTTAATATTCATATAGATGATTCAGTCTGAAAATTGAAAGAAAGAGCTCCAGATGGGATCCATGTAAACATGAATGCATATAATATATGCTGACGATATGGTAAATAATGAATACTAACTACAAAAACCAATATATCTTTTAGATTTAACTGAGAAGGGTTATAATTTTTAAGACATCAGTTAGCAGAACTAAGACAATGACATTCCATGGGAAATACACAGTACGAAAAAAAATTGTAATTAAAGAACAGATTTTTAAATTAGTTCAGCATTTGAATTCCCCAGGAAGCTATACAACTTTGAACGAAGATAATGATGTTGATACTAAATTAACGTTGATACTAAATTACAGAGGTCACGGAGTATATGTGCAGAAGCAGAACTTTGAAAATTATACGAAGAGAGACAAAAATGAAATTCTGTGAGTTGACGGCTGTACGTGCTCTACTATATGCTAATGAACCCTGGGTTATGAAAAGAAAAGCTTCTAGACATGTTTATGCGGCTGAAATGAATTTTTTATGGGCAGTCAGAGGTTGCGCCAAATTGGACAGGATTCCTAATGAAAACATTGACAAGAATCGAATATTTTTACAGTAAATAAGAACACAAACAAAACGGGGGGGAACATCTGGAACGTATGGAAGAACCAAGTATTCCAAAGAGGGCCTCCCATAGAACCCAAAGGATTTAGAGACACAGGACGGCCAATTAAAAGATGAAACTGAGGCCAGAACAGGTCTATAGGCCGAATCAGTGAAAGGCAGAAGAAGAAGAAGAAGGAAAAGAAGAAGAGTTCTTAGCATGTCTCGGTATCCGTTATAGCTGTAGAATTCTTTTTACGATACTGGCAGTCGATTCGTATTCTTGTAGATAACCATTTTGCTCAATAGTCTGTCAACGAGTGTCGTAGTTGTACCTCGAAATATTTATTTTCAATTCTCTTAAAAAAACTTGCCTGTGTAATTTACGTTTCAAAATATGGTCAAGGTAATGACATTAAAAGCTATGTTGTTTACTTCGGCTGACACATGTTCACTACGTTACTGATTGAATGCGGCGACAAATACCACAGTTTCCATTTTATCCTACTTCTGTAGCTTCGTCTTCGGTTAATTTCGATACTGTCGGAACGCGAGCCGGAATCAGAGATGCAAATTCAATTGGAAGTGCCGAGCTCAGAAGAAAGGTGAAGCCGCAGGCGCTACATTAAGACACGCTGTTAAGACACGTCTTCCTGACAGTAACTAGTAAGGAGCGGGTCAGGGTGCGGTAGTGAAGCACGGCGCTGTGAAGTGGAAACTTTACGAGGCACAGTTGGCGGAATGGCGCACGTGCTGGATCGCAGCGGCAGGTGCCTGCTTTGCCCCGCGGCCGGCTGGCGCTCGGCACACGTGTCTGGCTCTGTGGTGGCACGTGCTGAGCGGCTCAGAAGCTGAGACGGGGCCGCGTCAGGTGGCCAGCGCAGCGAGCGGACACTGCCCGCGTTTCTAAACACCCTCCTGGCGTCACTCGGGATCACGCTAGCGGAACTGCGCAGGTGGAAGACTGGTGGTGTTCTGGTACCACCACATCACATTCTGTGTGATGCAGGTGGCAGACTTGGTTTCATTGATGGGACACTAGGAAAAAGCGATCAATCCATACAGGAGATTGCTTGCAGAACACAGGCGCCATCTAACCTAAAATACTGCTCGACTGTGTGGTTACGTACGGAATAGGACGAACAGAGGATATCGAGCGTATACAAAGATGGGCAGTACGACTAATCAAGACCATAATTTTGCGAAACCTGAACTGGCAGGCGCTAGAAGGAAATCGCCATTCCCTAGTGAGAAAGGTAGGTATATGCTACAGTCTTACGGGCAGGCGCTAGAAGGAAATCGCCATTGCCTAGTGAGAAAGGTAGGTATATGCTACAGTCTTACAGGCCGTGATAACTTACCAGCAGAAATCATCAAACTTGACTGCGTTTTGCCGATATTGTATCAAATCCTACTGCAGTGCTGGAAAGAAGGCACAGTACCTCAAGACATGCGAGATGCAAATATAGTAACAATCTATAAGGGAAAAGGCGACAGAGGTAATTGTAACAACTATAGAGGAATATCTCTCTTGAGCATTGCTGGAAAGGCGTATGCAACGATAATTCTGAAGAGCCTGGAAACCTTGGCTGCTCGGGTCTACCCTGAGTCACAGTGTGGATTTCGAACTGGCAGATCCACAAGTGACATGATATTCACCTTGCGCCAGCTACAAGAGAAGTGCCGCGAACACAGAGTGCCATTATATGTGGCTTTTGTTGACCTCAACAAAGCCTTTGACACCATCAGGGACTCTACAGCATATTTTAAAAAATTGGATGTCCCCCAACTTTGCTGTTTTTAATAAGATCTTTTTATGACAATATGCGTGGCTCTGTAATCTTCGATGGCAGTACATCCAAACCATTCAGTATGAACTGTGGCGTAAGACAAGGCTGTGTGTTGGCACCTACACTTTTGGAATTTTCCTCTCGCGTCTGCTCCAAGTGGCTTTCGATAATTGCAATGTTGGAGTACATCTACATACTAGGAAAGATGGAAGGCTTTTCAATGTCAGTCTTCTGAAGAGTAAGACAACGCGCTACGAGATAGTCGCTCGTGAACTCCTGTATGCTGATGATGCTGCAATTGTTGCGAACTCCGCAGAAGAGCTGCAGGAGCTAGTATCAAGATTTAGTCACGCATGCCACCTATTCTCGATGAGTGTAAACAGCGGTAAGACCGTAATTATGGTTCAGGGTGCTAACATAAAGCCGAATATCACACTAGATGGCACTATTCTGCAAGTCGTACATAACTTCTGCTATCTTGGATCTACTATAGAATCAAACATGTCTGTTGACAAGGAAATTGATGCTTGCATTGGAAGAGCTGCGACAACTTTTGGCAAACTCTCTACACGTGTTTGTAAAAACAACAAACTCTCTTTGACCACCAAAATTCTTGTATATCAAACTTGCGTCCTCAGCATCCTTTTGTATGCATCGGAAACATGGACTACCTATGCCAAACAAGAACGTCGCCTTAATGCTTTCCACATGCGGCGCTGGGATCCATTCTCGTAGTAACGTGGAAGGACCGAGTGACCAACGAAGCAGTGCCATCTAAAACTAACTACAACAGTACTTCTGCTATCTTGAAGCAGAGACGACTCTGCTGGCTGGGACACGTCCACCGTATGGATCCTGACAGATTACCACGTGAGGTGATGCTTGGAGAGATCTCTATAGCCAAAAGACCTGTAGGACGTCCTGTATTGAGGTTCAAGGAGTCCTGTAAACGAGATATGGAGAGCTTTGGAATCGACACAAACAGATGGGAGGCACGGGCTAGCATGAGACCAGAGTGGCGTGATGATATATCATCTGTAATGTCGAAGCATGATGAAGGCTTGTTAGACAGATTAACGCGGAAAAAGCTTCACAGTGCTACCACTGCTCCTGCCTCAGCAGCCAGATACACTTGTGACAATTGCGGCAGGAGACGCCGTGCTGCCATTGGCTTGACAAGTCATATGAAAAAAATGCAACCCATAAACACACAGACACTGCAACAATCATCTACGAGATGTCGTGGCCAATATATATACTCCATAGAGACCACGAGGATAAGGCATTCAAGCGGTCGGACTTTTTCCATCCGCTCTATATTGCGAGTACTATGAACTTCACAGTGGTTTGCAGAGTAAGGCTCAATATGTACAGTACATGTAAACTATGAGACGCTAGAGATCTGAATAAAGTCTGCAAATCAATGCCTGTGATCAGATGCCAAGGAAGTTAGTCGTAATTTACGCACCCGTGCTCTGTTCTTGTTGTCGTATTTCGTATGAAGCGGGTCTTTCCGGACGGAATTTAAAGTAGAGGAGTCTCTACATTAGAAAGGGAAGATAAACAGGGGCCGGTAACTACAACTTAATTTCAGTATTAATAATTGGAGATGCCAGGGAGAGCATGACCAGCAAAGCAAATAAGAGCATTATATGGTGAAAAGAAACGCCGTCTGGACCACTGTATTTATTATTTTGAGGATAGAATTTCCATTTCGTGAACAAATCATCTTCATATCTAAAACTAGAGTTACAAAGTGCAGTTTGACCAAAAATATGGGATTTAACTTCGTGATTTATTGTTACATCTTCATACTCTCTGGACAATCTGTGCTCTGCAACACTACCCTTACGTCTGAAGACGATCTATTAATCAGGTCGAATATGATAATCAGAGTGATATATACAGTAAATGAAACTAACAGTAAAGTTATGTGCCGCCTACTGTGAAGAGCCAGCCCATGGATAGGATCAACCGTATATAGTATGGAGAATCTTGAGCCCTAACAGGAGTGTAATACAAAACTATGTTATAGAATTCTTTACGCTTCGTGTCGGGTAGGGCACACGTTCTATATCCAGAAGCACTGCTTCTGCGCGTGCGGTGAGCTAGTGTCATTATTATTGCTGTTGAACAACATTGGAAATTTGATGGACAGCTGGATTCGGGAAATGAATAACATAGATTGAAAAAACTGAAGAACTACGACAATATAGTTCATAAGTTCGCTTGATTGTTTCACAGTAACGGTAATTCACCGACATTAACTGAAAAGAAACGAAAAAGACGGGGAATTCAAGCTGATTTACCTTGTCTTATCATGGTGATTCAGGATTGCCCTAATTATTCAAAACCATTCCAAGCGATTGGCGAGGGTGTATTTGCTGACGGACCATTGTCATCTACTTCTCCTATACATACCTATTACTGATATTTCTAAAATGAAGTAAATTCTCATGTCGAATATTTGTTATTATATTTGAAATTATCAGTCAATTTTCACTTCGCCATTTTCCAGTTCCAAAGTTTTCTGAGAACCGGTACATCTGTTTTTTCTTAAAAATGTCAGGCGTATTTCAAGTATCTATTCTAGTATCATGTGTCACAGACAGTGCAGTGTAGTGGAATGTAAATGATAGAAATGCAAAAAAAAAAAAAAAAAAAAAAAAAGATCATAACGATACAGCAAAAATATCTTTCTCATTTCTTCAATTCTTTGCACATGATGAGAATTGATTAGAAATATAAGGAAATGTGAGGTAACATATTGCTTCTACCTGCAGCCAGTTGTTATCTCAGAACTATTTCTTTATCTTCCATATGCTCTGCAAAAGACTCTCATACTCCCAGAACCCATGGAAGGAAGGCAACATACAGATTCCATATTCCTATACTTCCGAAAACGTTAGGCACGGTGCCCCTACTGCAGACTGTTCACGAACGTCTGAGCATACGGTTTAGGTTTCCAGATATGTGAGTGGTTCGAAGACTTTCTAAGTGGCAGAACACAGTACATCTTCCCCCCGCGGCGAGTGTTCATCAGAGACGAGGGTTTCGTCAGGGGTGCCTAAGGAAACTGTTGTAGGGCCGCTCTTATTCTACACAAACATGAATGATTTGCCGCACAAGGTGAGAAACAATTTACGACTATTTGCTGATGACGCTGTGGTGTGCTGAAAGGTGTCATCGTTGAGTGACTGTAGGAAAATAGAAGATGACTTTGACAGAATTTATAATCGGGGCTGATGAAGCCTGCTCTACATGTAGCAGGATTAAATTAACGCGGATGAGTGGGAAAATCCATCCTGTAACGTGCGAACACAGCATTAGCTGCGTGCTGTTTGACACAGTCACATTGATTAAATACCTAGGCTTAACATTCCAAAGCGATATTAAATAGGGAAGGCGAATTTTCGACTTCGTTTTGTTGGCAGAATTTTGGGGAAGTGCAGCTCATCTATAAAAGATGGCGTATAGAAGGCTAGTGCGACCCATTCTTGAGCACTAGTCGAGTGTTTGGGATTCGCACCAGGTCGGATTAAAGGAAGACATTGAAGTAATTCAGAGGCGTGCTGCTAGATTTGTTACCTGTAGGTTCGATCATCACGCAGGTATTACGGAAATGCTTCATGAAACCAAATGGGAATCACTGGAGGGAAGACGATGCTCTTTTCGCGAGGAATATGGTGGAAATCTAGAGAACAGGCATTTGAGGCCAACTGCAGGACGATTCTTCAGTCGCCAACGTGCATTTCGCGCAAGGACCATGAAAATAAGATGCGAGAAATTAGAGCTCACGAAGAGGCTTTTAGTCAGTTGTTTTTCCCTCGCTCTATTTGCGAATGGGTCAGGAAAGGCAATGACAATTAGTGGTACGTGGTACTGCTATGCTCCGTATGGTGGCTTGCGGAATATGTATCGAGATGTAGATGTGCTAGTTAGCGCAAACAATATCACATTTTTTACTGTGTTCAGATAATGTCTGCCTCTCCAAAATGAGTAGAATTAATTATTTGATTTGCACATGATTTACCCTTTTCACACAAAATGTTTCATCCGTTGCTACAGTATCTCATTTATTCCTGAGGCTTTATCGCGTTTAGTTTAGCTCACTGCTGCTTCCAGGTGGTTCACTGTAATTTTTAGATTATCTGTGTTTTTCTCAACCTTTACTAAGTGTTTCTACATTTATTTGTGTTTCCTTTACTGCTCTTTTCATTTCAGGAGGATTTTCTGAGCCATTTGGACTGCGGTGATCATCGAAATGTACCTAGGTTTGCTGGGTTGTTGTTTATTGTCTTAAATAACTGCCAGGTATTCTATTCTTTGAGAAATTTGTAGTTTTAACATTTGTCTTTCACTTTTCTTTGATAAATTCATTCCATCAACAGCTGCCTTCCACTTTTCTCGTGTACCTTTTCTTAGAATTGCCATAATGACTTTTCCTAGATTAACAATAGACTCACTAAAAAACTGCTTTATATATAGTTGGTAAATTTTTTGTAGCAAAATTTTCCGGTTTCAGGATCGATGTTAGCCAATAATTATGTTGTTCTGCAACCACTTGGGATGTTTGTAAGTGCTTATTGTCGAGCAGATTTGCACGGAAGTGATTTGATACTTGTTACAACTACATTAAGGTCTTCAGAAACTTTGCTTAGTTTGCTTTCTGGAGATTGGATATTGTTTTGACTGGGACTATAGGCATTCTTACTGAGACAGATAAATTCTATATGTCCTCTTTCTGTTGAAATACTAGTGTTCAAAATAGTACCACTGCTGTGAGGTGTTTTAAGTAATTCACTATTAGGCTTGGAACATATGGGCAACAAATTTATGAAGCAGAAGCAAATTAATGAAATTTTCCATTTATTTTATTTCATGTAGCGTTTTGCATTATATTACCTGTTTTCTGTGTGTTTAAAACAATGTGGCAAGTCGACGAAGATACGTTTATTGGTTTATTTAGTCTGGAGAACTAACAATAGGTACCAAACCTCCAAAAGCACGACAAGGGCAGAGAAAGGTTTCTTTTGTCAAGTATTATAAGTTACACTTACCGTTAGCTGGCGAGAGGAGAACGTGAAAATTGGAGGATGAGTTTGCCCAGAAGTGGTGTATACTAACAAGGGAACCTCCCCATCGCAGCCCCCTCAGATTTAGTTATAAGTTGGCACAGTGGATAGGCCTTGAAAAACTGAACACAGATCAATAGAGAAAACAGGAAGAAGTTGTGTGGAACTATGAAAAAAATAAGCAAAATATAAAAACTGAGTAGTCCATGCGTAAGATATGCAACATCAAGGATGTTGTGAGCACGGGAGCGCCGTGGTCTCGTGGTTAGCGTGAGCAGCTGTGGAACGAGAGGTCCTTGGTTCAAGTCTTCCCTCGAGCGAAAAGTTTGATTTTTTATTTTCAGACAATTATTATCTGTCCGTCCGTCCGATGCGAGGTAACTACGCCGTAGTATGGGGACGCTACACCTAAACAAACATCGTCTTTCGTCTACTAATCGCACGGTTTTGCGGTGCAGTCGCAAAACACAGACACTAAACTTATTACAGTGAACAGAGACGTCAATGAAGGAACGGACAGATCATAACTTTGCGAAAATAAAGAGAGTAAACTTTTCTCTCGAGGGAGGACTTGAACTAAGGACCTCTCGTTCCGCAGCTGTTCACACTAACCACGGGACCACGGCGCTCCGGAGCTCAGCGGATCCTTGATGTTGCATATCTTCTGCATGGGCTACTCAGTTTGTATATTTTGCTTATTTTTTTCATAGTTCCACACAACTTCTTCCTGTTTTCTCGATTGATCGTGTTCAGTTTTTCAAAGCCTATCCACTGTGCCAACTTATAACTAAATCTGAGGGGGGTGCGATGGGGAGGTTACCTTGTAAGTTTGACATGTTACAGTTTTTAACAGCAGTTGAAGACCCTTCTAAAATACTTAAGTCCGTTTTTGAGAATCGTTTGTTATTTAATATCAATAAAGAATAAACCAGGCTTACACTGGCACTATTATTTTTTAACAGTCTATCTTTTTCCGATGCAGCTGAATTTGATCTACGTGACGTGACAGCCTGTCTGTTGCCGACATGTTACACACATTGCGTACTTCGCGCAAGACAGGTGCATAAAGAAGCCAGACTGAGTAAATGGTTTGTGATGACGTGATAGCAGTACATCTTAATGACAAAGTTGTCAAAAATGTCCATAGCCTACTGCATTTTATACATGACAATACTGTTTGGCAGCAAGTTGTGGTCGATAACACATTTTAAAGACTGAAATAACAATATGTCAAATGTAAACTCGCCCATGTTCCCACTCCGCTATGCAACACGTAACTGATTACAGGGAACAGACGTTTTATGATACGGAATGAGAAAAGTCCTTATTTTTTCACCAGTCTTCTAACTGGCTTGCTGCAACCCGGTAGGACCTCATCCCCTGTGTCAACCTCTTCATCTCAGAGTACAAATTACACCTAACGTACTCAATTAATTGTCCCATATATTCGAATTTCTGTCTACCACTTCAGTTTTTGGTATTTACGGACCCTCTAGAACCATGAAAGTTACTACCTGTTGTCTTAACACATGTCCGTCTCATCTTACGGTCAATGATTCCCGCATATTCGTTTCTTTCTTCTGCTGGAACCTCCACATTTTTATCTAAGTAGACCACATAATTTTCAATATCCGTCTGTAATATCACATCTGAAACGCTTCGAGTCTCTTATTTTCAGATTTTCACACATTTCCTTATTCAAAACCATACACTACTGTGCTCCAGAAATTTCTTCTACAGAAACGGCCAATATCTAAGGCTACTAAACTTGTTTTAGCGACGAATGCCCTCTTTGTTTATGCTGGCATCATTATTGCATCCCCATCGCCTCGTCCGTTGTATTATTTTGTTCCCAGGGAAATAAAATTGCTTCACTCCGTCTCCTATGTGGTATTCAACTACTAAGTTCAGTTTATCGTTAATCTCATTTCTGTTACTCCTCATTACTTCAGTCTGGCATTGGATTATTCTCAATGTGTGCTGAATAGTTTTTGCAGAAATGCGGCCGCGCGGGGTAGCCGTGCGGTTTAGCGCCTTGCCACGGTTCGCGCAGCTATCCCTAACGGAGGTTCGAGTCCTCCCTCGGGCATGGATGTGTGTTTAAGTTAGATTAAGTAGTGTGTAAGGCTAGGGACCGATGACCTTAGCAGTTTGGTTCCATAGGAACTTAACACGAATTTAATTTCAATTTCATGCATTAATGCGCAGTGAATAATACCGACCAAGGTGACGTTCATTGAGACGAAGGAACTCCACTTCCTGACAAATAGTGAAGATGTAAGATGTTAAATCCCCTCAAATAACTTAATTTTATCCATTGATGTGACCGCATTACTTTCATAAAATAAAAAACAACCACTTTCATTCATAATTGTAATTTTATTTCATTACACGATGCATTTCGAGCCGTGGGAGCTCACCTTCAGGTACTTTGGCAGCATACATCAATTTATTTTCAAATTTGGGTTAATTATTATCCTGATAATATTACAGGGTGACAATTATTGAACTATACGAAAAAAACGTAAATAAGCTATAAACTATGGCGTTCACAGACTTTATTCAACATGTAAACTTCACTACAGATATTCGGATTTAGGTTATGACTTCAGTATGCCTGCCATCCTTGGCGATGATGTGGCGCAGACAAATAGCGACATTCTGCATGACCCGCTGAAGTGTCGGAAAAGTGATGCTGTCGATGATCGCCTGAATGGCTCTTTTCAGATCAGAAATGGTTTTGAGGTTAGTGCTGTACACTTTGCCGCACAAAAAGGAGTCGAATGTGTTCAGATCCGGAAAATATGGCGTTCAATGGAGGACCTTGGGCCCATATCAGTCGCCTTTGGGTACCCCAGAGCCAGAATGCGCTCCCCAAAGTGCTCCTCCAGGACATTAAACACTCTCCTGTTTCGATGGAGTCGAGATCCGTCTTGCATGAACCGTCTTGGCGAAATCAGGGTCACTTTGGATAATGGGGATGAAATCATCTTCCAAAACATTCACGTACCATTCGGTAATCACTGTGCCATCAAGGAATATCGCACCGACAATTCTATAATTGGACATTTCACACCATACAGTCACCAGCTGATGAAGAAGAGATTTCTCTATCTCGATATGCGGATTCTCAGTCCCCCAAATGCGCCAATTTTTCTTATTGACGAATAGTCTACCCATTACCTAGTGAGTGCACAGTAATTTCAGATTCATAAATAAGCTTAATCCAATTGAATTTACATACTACTTGCGAATATAGATGCAATGATCTAATTTGTTAACTCAGAAACTTTGTTAATTATGGAATATTGTTAACTGGAAACTTTACACAGTACGATTTATATTAGTGAGCGGGAGGAAAAATATTTCGGTATACTCATGTCTATCATTTGAAAGTACATATCTCCAACTTTTCCGTAAGCTATCTGAAATTGTCTGACACTAATTATCTACCAAATTAAATAACATTAAGGTTTAGACCATTGCTAACTTTAGTTACAAATTTGTCATAATTACGCTTAAATTTTAATCTTTTTCACTATAATTTTATTGATATATTTCTACGTTCCATTTGACGTACAGCATTTGTTAATTAATTCAGTAATTAGAAAGTTCAATTTTTGAGGCTCATAAAATATTCTATTTAAGATGCCTGACGTCAGTAATGAGTAATGTAAAACATATTGTTCATAGGCGAAACTATACAGATGTTAAAAATAAGTGTCCAATTTTTGGAGAGGTGGTACTACTAACCGAAGAAAGAAAGGAAGGCCAGTAAACATGGGCTCTAAAATGCATACCTTAAGCGCTATTGGCACTACTTCATCTTCGATACTATGAAAGAGATCTCTTTTACTGCAAACTCTTTGGTTTCCATATCTTGAAAGGAGGTAGTATGGACCAAAACAGGTAAAAAATGTCCAGTGAACGTGGGCTTTAAAATGTATATCTTAAGAGTTATGAAGACTTGTTCAATTGAATAGATGTGTTTCACAGTATCAAATGGGAACAATTACTCATAGCACTTAACGTATTAATTTTAGAGCCCATATAGTAATTAGGCTTCTGACTAGTTTGATGCGGCCCGCCCTGCCTCGGGCTTGGATGTGTGTGATGTCCTTAGGTTAGTTAGGTTTAAGTAGTTCTAAGTTCTAAGGGACTGATGACCTCAGCAGTTAAGTCCCATAGTGCTCAGAGCCATTTGAACCATTTTGATGCGGCCTGCCACGAATTACCCTCCTGTGCCAACTTCTTCATCTACAGTAGCACTCGCAACGTACTTCCTCAATTATTTCCTGAGCGTATTCCGATCTCTGTCTTCCTGTGCAACTTTTGCCCTCTAGAGCTCTCTCTAGTACCATGGAAGTCATTCCCTGACGTCTTAATAGAAATCCTATCATCCGGTCCCTTATTCTTATCACTGTTTTCCACATATCCCTTTCCGCCCCGATTCTGCGAAGAACCTCCTCATTCCGTACCTTATCAGTCCACATACCACATAATTTCCGACATTCATCTGTAGCAACACATTTCGATGCATCGGTTCTATTCTGTTCCGGTTTTCTCACAGTCCAGGTATGACTACCTAACAACGCTGTTCTCCAAGCGTACATTTTCAGTAATTTCTTCCTCAAGTTAAGGCCTATGTTTGATACTAGTGGACTTCTCTTGGCCAGGAATGGCATTTTTGCCAGTGCTAGTCTGCTTTTGATGTCCTCCTTGTTTTATCCGGCGGCCGCGGTGGCCGAGCGGTTCTAGGCGCTCAGTCCGGAACCGCGCGACTGCTACGGTCGCAGGTTCGAATCCTGCCTCGGGCATGGATGTCTGTGATGTCCTCAAGTTAGTTAGGTTTAAGTAGTTCTAAGTTCTAGGGGATTGATGACCACAGATGTTAAGTCCCATAGTCCTCAGAGCCGTTTGAACCATTTTTTTGTTTTGTCCGTCATTTGTTATTTTGCTGTCAAGGTAGCAGAATTCCTTAACTTCTTCTACATCGCGATTATCAATCCTGATGTCAATTTTCTTGCTGTTCTCATTATCACTACTTCTCATTGCTTACGTCTTTATTTGATTTATTCTCAATTCATACTCTGTACTCATTAAACTGTTCATTCCACTCAGGACGTCCTGCAATTCCTCTTCACTTTCACCCAGGATAGCATGTCATCAGCAGATCGAATCATTGATATACTTTCATCTTGAAGTTCAGTTCCACTCCTGAACCTTTCTTTTATTTCCATCATTGCTTGTTCGATGTACAGATTGAACAGTATTGTCGAAAGACTACATCCCTGTCTCACACCTTTTTAATCCGACCACTTCGTTTCTGGTTGTCCACTCTTATTATTCCCTCCTGGCTCTAGTACATGCTGTATATTACCCGCCTCTTCTTATAACGTGCCCCTAGTTTTCTCAGAATTTCGAACATCATGCACCATTTTACATTGTCGAACGCTTTTTCCAGGTCGACAAATCCTATGAGCATGTCTTGATTTTTCTTAACTCTTGTTTCCATTATCAAACTCAACGTCAAAATTGCCTCTCTGGTGCCATTCCTTCTCCTAGGTCCAAGCTGATCGTTATATAACACATCCTCAATTTTCTTTTCCATTCTTTTCTATATTATTCTTGTCAGCAACTTGGCTGCATGAGCTGTTAAGCTGACTGTGCAATAATTCTCGCATTTGTCAGCTCTTGTAATCTTCGTAACTGTGCGAATGATATTTTTCCGAAAGTCGGATGGTATATCGCCAGACTCATCAACTCTACACACCAACAAGAATAGTTGCTTTTTGACACTTTCCTCAATGATTTTGGAAGTTCTGATGGAGTATTATCTATCCCTTCTGCCTTACTTGATCTTAGGTCCTCCAAAGCTCTCTTAAATTCTGGTTGTAATACTGGATCCCCTATCTCTTCTAAATCGACTCCTATTTCTTCTTATATTACATCAGACAAATATCCCCCTCATAGAGGCCCACAATGTACTCTTTCGAGCTATCTGCATTTAACACTGGAATTCGTTACCACTCTAGCTTTTAATTTGACCGAAGGTTGTTTGTATTTCCGAAAATATACTGAGTCAGTCCATCCGACAATCATTTCTTTTTCGATGTCTTCACATTTTTCATGCAGCCATTTCGTCTTAGCTTCCCTACACTTCCTATTTATTTCATTCCTCAGTAACTTGTATTTCGGTATTCCTGTGTTTTCCTGAACATTTTTGTACTTCCTTCTTTCGTCTATCAACTGAAGTACTTCTTGTGTTACCCATGGTTTCTTCGCAGTTACCTTCTTTGTACCTACGTTTTTCTTTCCAATTCTGTCATTGCCCTTTTTAGAGATGTTCACTGCTCTTCAAATGCTCTCTTTACTCAGCTATTCCTTATTGCTGAATCTATAGCACTAGAGAACTTCAAACATATCTCCTCCTTCCTTAGTACTTCTGTATCCCACTTTGTGTATTGATTATACCTGACTACTCTCTTGAATTTCAATCTACTCTTCATCACTACTACATTGTGATCTGAGTCAATATCTGCTACTGCCTATGCCTTACAATCCACATCTGATTTCGGATTCTCTGCCTGCCCTGATGTAATCTAACTGAAATCTTCCTGTATCACCCGGCCTTTTATATCTCCTCGTCGTGTGATTCTTGAACAGAGTATCCGCTATTACTAACAGAAATTTATTACAGAACTCAATTAATCTTTCTCCTCTCTCATTCCTAGTACCAAGGCCATTTTCTACCATAGCCCTTTCTTCTGCTCCTTCTCCTATTACTGTATTCCATTCCCCTATGACAATTAGAGTTTGATTTCCATTTAGGTACTGCATTACCCATTCAATATACTCATATACTTTCTCTTTCCCATTATCTTCAGCTTTCGTCATCGGCACATATACCTGAACGATCGTTGACGGTGTTGTTTTGTGTCGATTCTGATAAGGACAACCCTGTCACTGAACTGTTCACAGTAACAAACTTCCTGTTCATAACGAATCCTACTCCCATTATACCATTTTCTCCTGCTGTTGATATTACCCTATGCTCATCTGACCAAAAATCCTTGTCTTCTTTCCATTTCACGACCCCTACTATATCTAGATTGAGCTTTTGCATTTCCCTTTTCAGATTTAATTGTTTCCCTGCCACTTTCAAGCTTCTGACATTCCACGTCTCGACTCGTAGATTATTCCGTCTTTTTCTCATGTTCACCTTCCCTCTGGCAGTTCCCTCCAGGAGATCCGGATGGGGGCTATTACGGAATCTTTTGCGAATGGAGTGATTATCATGACAGTTTTTCAAATACTGCTCACATGTCCTGTGGATACACGTTACGTGTCTTTAATGCATCGGTTTCCATTGCCTCCTGCGTCCTCATGCCGTTGATCATTGGTGATTCTTCCGCCTTTATGGACAGTTTCCCACCTCTAGGACAAGAGAGTGCCCTGAACCTCTGTCCGCTCCTCCGCCCTCTTGGCAAGGCCGTTGGCAGAATGAGGGTGACTCCTTATGGCCATCTTCACTGGACTTACTTGTTTTGGTCCACACCGTCTCCTCGCAAAACGTGGAAAGCAAAAAGCTTGCAGTAGGAGCGAAATCTTTCATAGTATTGACGATGAACAAGTATCCATAGCTCGTTAGGTATGCAGTTTCGTGCCCTTGTTTACTGGACTTTCTTTCTTGTTTTGGTGAGTACTGCCATCTCTCAAAATATTAGACACTTTTTTTTAGCACACTGTATACAGATGTAGCATATCCGAGGTCAGAAGTCTGTAGCTTAGAGAGAGCAACACGTATGTCTCCTGTCGTGAGCAATGTGCCGTAGTCCGGTAACTAACATTCTGAAGTATTCTCATATATTGCGTACAATTGGTTTTCTTCTCTCATTGATTTAATTCACGACTTCTGTGACAGTATTTACTAATTAATTGCAGGTGAGAACTTCTTGGAGGAATACAGTGATTACTGACTGATGTCAACATGAGTGTTTAGCAGGACAGTGTTGACGTACACAGTGATCATTTTTGTGCATTATCTTGGTTGTTTCGAGTTCCTTAAATGCGTATGGGGATAGTGATATGGCGAACTAATACGTTAAACTTTTCCTAGATGTGAATCGTTTTGAAGCACTGGACTGTGTTGTGTGATTACTGCTCCAGGATAATTTAACAGTCTATGAACTAGCGTAATAGGTAATAATCTTCTTTCCTTTAATTCGAACTATATATGAGATCCGAAACTACTCATCAGAGAATACTTTACACCAAGAATGGAATTAAAGTGTTTTAAATCTACCTCTGGTGTCGACCACAATATTGCTATAAACTGTTAGTAGAATTAATATCTTTCAGCCAGATCCGGAGCAATGCAGCTGCCGCGAAGAACAGAAGAGGCTTTGCAGAAGGAAGCTGATTTGTTCCTAATGGTGCCCCTTGGTTTTGGCTCACTTTGCAGTGTGAGTACCATTTAACGAACTGTAATACCTGAAGATTACGGGACTTACAGTGCTAACCTATTAACAGTGTCCATTATACCGTGTGCAAAATAACAGACAAAAATTTTACAGTGTTTTGAAAAACGAACAGTGAATTATTAACAGTGCACACTGTACATAAATATGAATTTTGGAACTGTTATGTCGGGATACAACATAAACGGCAGACAGTGGACCCCATTAATTTGTCATGGTGTGCGGTGGCGGATAAATAATCAACTTGGTCGTTGTTTCATCACGTTGCTATGAAAAGACCCTTAAATTGTCCGTGCGGCTTTATACCTACCTTCGCCGTTTACAAGAGCCTGAAAATTACTTTTGCGGTCATCCGGAAGCGATGGAGCACATACTGACCACAATTTCCATTCTAAAAGTGCACTCTTTGTTCTCACTGAAAGAAAATCTTCCTACTTGCTATTTACTCAGCGGGATCTGGAACTATGACTATAAATGAAAATTTTGAGTGCTAACTGATTGATGTATTATTTAAAAGTTCAAACTCACAAAATATGATATTAGTCCTATTAATAATAATAATAGTAACAGTAATAATGATATCCCTATCGGAAACAGCATATTGACAGTTCAGAGGTGACCTTTACGGGAAGTTCCAAGTAAAATGGTCTATCACCCTGACTTGTGGCCGCCCTTGGTAGCTGAGTGGTCAGGGCGACGGAATGTCATACCTAACGGCCCGGGTTCGATTTACGGCTGGGTCGGAGATTTCTCCGCTCAGGGACTGGGTGTTGTGTTGTCCTTATCATCATCATTTCATCCCCATCGACACGCAAGTCGCCGAAGTGGCGTCAACTCGAAGGACTTGCACCAGGCGAACGGTGTAACCGACGGGAGGCCCTAGCCACACGGATTTTACATTTTACCCTGATTTGTAGTCTCCAAAGTTAATTGCTCGAATGAAAAGTTGAAAATAATCTCGCTACTTGGCAAGAGGTTTTGTTAACATTGAGGGTGGCACACAAATAGTTACTCCTGTGTAAACTAAGCGATCTAGGACGGTGTACAGTCCTTGCAGTTCACTACTTACTTTTACGGAAAACCCTTTCAAATCTTCTGAGCTCTGACATCACCCGAGGCACAACGCACAAGGGCATTAGATTGACGTGGACAGTTTAATATCTCGGTGCGAAGTTCAGGGCGACGTGCCGGCGCTTGATGTTACCCCGGAACATTTCAACCACGACATAGAATTATAGAACAAAGCCGACAGTAGAACATGACCTCTGAACTGTCTCTTTAAGATTCCTTGTAACCATTAATATATACAATAAAGTCTTGAAACTTGGTACATGAATGTACGAGAGTCGCGTAAATAGAACTGTCTATTACAAACACAAATGATACCTAATCTTTTATGAACAAGAACTTTTTGTTTCAAATTAGCTTTTTAATAAATAACATGAAAACTGATAGAGGTAACTTATTTGTGTCACGTATACAAGGTTCTTACATACACTCCTGGAAATTGAAATAAGAACACCGTGAATTCATTGTCCCAGGAAGGGAAACTTTATTGACACATTCATGGGGTCAGATACATCACATGATCACACTGACAGAACCACAGGCACATAGACACAGGCAACAGAGCATGCACAATGTCGGCACTAGTACAGTGTATATCCACCTTTCGCAGCAATGCAGGCTGCTATTCTCCCATGGAGACGATCGTAGAGATGCTGGATGTAGTCCTGTGGAACGGCTTGCCGCGCCATTTCCACCTGGCGCCTCAGTTGGACCAGCGTTCGTGCTGGACGCGCAGACCGCGTGAGACGACGCTTCATCCAGTCCCAAACATGCTCAATGGGGGAAAGATCCGAGGATCTTGCTGGCCAGGGTAGTTGACTTACACCTTCTAGAGCACGTTGGGTGGCACGGGATACATGCGGACGTGCATTGTCCTGTTGGAACACCAAGTTCCCTTGCCGGTCTAGGAATGGTAGAACGATGGGTTCGATGACGGTTTGGATGTACCGTGCACTATTCAGTGTCCCCTCGACGATCACCAGTGGTGTACGGCCAGTGTAGGAGATCGCTCCCCACACCATGATACCGGGTGTTGGCCCTGTGTGCCTCGGTCGTATGCAGTCCTGATTGTGGCGCTCACCTGCACGGCGCCAAACACGCATACGACCATCATTGGCAGCAAGGCAGAAGCGACTCTCATCGCTGAAGACGACACGTCTCCATTCGTCCCTCCATTCACGCCTGTCGCGACACCACTGGAGGCGGGCTGCACGATGTTGGGGCGTGAGCGGAAGACGGCCTAACGGTGTGTGGGACCGTAGCCCAGCTTCATGGAGACGGTTGCGAATGGTCCTCGCCGATACCCCAGGAGCAACAGTGTCCCTAATTTGCTGGGAAGTGGCGGTGCGGTCCCCTACGGCACTGCGTAGGATCCTACGGTCTTGGCGTGCATCCGTGCGTCGCTGCGGTCCGGTCCCAGGTCGACGGGCACGTGCACCTTCCGCCGACCACTGGCGACAACATCGATGTTCTGTGGAGACCTCACGCCCCACGTGTTGAGCAATTCGGCGGTACGTCCACCCGGCCTCCCGCATGCCCACTATACGCCCTCGCTCAAAGCCCGTCAACTGCACATACGGTTCACGTCCACGCTGTCGCGGCATGCTACCAGTGTTAAAGACTGCGATGGAGCTCCGTATGCCACGGCAAACTGGCTGACACTGACGGCGGCGGTGCACAAATGCTGCGCAGCTAGCGCCATTCGACGGCCAACACCGCGATTCCTGGTGTGTCCGCTGTGCCGTGCGTGTGATCATTGCTTGTACAGCCCTCTCGCAGTGTCCGGAGCAAGTATGGTGGGTCTGACACACCGGTGTCAATGTGTTCTTTTTTCCATTTCCAGGAGTGTATAACTGAGGATACAAATGAATTTTCATCTTTCAGTCTAATATTTTTTAACTTTTCGTAAAAACGCCGATTTTAACCGAAATTTTTCTCTAATCAAGTTGAGACATGAAAGTTATCATTGTGACATACATTTGCATATTCTGACGAGTTTTTAGCTTTCTATTCTTATTAATCAATGCCACTTTTTTTAAGATCGCATGTTTTGTCTAATATATTCATTTGATTTATTCTGAGACCTTGCAGTATTAACATTAATACACCGAAAAATACCCTGAAGAAGTTTGTAGAAGTTATTCAAACTTTTAATATCAGTCTTAGACTGTGGTGTATTCCTTTGTATGAACCTAGAAGTCAATCAAGTAGTAATGAAGATGAAGAGGATGAGGAGTTCTTCGAATTTGCATTTGATGAGGAAGGTAATATGATAAGTAAAGAAAGGATTAAAGTGGACAAGGTGGGAAGGAAGAAAATGTAGTAGCTAATGGTGAATGAAATAATGAAGAAGAACAAGCTGTCTGTCACTTGACTGTAACTGATAATACTCATAGATCTGGTGATCAAGATAATAGTTTCTGTAGAAGTAACATTAACGAAGATCTATTATACGAGGAAAAACAGGGAGTAAGTACTAATGAGGTATGGCATTCAATAGTTGTGGCTAATGTGCAAATCATATTTGTTAAGTGTTTGCTGGACAGTGATAGTGAATTGAACAACCTGTAAAAGGCATTCTTTGCATCTATTAAAGCTAAAGAAGGATTAGTAGTACTGCCTGTATCTGATAATTGACTTATAAATGCAGCTGGTAATATATCAAAGAGTATTAAAGAAGCAATATTACTGACAGAACTTGCTGAATAACAATTAGAGTGTAATTTTTTCATGATACCTGATCTCACAAACGATATCCTTTTGAGGATTGAATTTTTTGTGAACTGAATGTAAAAAGTGATTCTGACAATGGTAAATTTTGCTTTAAGTATAATGATAGTGTATATGAAATTTCTTTTTTGGAAATGAGTGAGAAGTTCCGTTAAAGTAGCTAGCTACTGAAAGAGACTGTAGAATCTGAAGAGAATAAAAATAGAAGAAGGTAGAAGAAGTTGAAGGAATAACGACCATTCAGAAACAGGATCTGGCGTTTTCAGGCAAGCCTGTACTAATAAACGACTTTGAATGTAAATTGAAATTTAAAGGACACGAGCTATTTTTTAAGAAACCATGTTATATACACCATTTGCTGGTAGAGAAGCAGCAAGAATGGAGATTAGGAAGATGTTGGTATGGGGGATTATCGAAACATCAGATAGTGGGTACAGCACTCCACTGGTGCTTGTAAGAAACACGAATGGTGGTGTCAAGGATGTCCCGGATGCCAGGAAATTGAATGAAATTATGGTGAAAGAGAGTGACAGATCAGGACACACAAATGAGATTTTGCAAAAATTCCATGGCTGTAGATATTTGATTTCTTTTGAGGGTATTGGCATATCAGCCTAGGTCTTGTACAGCCTTTTTACGTGAGGGTAATTGCTGGCAGTATTGTGTAGTACCTTTCAGGTTAAACATATCAGTTTGTGTGTTCATTAGGGCAATTGATAAACCGTTAGGGGATGAATTAATTAACAAAGTAACTGTTTATGTTGATATATTTTCCCGAGGGCATGTAGCTTTACTGTATGGTTAAATGATGATGGCGTCCTCTTGGGTAAAATATTCCGGAGGTAAAATAGTCCCCCATTCGGATCTCCGGGCGGGGACTACTCAAGAGGACGTCGTTATCAGGAGAAAGAAAACTGGCGTTCTACGGATACGAGCGTGGAATGTTAGATCCCTTAATCGAGCAGGTAGGTTAGAAAATTTAAAAAGGGAAATGGACAGGTTAGAGTTAGATATAGTGGGAATTAGTGAAGTTCGGTGGCAGGAGGAACAAGACTTTTGGTCAGGTGAATACAGGGTTATAAATACAAAATCAAATAGGGGTAATGCAGGAGTAGGTTTAATAATGAATAAAAAATAGTAGTGAAGGTAAGCTACTACAAACAGGATAGTGAACGCATTATTGTGGCCAAGATAGACACAAAGCCCAAGCCTACTACAGTAGTACAAGTTTATATGCCAACTAGCTCTGCAGATGATGAAGAATGAGATAAAAGAAATTATTCAGGTAGTGAAGGGAGACGAAAATTTAATAGTCATGGGTGACTGGAATTCGAGAGTAGGAAAAGGGAGAGAAGGAAACATAGTAGGTGAATATGGAATGGAGCTAAGAAATGAAAGAGGAAGCCGCCTGGTAGAATTTTGCGCAGAGCATAACTTAATCATAGCTAACACTTGGTTCAATAATCATGAAAGTAGGTTGTATACATGGAAGAGCCCTGGAGATACTAGAAGATATCAGATAGATTATATAATGGTAAGACAGAGATTTGGGAACCAGGTTTTAAATTGTAAGACGTTTCCAGGGGCAGATGTGGACTCTGACCACAATCTATTGGTTATGAACTGTAGATTAAAACTGAAGAAACTGCAAAACGCTGGGAATTTAAGGAGATGGGACCTGGATAAACTGAAAGAACCAGAGGTTGTACAGGGTTTCAGGGAGAGCATAAGGGAACAATTGACAGGAATGGGGGAAAGAAATACAGTAGAAGAAGAATGGGTAGCTTTGAGGGATGAAGAAGTGAAGGCAGCAGAGGATCAAATAGGTAAAAAGACGAGGGCTAGTAGAAATCCTTGGGTAACAGAAGAAAGATTGAATTTAATTGATGAAAGCAGAAAATATAAAAGTGCAGTAAATGAAGCAGGCAAAAAGGAATACAAACGTCTCAAAAATGAGAACGACAGGAAGTGCAAAATGGCTAAGCAGGGATGGCAAGAGGACAAATGTAAGGATGTAGAGGCTTATCTCACTAGGGGTAAGATAGATACTGCCCACAGGAAAATTAAAGAGATGTTTGGAGAAAGGAGAACCACTTGCATGAATATCAAGAGCTTTGATGGAAACCCAGTTCTAAGCAAAGAAGGGAAAGCAGAAAGGTGGTCTATACAAGGGCGATGTACTTGAAGACAATGTTATTGAAATGGAAGAGGATATAGATGAAGATGAAGTGAGAGATATGATACTGCGTGAAGAGTTTGACAGAGCACTGAAAGACCTGAGTCGAAACAAGTCCCCCGAAGTAGACAACATTCCATTAGAACTACTGACAGCCTTGGGAGAGCCAGTCCTGACAAAACTCTACCATCTGGTGAGCAAGATGTATGAGACAGGCGAAATACCGTCAGACTTCAAGAAAAATATAATAATTCCAATTTCAAAGAAAGCAGGAGTTAGCAGATGCGAAAATTACCGAACTATCAGTTTAATAAGTCACAGCTGCAAAATACTAACGCGAATTCTTTACAGATGAATGGAAAAACTGATAGAAGCCGACCTCGGGGAAGATCAGTTTGTATTCCGTAGAAATGTTGGAACACGTGGGGCAATACTGACTCTACGACTTATCTTAGAAGAAAGATTAAGGAAAGGCAAACCTACGTTTCTAGCATTTGTAGACTTAGAGAAAGCTTTTGACAATGTTGATTGGAATACTCTCTCTCAAATTCTGAAGGTGGCAGGGGTAAAATACAGGGAGCGAAAGGCTATTTGCAATTTGTACAAAAGCGAGATGGCAGTTATAAGAGTCGAGGGGCATGAAAGGGAAGCAGTGGTTGGGAAGGGAGTGAGACAGGTTTGTAGCCTATCCCCAATGTTATTCAATCTGTATGTTGAGCAGGCAGTAAAGGAAACAAGAGAAAAGTTCGGAGTAGGTACTAAAATCCATGGAGAAGAAATAAAAACTTTGAGGTTCGCCGATGACGTAATTCTGAGACAGCAAAGGACTTGGAAGAGCAGCTGAACGGTATGGACAGTGTCTTGAAAGGAGGGTATAAGATGAACATCAACAAAAGCAAAACGAGGATAATGGAATGTAGTCGAATTAAGTCTAGTGATGGTGAGGGAATTAGATTAGGAAATGAGACACTTAAAGTAGTAAAGGAGTTTTGCTATTTGGGGAGCAAAATAACTGGTGATGGTCGAAGTAGAGAGGATATAAAATGTAGACCGGCATTGACAAGGAAAGCGTTTCTGAAGAAGAAAAATTTGTTAACATCGAGTATAGATTTCAATGTCAGGAAATCGTTTCTGAAAGTATTTGTATGGAGTGTAGCCATGTATGGAAGTGAAACATGGGGTTTAGACAAGAAGAGAATAGAAGCTTTCGAAATGTGGTGCTACAGATGAATGCTGAAGATTAGATGGATAGATCACATAACTAATGAGGAGGTATTGAACAGAATTGGGGAGAAGAGGAGCTTGTGGCACAACCTGACTAGAAGAAGGGATCGGTTGGTAGGACAAGTTCTGAGACATCGAGGGATCACCAATTTAGTTTTGGAGGGCAGCGTGGAGGGTAAAAATAGGAGACCAAGAGATGAATGCACTAAGCAGATTCAGAAGGATGTAGGCTGCAGTAGGTACTGGGAGATGAAGAAACTTGCACAGGATAGAGTAGCATGTAGAGCTGCATCAAACCAGTCTCCGGACTGAAGACCACAAGAACAACAACATGGTTATAGCTAATACCGACTGGTTCGAGCATTGCAAAATTTTGCATGAATCTTGAAAGGAGGAATGAAATTAAAATTAAGTAAATCTCAATTTGGTAAAAAGCAAATTGCCTTTTTGGGTCAGAAAATTAATAAAGAGGCAATACACCTTGCTCTGGAAAAATTTAGTGTTATCTACATCTTCATCTACATTGGCAGTCTGCAAATCACACTTCAGTGCCTGTCAGAGCTTTCAACAAACCACCTTCACAATAATTCTCTATTATTCCATTATCGAACATCGCGCGGAAGAAACGAGAACCTATATCTTTCCGTGCGAGCTCTGATTTCCCTAATTTTATTACGATTATCGTTTCTTGTTATACAGGTCGGCGTCAACGAAACACTTTCGCAATCCGAAGAAGAGGTCGGTGATTGAAATTTCGTAAGAAAATTCCGCCGCAGCGAAACACGCCTTTGTTTTAGTGGTGTCCACCCCAAACCCTGTACCTATTTCGCTATAATACAAGACGCTCTGCTCTTCTTAGAACTTTTTCGATGTACTCCGATAATCCTATCGGGTAAGGATCCCAGACAGCGCACTAGTACTCCAAAAGAGGACGCACAGGCGTAGTGTAGGCAGTCTCCTTATTAGATCCGTTACATGTTCTAACAAGGGGAGGCCAGAGTGTTGGGATCACAGAATTACTTCAAACTTTGTACACCTTTAGTAGGCCATTAAAACAACATAATGCGCAAGTAATAAGGTGCACCACTCTGGCAATTCCGAGATAATCGCAAGAGGAGTTTTACGCGTTACTATGTAACTGATGTATCTGTGCGTAGGTAATGGACGTTAGAGTTAATTGTTGTCAAGTGGCAACCGACACGCTAGCTCAGTCTCAGTTCCGTTTCAACCGCTCTAGCGAGTGGCAGCTGTTAACTGCTGCGCTGCACTTCCGTGTGTACTTTTGCTTCGCCGAGTGCTGTCTGTCTGTTAATCTCTGTGTTCGTTCATATTACTTGAGATCTGATCGCTCTTTCTGGTGTTGCTGCTGCTAATTGGAATTTCGGTTGTTTAACCGAAATTGCGTCGCTCTATTTACCATGGCTACAAACCTCAGGAACAATACTCTGGTATTTGCTTTTGACAAGGAATCCCGTCCTGTTCAACCGACATCCCTGGGAATGGATGACTGGATTACACAATTCTCAATTCTGAAACTGTCCATACCTGGCAACTGGATCAGAAAAAATACTGTGTTTCTGTCAAGTTAATCAGTGCTGCGACTGTTGATAAAGTGTTATGAAAGTGGGGCTATGAAATAGATTTTGAGCGTAGAAATGGTTATAAAAGTAAGATTTACATCCATAGAGCGGAAATTCATTACAAAACCGTTCGTGTCTTGAATCTTCCCATTGAAACTGAAAATGACAAGATTAAGGAAGCTCTTTCAAACTACGGGGACATTAAATCAATTGCAAATGAAACATGGTCGCCTCGCTTTAAACTGCAGTGTTTCAACGGGGTCCACTGCGTAGAGATGAGCGTTAAGACGAATATTCCGTCTCACATAACTGTTTGTAGGTATAAGGCACAAATTGTTTATACAGGTCAGGAAGCTACATGTCATATATATATATATATATATATATATATATATATATATATATATATATATATATATATATAACGAAACCGGCCACTTCAGGCAGGAATGTCCGCGGCGAACTGTTGTTCTTAAAAGAATTTGACACAGCGTCAGAAGCTTTCCTTAAATGATCTGCTACCAAAGAACAGCCCGGATCAACTGGTTGGGGATGTTAACGCAGCGGCCAAAACTGATGTCTCCCTTTACGATAACAGTCAATTTTCCCCGTTAACAACAAAGGGAAGCCCTGTTACCACTACTCGTGAAACTGAAATGCAACCGAAAAACGACATCTGGAGACAACTAATAATTGTTCAGAGGGCGAGCTGTCCTGACCAACTCCCCACTACGCCAGCAAAAACAGTGCTATGAGGAAGCAAAGGAACCAGAAGGCAAAATGCGAATGGAAACTGATGAACAGAAAGATAATACACATACGGTATCAGACAATGAAGGGGATGTAATCAGTATTAATTTGCAAGAAACAACAGATGCAGTAGCCGATTGCAAAGATCAGCAGCTATCTGTTAATAAACAAATTCAGGGAGAGGTTGTAAAACTGCAGTCTCCATTTGTTTCCCTCGAGCAGGAAGTAAGTGATATTCATAAAGAACGAGGAAGTGGCGGCCAAACTGAAATCACGGTGAACACCTCAGGGCAGGCGCCGGCAACAGAAATTGCGAAAGCGTCTGCAGCTGGTCCACATGAGCCGCGAAGTAAAATACCGACGCAACCAAATGAGAATGTAGCTCGTAACTAAGGGAAGGCAAAATCCGGAAAGGGCGACCCAAGCCCAAAGAATGTTCGGTCCGAAACGGTCCTACACGAATCACTGGGGGAAAAATCAGAAAGTTTAGCAGGAAATCAGTCTGCTTGCGGTATAAGAGAAAAAGTCAGAACTAGAAAAAAACGGGGCAGTAACTAATAAACCGATTGAAGTGTTATTCCATTTTCAGCCTTCCGGGAAAACTGTTATAGCTTAACTGAACCCTGAAACACCGAAAACTAAATTAGTTCATGTTCTAATTTCGGATTCAGTAATTCCCGGTTTTGTTGTTTACATAAATGTGTCTCCCGAAACAACTGTTGGGACAGCTGTTTTGGTGAGGGCATGGATTCCAGTATGTGAGGTGGAACGACTGGAATCCATAAGGGGAATAGGACTAAATATCTATGATGTGACTATCATCAGCTTGTATGCCCCTTCAGGAAGTTCTCACCAAACTGACAGGGCACGTTTCTTCAAAGATGACCTGATATACTTATTAAGGAAAACTCCAAGACAGTTATTATTTGGGTGATTTTAATTGTGTTTTAAATCGAAAAGATCAGTTACCTAATTTTAATTTCTCAAGTGAACTAAAGCAACTAGTTACTGGTTTAGATTTAAAGGAAATATGGGAAATCAAATATCCCTCCATTGTTGCGTTCACTTATGTCACGGCAACATCACGTAGCAAGATTGATAGATTATATATTTCTAAAAATCTTGAAACTTCCGTGACAGAAGTAGAAACAATTCTTACGAACTTTTCAGACTATCCAAGTGTCTTAACTTGCACAAATCTAACGAAACAGGCAGTTCGCCGATACAATAATCAGTGAATTTGAACACTTCCTTGTTAGTAAATCATGATTTAGAAGACCTGATTAAAGAAACGTGGGCAATATGCCTGCGTGCTCGTAGTAGATATGCCAACTGCTATCGACTGATGGGTTAAAATGGCGAAGCCAGAGTTGAAGGAAGGTTCTTATTCAATACAGTGTCCAGAGTGCAAGAGAAATGAAATGCACTATAGAATATTACTATTCCGTTTTGAGAGGTCTATATGATCAAGTCTCAGCAGGTTCCTCACTTCGGATAGCAGACATCAAAAAAGTCAAAGTCAAGTTACTTAATATCAAGAGAAGTCAAATGGAAGTGTCGAAAATAAAATCGAAGGCAAATTCGGTGTCAGAAGATGAAACTACTTCCCTGTATCATTTAGTGAAGCATAAGAATAACGGAAGAAGGACTTCTATTGATGAAATTCGAATACAACACGGTGCAATTCTCAGAACCCAGCAGGGTATCATGGACGACATTTATCGCTATTATTGCGAGCTATATTCTGTATATGAAAGTAGTGATGCTTCCTCGGAAGAATTCCTTGACGTCCAAGCCCCACAGCTGACAGAAGATGACAACGAAAATTTTCTCGAGGTTGTCAGTGAAGAGGACGAGTATGAGACTCTGTGCGCCTCAACACCAAATAATCCTCATGACCGAATGGTCTGCCAGCAGAGTTTTACGTCCTGTACTGGCCAATAGTAGGTGCGAAAGTCACGGACGTTGTAAATGAGGTTATTCAGGGTAAAATGATTCCGGCTGAGTTTAAGGAGAGTAAAATTGTTCTAGTGCCAAATGATGGAAGCAAAGGTTTAAATAACTTTCGTCCAATTTCACTGCTGAATTCTGACTATAAATTAATAGCTAGAACAGTAAACAAGAGAATTTCATTCCTTGCAGATAAAATTATTAATCAACATCAGAACTGCACGCAAGGCAGAGCCATTTTTCAAAATCTAGCTGAATTCAGGGATATCATTGCAATAACCGCTGCACAAACATAAAGTGTGCTTAATTTTTTTATACATTTTTACAAAGCGCTCGATGTAGTAAATCATGAATATCTTCTACAGACATGGAAGAAAACAGGTTTCAACGATAGGGTCACACAGTTGATTCAGAGCATAGTAACTGGAATAAATGCTAAAATAGCGATGAATTGTCAACAATCCAGGCCGATGCAAATAAAACGAAGTGTTCCTTAAGGAAGTTCTCTGTCTATGTCGCTCTTCGCCATTTCGCTGGAACCTTTCCTCCGACATGTCCATGCTAAATTAAAAGGCTTAACATTATCAGGACATAACACAGTTACAATAACTTGTGCTGACGATATAGGGGTCATTATAAGGAATAATGACGAGGTAACCACGCTAGCAACAGTGATTGATTCGTACTGTAGAGCATCTGGAGCCAATGCAAAAGAAAAAAAAAGTTAGATGTTAAATCTCAGAGGTTTTGATAATATCAACGTTGAGTGGGCAAAATTAGTCCGACGACATAAAACACATGGGATCACCCTGACAGCAAGCCTCATAAAAATGAAGGCTTTAAATTGCAAAGTTGCAGCAGATAAAGTGCAAGGAGCCATTATAGAGAATTTAACTCGATATATGAACCAAGTTCAAAGAACAAAGTATATCAACTCATGCATCCTTGCTAAGTCTTATTATACTGCCCAGCTGTTTCCAATACCGAGAATGATAGCGAGGGGAATAACGTCCAAAGTCACCAACTTTTTGTGGAGAGGTGAAGTGTTCGGAGTACCTGCTAAAACAGTCACTTAAAATCCTAAAAATAATGAACTAAGATTGTAAGTAGGCTGTTAAGGTTTTTATATTGGTAACGCCACGTAGCGCTCTGTATGAAAACCACTGGCTGTGCTGTGTGCAGTCTGTGGCTGGTTGGCATTGTTGGAATATTCGCTATTGTAGTGTTGGACAGTTGGATGTGAACAGTGCGTAGCGTTGCGCAATTGGAGGTGAGCCGCCAGCAGTGGTGGATGTGAGGAGTGAGATGGCGGAGTTTTGAGAGCGGATGATCTGGACGTGTGTCCATCAGAGAGAGTATATATATATATATATATATATGATGACTTTTGAACACTATTAAGGTAAATACATTGTTTGTTCTCTATCAAAATCTTTCATTTGCTAAGTATGCCTATCAGTAGTTAGTGCCTTCAGTAGTTAGAATCTTTTATTTAGCTGGCAGTATTGGCGCTCGCTATATTGCAGTAGTTCGAGTAACGAAGATTTTTGTGAGGTAAGTGATTCATGAGAGGTATATGTTATTGTTAGTCAGGGCCATTCTTTTGTAGGAATTTTTGAAAGTCAGATTGCGTTGCGCTAAAAATATTGTGTGTCAGTTTATTGTTGATCAGAATAAGTAAAGAGAGAAATGTCTGAGTACATTCAGTTCTGCTCAGCTGTTTGAAAATCAAATAACGTAAGAGGTTTATCAGCATAGTAATTCATTAATTTTTCTAAGAGGACGTTTCAGGATTAACTGATATAACGGATAAATACTGTGCACTATTTATCAAAAGGCAAGTTAATTTAAGAAGAGACTGGCAAGAAAGCATAACCAATCATCTTCTCGAGATCATTAGCCCTCGAAGCCTGCTTCCCCCAATTGACGTGCAGAATATCATCATTCGTTTACAGCATGTGAGGATTCTCTATGTTGAGTTTAGTTATGTAAGTGTCGAACTCAGGCAGTCACGACACTTAACATCAAGAGCCATAATGCGGAAACGAAAGAAAAGCGAAGGAAGGAACAAAATAGAAAACGACAGTTTTCAAACATTAAGTGGACTGAGATGTGGAAAAACATTAGTTCTAATGTGCTTACGTCTAATATAAAAACGGCATGGTACAAGACAGTTAACAACGTAGTTAGCACCAATGGAAGACTGTACGCAATCGGACTCTGTGAAACAAATTTACGTCAACAATGCCATCTTGTTGACACAATAATTCATAGATATACTTGCGGTAGTCACATGAATAGTTGGAAGTGGATCCGGGAGCAAACAGCTCTGATTACAAGGACATCCCCTGAGCATATATCGGTGTCATTGATACACAGGCCTGAAGCATGCTGTTTCCCAGAGGCAAAAAATAATGCTGTTTTCTGCTAGCTGGGAAATTTGTTAATAACGTCCTTAACAAATTTGGATCCGATAGCACTATAGCGTTCAATGTACAAATGCTGTGTGAATTCCACAAAAGTAGAAGGTATTCGAATCACAAGAAAAAGCTTGGTAATATGTTAAAAATTATATTTGAATAAATGGGCATTGGTTAATATAGAAAAGAAGACTATGTTGACAGTGATATATTGTAGTTACCTTAATGATAATATGTAAAGTTTTACAGTATATTTTTGATGTGTGCTTTTTCTACTTCAGAGAGTAGTTTTTGAAATTTTATAAGCTAATGTACAGAACTTATGTGACAGTCAGATTCGGTGTCTAATAGTGTCAACGAAAAAAAATGCATTATTGGCTTATATTAGAAATCTGGAAATTGACAGTTTTTGTGGAAATGTCCTTATCGATTGGTTAAAACCGTAAGATTCTATCTGATATATTGCAATATTCAACGGTTAGCACATTGCCCTGTTCGTTTTTGCACTGTGATGTGTAAGTCAGTTTTGCAGTGAAAGACGTATTATATAGGTCTGATCACTTCAGATACTTAACATTCAATTAATGTCCAGAAAGTGCAGTTGGGAGGCTAATATCTCCTTTTCGTCATTCTCAAGTATTTCAGAAATTGTCTAATATGATTATTAAATTGTTTTTATGTGCGATGGGCATAAATCTCCCATATTCTGTATTTGGTGACTTCCGTACATTTGTGTGAAATGCTCATAGCTAGTCTGACTAAGCTGACGAGGTTAAAGATCAGTTTCTACCCTTAACCTGTCTCTCACAGAGACAATCTCCTTGTGTAGGCCTACATTAATATATTAAAATTATCCCACAAACTTGCTGATATCCTTCATAAAGAGCTATTTATGCTTCTATAAAGAATGGAGCTCATGTAATTCAAAGTGCAGATTTTATTTATTTGAAGTCTGAATGTATTAAAAAAACTTTTATTGATGTATAACATATTTCTTTCTGGTGATTTACTCAGTAACACAATTTTCTGTTGTATTTCTTTAACATCAGCATAACTGCAACGATCAAACTTTTTTTGTTTAAATAATTTCATGTATAATATGTGTACATGGTTAGTACATGTACTTAGTATGTATTTGGAATGTGTAACATTGTTTCTTTAATAAATGTTTTTATTAAAAAAAGTGTGTTCAGTCAGAAAGCTGGCTCGTCTTTGTAATAAAGAAACCGAGCGAAGGGATCAACAACGAACTTCAACGGAGGTCATGCGACTTCCTCTACGACCAATTCCAATAAACAATAACGAACAAAATAGAAAAAGAAGTGATTACCGTTCAAGCATTGTAAGACAAACGTGTGTGAGGCAAAGGTTCGATTCCCGCTCAAACTTAAGTTTTAATTTATAAATTGAAGATATAAATTAATTTTTAATCTATATTTCTTTCATCACTGTCCGTATTATTTAATTTATATAATACTTGACAGGTAATTTAATTTAAAAAAACACATGTATCAGCATGAAGTTTTATTGAATTTCATGTTACATGTGTACTTACTATTTTTAATTACAGTTAATTATTACAACAAACATATTCACAACTATCGACAAGTAAATCAAGAAACGCTTGGAGTTTTCCTGAAAATGTATGCCTGTAGTGATTTTCAAAATCTCTTATACACGCAATCTAATAAGATACCCGAAACTACTTTGCAGCTCGACGCCTCGAACTGCAGACACAGAGGCAGGCCCCATTTGGCATTTAGCGTGCGTAGCGGTGATTGTGGAGGTCCTCACAGGTTTCATTATTTAGGGTCAATTGAAAATTCTCGCAACACAAAAAATGTTTTTTTTAAATCGTTTTGCAATTTGTTTTGATCTTCTCATAAGTTTATTAGAGAATAAACGACTGCATTATCTGAAAATAACCTAAGGCAGCTGCTCAGATTGTCTCCTAAATCGTTTATTTATATAGGGAACAGCAGAGGCGCTATAACACTACCTAGTGGAAAGAAAGAAATAACTTCGGTTTTACACGATGACTTTCCGCTCGTTACTGCGAACTGTGACCTCTCTGGCAGGAAATCACGAACCCAGTCACATAACTGAGGCGATATTCCATAAAAACGCAATTTCACTACAAGCCGCTTGTGTTGTACAGTGTCAAAAAAAACTAGAAATACTGAATCAATTTGAAAACCCTTATTAGTAGCACTCAGCACTTCGTGTGTGTAAAGAGCTAGTTGTGTTTCACAAGAACGATGTTTACTAAATCCATGTTGACTGTGTGTCAATAGACTGTTCTCTTATATGTAATTCATAATGTTCGAACATAATATATGTTCCAGAATCCTGCTACATATCGACGTTAACTATATGGGCCTGTAATTTAGTGGATTACTCCTACTACCTTTCTTGAATATTGGTGTGCCCTATGCAACTTTCCAGTCTTTGGTTACGGATCTTTCGTCGAACGAGCGGTTATATATGATTTTTAAGTATGGAGCTATGGCATCAGGATACACTGAAAGGAAACTAATTGGTTTACAGTCTGAACCAGAAGACTTGATTTTATTGAGTGATTTGAGTTGCTTCACTACTCTGAGGATATCTACTTCTAAGTTATGTCTGTACGTGTTCTTGGTTCAAATTCTGAAATAATTACTTCGTCTTCTTTCGTGAAGGAATTTCGAAAGGCTGTGTTGTGTAACTCTGCTTTCGCGGCACCGTCGTCAACAGTATTTCCATCGCTATGGCGCAGAGAAGGCTTGATTGTATGTTGCCGCTAGCGTACTTTACACACGACCAGAATCTGTCTGATTTTCTGCCAGGTTTCGAGACAAAGTTTCGTTGTGGAAACTATTATAAGCATCTCGCTTTGAAGGCCACGCTAAATTTCGAGCTTCTGTAAAAGCTCCCCAGTCTTGGAGACTTTGCGACTGTTTAAATTTGGCATGCTTTTTTCGTTGTTTCTGCTACAGTGTTCTGACCTGTTTTGTGTACGAAAGGGGCTTATCTCCGTCGTTTGTTAATTTATTTGGTATAGATATCTCAATTACTGTCGATACTATTTCATTGAAATCAAGCCACATCTAGTCTACACTTACATTGTTAATTTGGAAGGCATGGAGGTTGTCTCTCAGGAAGGCGTCAAGTCAATTTTCATCTGCTTTTATGAATAGATATATCTTTCGTTTATTTTTTGGAGGATTTGGAGGTTACAATATACAATCTCTCTACCAAAACTCTGTATTCACTAATCCCTGTATCCATTTTGATGCTCTTTATTAGCTCAGGGTTATATGTTGCTAAGAGGTCATTTTCAGAGAACGCTGGCACAATTTCGGATGATGTTTTATGCGCACCTCGGGATTTAAACATATATTTTCGCCAACATTTCGAGGATAAATTAAAGTCACCTCCAACTATAATTGTATCAGTCGATTATGTGTTTGAAATTAAACTCAAGTTTTCTTTGAACCTTTCAGCAAATGTATCATCCGAGTTGGGAGGCCGGTAAAAGGATCCTGTTATTATTTTATTCCGTTTGCCAAGAGTGACATCTGCCCATAATAACTCACAGCAATTATCTACTTCAATTTCGCTACAAGATAAGCAGCAACAAACACACCCCGTCAACAGCGTCCTTTCATAGCACCGTTAGGTTCTTCACAAAAATTTCGAGTGGTTTCAGTTCCTATAACTATTTGAGCACCAGTGCTTCCTATTAGCTTTTGGAGCCCTGGTAGTTTCCTAACACAGCTACGACAATTTATAACTGTTATACCGATAGAGGTTATTCTGGTTTAGACAGAAGCCCTTTTTGTGTATCCCCGTGACCCTCTGACCTAAAAAAAACCCCAGTCCACGCCACACACAGCACCTGCTACCCCTGTAGCCGCCTCTTGCTTGTAGTGGACTCCTGACCTATTCAGCAGAACCTTATGGCGCAAGTCAAGTAATCTGCAGCCTACACTGTCGCAGAACAGTCTGAACCTCTGATTCAGACTCTCTAAACGTCTCTGTACCAAAGGTCCGCAATCGGTCCTGTCGACTATGCTGCAAATTGTGAGCACTGATTTCATTTCGCAAGCAAGACTGGCAGTCTTTACCACTTCCGATAGCCGTTCAATGCTAGGGAGAATCTATTCCAATCCAGAGTGACACATGTCATTGGTTATGGCATGCAGAAGGACCCTTTCCACGTCAGGAGTGACACCACCCAGTACGCACACGGAGTGCACATTGGCTTTCTTCTCCTCGGCATCCACGTCCATAAGCAGTCCCATAACGCACCTAACACTGGAGTTCCCACTTACCAATAATCCCACAACCTGTGACTTCCCGAAGCTTGCAGGTTGAGAGGTTCCCTCTGAAAGAGGACAAGCGACTGCATCTGGCTGAGGGACAGTGTCAGCCACGAAGAGCACCTGGAACCTTCAAAGTTTGCAACTGAAGCCATCACAACCTGAAGCTGACAGTGAAGCGTCATCAACTCGGCTCGCATCGGCACGCAGCAACCACAGTCCCTATCCATATTTAAGACCGTGGAAAACTTCACCACACAGACAAACAAGGACAAACGACACACGCTACGGAACTCTATTATGAACACGGAGGAAAACTCAAGAACTGTGTCCAATAAATTCGATTAATACGCAGATACTCAAAAACTGAGTACCAAAGTACTCAGGTGAGAGTAAATTATTCACTCCTGATTAGGAACTTGTAAAATGTCAAAAAATCAGTTTACTTTCCGATGCAAACGAAAACGCGAGAACTGTGTCTATTAAATATTAAATTAACACGCAGAAACTCAAGAAACTAAATTACCAGTGCACACAGATCAAACTATACAATTCGGTTACTTGTCTGTTGCTCCTTGTGTCTCGCCGGCTGCTGCTGCCTGGCTAGTCGACTAGCGCCTACATGCGGTCACTAGCTTTCAAAACAGACGAACGAACGACTATCGACACGGGTTACGAAACTCTGCTGTAGACACGAAGGAAAACGCAATAACTGCGTCCAATAAATTAGTTTAATACCCGAGATACAAAAACCGAACTATCAAAGGTGAGACTAAATAATTGCCGGCCGCGGTGCCCGAACGGTTCTAAGTGCTTCAGTCTGGAACTGCGCAACTGCTACGGTCGCAGGTTCGAATTCTGCCTGAGGCATGGATGTGTGTGATGTCCTTAGGTTAATTAGGTTTAAGTAGTTCTAAGTTCTAGGGGACTGATGACCTCAGATGTTAAGTCCCATAGTGCTCCTGACTGGCTCCAGGTCATAGCAATCTATAAGAAGGGTAGAAAATCGGATGCACATTATTACCGACCAATTTCACTGACATCGATTTGTTGTAGAATCATGGAACATATTTTGTGTTCAGACATAATGACCTTTCTAGACTCTGAGAAGCTCATCTGCAGAAACCAGCACAGTTTTAGGAAACAGCGGTCATGCGAGACACAGCTGGCCCTCTTTGTGCGTAATACACAACAGGCTCTAGATACTGGCTCCCAGGTTGATGCCATATTTCTCGACTTTCGAAAGACGTTCGACTCAGTTCCGCACTGCCGCTTGCTCCAAAAAGTGCGCGCTTACGGTCTATCCGATGACATATGCGGTTGGATAGAAATTTTTCTAACAGACAGGGAGCAGCATGTCGTCCTGAGCGGGGTGACTTCAACAGAAACAAGTGTAACTTCAGGTGTGCCCCAGGGCAGCGTAATAGGTCCTCCGCTTCCTCTGATTTTTACGATTTACATAAACGATCTGGTTGATGGTACTGACAGCGACCTTAGACTGTTTGCCGATGATGCTGTAGTCTACAGGAAAGTAGTATCACACGAAAGTTGTGAACAATCGATGAGGATTTGCAGAAAATAAATGCGTGGTGTTATCTCTCAATATTAGTAAGTGTAACCTACTGCGTGTAACAAGGTGAATATCCCCATTAATGTACGAGTACAAAATAAATGCCCAGTCTTTGGAAGCGGTAACATCCATCAAGTATCTGGGTGTGACTATTCGAAATGATCTCAGATGGAATGATCAGATTACACAAGTAACGGGTAAGGCGAACTCTAGATTGCGGTTTATTGGTAGAATCCTGAAGCGATGCAGTCCTCCAACAAACGAAATAGCTTACAATACGTTAGTTCGTCCAGTCTTGGAGTATTGTTCGTCTGTATGGGACCCTTACCAGTTGGGTCTGATTCAAGAGACTGAGAAGGTCCAAAGAAGAGCTGCAAGATTCGTGACTGGTACATTTAGCCATAGCGAGAGTGTTACAAATCTCATAGAAAGTATGAAGTGGTACACATTTGTAGATAGACAGCGCGCTAAACAGGAGGGGCTGCTCACTAAATTCCGAAATCCGATCTTCACCGAGGATGTGGAGCATAAATTATTACCACCAACTTTCAAATCGCGCAATGATCACGAATCAAAGATAAGGGAAATAAGAGCTCGTTCTGAGGCGTTCAGACAGTCTTTTTTCCCTCACGCGATCCGCGAGTGGAAGAGAGGGTGGGGGGGATATGACTTTGGCGCGAATTGTGCCCTCCGCCACACATCTCTTGGTGGCTAGCGGAGTATATATGTAGATGTAGGAATATGTAATACATCACAAAACCGTTTTACTTTCCGACCCAAACGAAAACGCGAGAACTGTGTCTATTAAATATTAAATTAACACGCAGAAACTCAGGAAGCTAAACTATCAAAGCACGCAGATGAAACAATTCAGTCCTGGTCAGCAACTTGTAAAACGTCACAAAATCGGTTGCCTCCCAGTGGCTGCTTGTGTCTCGGCCGTTTGCTACTGCCTGACTGATTTGCTATTTGTGTTCACCAAGAAGTAAGAAGGAACTGAAACTGTGTTTGGCCTGTTTGGACATTATCGAAAATTTGTGACAGATCAGTATTTCAAACACAACAAAATTTTGATTTTTAACATTTTGCTAAAGTAATGACCGTATATAAAAATTTAAAATGCTATTGTAATCTACTCATTAAGAGGTCAAATCTTCTGTTAAAAGTTAAACACATTGAGATAACTATTACAGTTTATATGTTTGTATCGACGCATCGTAAACTGATAATGCGCAAATGCCCAGATTTTATTCATCCAGTATTTGAGAATGAGAGAGCGAGTTCCAACAAACTTTGTAGACAATTTCAAACATTTTCGAAACTTTTTTTCGCGCTGACAAGTCTCCGTAGCATGATGAAAGGGAAAACGTTTATCTCGTACTATGAGGTACATTCAAGTCGCAACACTTGCAGTTGTTTTTTCTCGCGAACTAATCACACGAAAAGCTTGAAACGCATCAGTTCTTGGAGTGATACCCTGCAACCTTACACATTTCTTAAGACGTCAACGTCACGGTTCCATGGTCTATGCGAACGCTTCTTTAGGAGTCTGGTTTAACCATTGGAAACTCTCGTCCATGTGTCGTCCATTGTCAGATTCAATGAAAAGAAAGTCCCATTCATACCCTCATCATGTGTCGACATTGCCTGACAACATATATCTGCGTAGCCTTGGTGTCGTCCATCAGTACTGGTGGCACACACCTGAACGACACGTTTCGCCATTTTAAGTACTATAAAACTCCTGACTCTCGCGGTGCCGCTAGAGTTCGGTGTGCCATACGGTGTTCCCATCTCTGTCACGCATTCGTAACGATTGCACAAGTATTTCAAAACAAATCGTTTGTTTCCATCTGTTTCCGGACCTGAGAAAACGATCGGAGGTGTTCTGACTTGAGCGAACCTCATACATTTCCATTTTTCATGGAGTAAAATGGAAGCATCAGGCATGACGTTTTGATTTACACTGTAGAGCCAATGAAACTGGTACACTTGGCTAATATCGTGTAGGCCCCCCGCGAGCACGCAGAAGTGCTGCAACACGACGTGGCATGGACTCGACTAATGCCTGAAGTAATGCTGGAGGGAACTGATACGATGAATGCTGAAGAATACGAGGGAGTGGAAATCTCTTCTGAACAGCACGTTGCAAGGCATCCCAGATATGCTCAATAATGTTCATGTCTGGAGAGACTGGTGGCCAGCGGAAGTGTTTAAACTCTGAAGAGTGTTCCTGGAGCCACTCTGTAGCAATATTGGACGTGCGGGGTGTCGCATTTTCCTGCTGGAATTGTCCATTACGCCGGAGTGCACAATGGACATGAATGGATGCACGCGGTCAGACAGGATGCTTGCGTACGTGTCACCTGTAATAGTGGTATCTAGAAGTATCAGGGGTTCCATATCACTCAAACTGCACACACCACACACCATTACAGTGCTTCCACCAGCTTCAACAGTCCCCTGATGACATGCAGGCTTCATGGATTCATGAAGTTATCTCCATATCCGTACACGTCCATCCGCTCGGTACAATTTGAAACGAGACTCGTCCTACCAGGCAACAGTCAAATGTCAATGTTGGTGGGAACAGTCGAGACGTAAAGCTTTGTGTCGTGCAGTCATCAAGGGTACACGACTGGGCCTTCGGCTCCGAAATCCCATATCGATAATGAAACTTCCCGGCAGATCAAAACTATGTGCCGGACCGAGACTCGAACTCGGGACCTTTGCCTTTCGCAGACAAGTGCTCTACCAATTGAGCTACCCAAGCACGACCCACGATCCGTCCTCATAGCTTTAATTCCGCCTGTACCTCGTCTCCTACCTTCGAAACTACACAGAAGCTATACTGCAGACCTCGCGGAACTCCTGGAAAAAAGGATATTGCGGAGACGTGGCTTAGCCAGAACCTGGTGGATGTTTCCAGAACGAAATTTTCACTCTCAAGGGGAGTGTGCGCTGATATTAAACTTTCTAGCAGATCAAAACTGTGTGCCGGACCGAGACTCGAGCTCAGGGCCTTTGCATTTCTGCAAGGCCTGCAGGAGAGCTTCTGTGAAGTTTGGAAGTTAGGAGACGATGTACTGGGAGAATTAAAGCTGTGAGGACAAGTCGTGGGTCGTGCTTGGATAGCTTAGTTGGTAGAGCAATTGCCCGCCAATGGCAAAGCTTCTGTGTTCGAGTCTCGGTCCAGCACACAGTTTTAATCTGCCAGATAGTTTCATATAAGTGCACTCTTCGCTGCAGAGTGAAAATTTCATTCTGGCGTATCGGTGATGTTTCGTTGAATGATTTGCACGCTGACACTTGTTGGTGGTCCAGCATTGAATTCTGCAGCAGTTTTAGGAAGGGTTGCACATCTGTCACGTTGGACGATTATCGTCAGTCGTCGTTAGTCCAGTTCTTGCAGGATCTTTTTCCGGCCGCAGCGATGTCGGAAATTTGATGTTATACTGCATTCCTGGTATTCAAGGTACACTTGTGAAATGGTTTTACGGGGAAAATCCCCACTTCATGGCTACGTCGGAGATGCTGTGTCCCATCGCTCGTGCACCGACGATAACACCAAGTTAAAACTCACTTAAATCTTTATAACCTGCCATTGTAGCAGCAGTAACCGATCAAGCAGCTGCGTCAGACACTTGTTGTCCTATATAGGCGTTGCCAACCACCGTATTCTGCCTCTTTACACATCTCTTTATTTGAATAAGCATGATTATACCAGTTTACTTACTTCTGCTCTACGTACTCTAACCACAATACCCTTTATGTACAGTTTTTACATAAAGCGTGTAGCAGGTATAAGTGCAGTTATTTTTGTAAGTTGTTCCTTAATAGGTACATACATCAGTGTGTTGCATATATTTCCTATGCGTCAAACAGTGTTTCTATTAACATGTCACATCATTTACTAACTGATGTTTTCTGCACAGTCGTAACTGCATCACTAAGTAGACCCTACATCTCAGTAGAGACCAACCGTTTTGCTTCCACGTGTCGACACTTCATCATCTAATCTGCTGACCAGGAGAAACTAAGCACTAATGGCTTGCTCTTGCTACGTGTACGGCACTTGGAGGTACTATCCAACCTGAAAACATTCGACTTGTCATAGCTACAATTATTAGTCTGCAAGTGCTGTAAATACTGATGGAATATTGTTAAATATTTCGTCCGCCTCCATAGGTGAGTGGTTAGCGTAGGTCGCTGCGATGCAGACCATCTGGATTTGCCTCCTGGTACTGCAAAGAATTTTTCGTTGGTGGGAGGACTGATACGGGGTGCATTCAATCTAACAGTGTAAGTTGAGTTGTTAATTGACCGAACAGTAGCGATCCACAGTCGGGAAAGTCTTCAAAACGGTCGGGTTAACCCTCCACACAAAACCCTCGGTGGCACCTGCCCACCTATATCACTGAATGTACCTGGAAATTTATATCATTGTGCAATACATACGTACACTATGCAACGGACGTAAAGAATCACGTTTTCGAAAGCCCGTAGTTCCCAGCATTTGCGACGCTTAAGTTTGAAATTTGCTCAAAGGCTGCATACAACCTCCCTCTGTAATTTTGTGAAAACATGGCGCCCCGTGACGTCATCCACAAGTTCGAGGACGAGTCAGACAGCACGGTGTCGACACATGCGATGACGGACAACACAGCTCGTAAGTTCATGTGAGGAATAAGGTGGGTTAATAAATTTCACCACAATTTTGGCCAAGGCAGCTGTGGACGTGTCACACGACTGTAGCGACGAAAGAGCAGCAGTGTAGCCTGCCTGCAGGCCTTAGTACTCTCGTATGCGTTCTGTCTGTGGAGGTACATTTTTATGGTTCTCAAAAAAGGCGGTGGGTGGCAGCGAGGGTGTTAGATGGACCCAGTGTTGTTTTATTCACACATGTGTCAGTGCATGTCCCCATGTGATCAGGGCACAGGAGGATACAAAATAAGGGCGCTGAAGAAGCATAAACACCCTTAGCTGCTTTGGAACACGTTCTAGTTCCGTCGAATGATTTTGAACGGCCCTAATAGTTGGAACCTGTACACCAGACAAAAATTGCAGTTTTTCTGACATCCAAAAAGGTGTGATCGCGTTCGACGGCGAAACAGCACCACAATATCCGTAAAGAAGGGTTGAACCGTCCGAGCTTACCAGCAGCAGGTTGTAAAGAACCTCTTCCTGTCGCTCATCATACTGGGAAGTGTCGTTTCCGACCGTGAAGTGCGTGGGAATCAACGGTCCAGGGAAAGGGCTGGTCTCATTGACGCCCTTTATGCCACCCCTTGAGGTCTTCCCGTGCAGGTTCTGAGCGACAGTGTGTCTGGAATGTTTTCCTCGGCCACTCATAAGAAAACGATGTGATTTTACCGCTGGACATCGCAATTCTGACCTTCAAACGAAGGGGTGAAATGTTGGTAAGAGGGGGTGTGACGACCTTATGATCAAGTGACATGTCCACGGCTGCATTTTTCGGTATTGTAGTGAAATTTGGTGCCAGTGTGACATTATTAACCCACCTTATTCCCACATGATCTGTGGCGGCTCTTTTTGGCATCTGCGACACCTCGCTGTTTGAAGCGGCGTCGAAACCGAGTCTGACGTCGCAGGGCGCCACGGTCTTGCATCATTACAGAGGAAGGTCGTAGGCACATAGGAGCCAAATTTAAAACTTACGCGTCCAAACGGGAGACAATTACGAGGTTTCTAAAAAGCGGCCCTGTAAGTCTGTTGCGCAGTGTATTTCAGGAGATACGACGTCAAAAGCATTGAGATGCACGATGAACTGGCATTTGCTTAAGATGCAGGGCAAATTTCTCTGTTTATATTCATCCAATACTTTATAATGAGAGACCTTAGTGACTTCTATGAAACATTAAGCACATTTTCAAACCTTGCATAAACTTTTTTCTCGTTTACACGCTTAAAGCAAGTACTGGACACATTCAGTCATTTGTAATCAAACGTTTGAAGCTGTTGTGTACTTGCGAGTTCGATTCTTTAGAGAATCATTTGTCTGCTAATTTTATTCCAACTGGTCTGTAGCGCTGAGAGGCCCGTGACAGGGTTCTACTACTTACAGCAGACGAGTGACATCAAACAGAAGAGGCGATTCCTCCGCCGTTTACCGCGGTGGTGAAGGTAGTTTCAAAACAATCCAGTGGGACCAGTTTCGAAAAGTGCGTTCCACAGTATCCGTATACAGCATATTCACACTGTTCCGCGTGTTTCTCAAAAAAGGTTTTCATTTCTGTACTTCTCAGCGAAAGTGTGGTGGCATACTTTTATGTTCCTTGATATACAAAAAACCTCGTCCAGGTTCGTCCAGCATTCTGGTCTGCTCTGCATGTTACTAACCTACGTGCTCCCTGCCTATTACTTCTGCAAAGTAACATCCTTCCTCAAAATTTGTCATTTGTATGCCACAATCAAGGACTCCAGTTCCTGCAACTTCTATGCGGGTATCCCTCAGGAGTCTCTACTGACCGCTATCCTGTATGTGCTACGCACAGCAGCTGTTCCCAAACCTCTAATTTCTTACATCGGTGTACTCCATTACGCTGAAGTCACATAGGCCTCCTTCAGAGGTTGCGTATGCCTCCTTCCAGTTCTATATGAACTGCCTGGTCGGCTGCTGTAACACACGGAAAAGGTTGCAAAACAAGCATCTCTGGCCCCACCAGTCGACGATTCCTCCATTCTGACTTCCACCTCTCCATCGATAAGAAACCCATTCTACCAAGTATCGCAATAGATCATCTACGACTAACATTTGGTGGAATGAAGGTCAACTTCCTGTGGTCATTAGAGACGGTGCGTAATATCGGACTGGAGAAGAGTGAGCGTTATGTGAGTTATAGAAATAACTGAAAACCTATTTCAGGATGGTCGGACAGGGAGGAATTGGCAATGTTGTGTCCTGCCTACCCGTCGAATATGGGGTGCTGCTTTCTCGTATCGCTAGGCAACAATTCAAGCAAATCGTATTAATAAAGTTTATTAAAAAAGAAAATGATTACAATACTTAACTTTGTGAAATACAGAAGTGTCGCAATCAGTGGGCGACAGATAAATAAGATGTCTCTTCAGTGTATATAGAATTCCTAATATAAGTGAAGCAATATAGTTCTTTTGCCACTGCTGCAGCGTTCGTAGAACTGCTCGTCTTCAACTCGGCTGCGGCCAGGCGCCGTGGCGCTTACGTTCTCTTCGCCGAGAGGCCGCTGCTGTCTCGGCGTCGTCCTAGAGAGGGGTCCGTCAGCGTACAATGGCTGACGTCGTCTCACAGCCCCCTCTGCTCTAACGCCGGAACAGGAAACACTGTCTTCCCAATGCCAATTTAGTGTCCTACCACTGCGCCACTTCGCACAGTAACACTTGCTGGTGACCTAACTTTCAGTCACGAAGCTTAGAGTAGGTAATGCCAACAAAACTGATAGTAAGCAGTACTTTGAGATTCCAGGCTTCTGCCATTACTCTCAAAGATCCCTCAAATCCTGAAATACCCATGATCACCACCCCTTCCAACTTTACGGTTGTCTCGGGTGTTTCTTCCACAGCTCGCCTTATGAATCACTGGCGACCACCAAAGAATGTTGAAATTTCATGGAATACAGCATGAATTACTAATAACACTAACCCAAGGAACGCACACATACAGAATCTACTTAAATTTCTGTACAGTGTTCGACAACGCTAGAAGAAAATTGATTCCTAGTAATCCTGTACGGTAGCTGTAGCTTACTTCCGGGAAAAGAGGTTTCCTCCTCTACGAGCGATGCTCGATTGTCTGTTTACAGACAGAGTATGTCTTCCCATCGCGTTTTGTCCAATTCTCTCACGTCACTGTACAAAATAACATCACTGTGCTCGCGCTTACATAGTGGAGTTGTTTTCAGTGAATTAAAATGAGTACTTATTTGCAGTTGTTAACTGAGCTTTTATGTAAATGCGTTACTCTAAAGAGTTACTGAGAAGTGCGTAATCTGTAACTGTGATATTGTCAGTGACCTATGTAGTGTTGCTGGGGAAGGCATTGGATTGGTAAATGTGGCACCCTGCTGCTGTCTATCGTTGACATTATATTGTGGAGCCATGTAACCATGTTTTACTCACTTTGTTGTGAATTACAGAATGATCAGAAAGTTACTGCACCTCTCTCACCATTGTGTTACTGGTGGACTGCACAAATTTCTTCACGCCAGGAACTGCTGGCACTTGTAGAGTGGGCTGCTCCTACTCGATCCACTTACCACACATCCACAGCATATCTTGTAAGATGCTTGTCAATATGTCTGTTGGAATAGCACTATGATATTTAAATATAGAACAGTAATATGCTGTAATGTATTCTTCGACTTGTGCTGAAGTATCTAAAGTTCTTTAATGCCTAGCTGACCTGCTTCTGCTACAGAGGAAGCCATTTTAAGCCTCTGGGACTCTTCAGATGTCGGGAGAGCTGAGGCTCAATTGATGAGATTGATACCCTCAAACCGGCCGGTGTGGCCGAGCGGTTCTAGGCGCTTCAGTCTGGAACCGCGCGACCGCTTCGGTCGCAGTTTCGATTCCTGCCTCGGGCATGGGTGTATGTGATGTCCTTCGGTTAGTCAGGTTCAAGTAGTTATAAGTTCTAGTGAACTGATGACCTCAGATGTTAAGTGCCATAGTGCTCAGAGGCATTTCTTGATACCCTCAAGCTGTGAAAAGTTTTCCAGAGACAGATAGTGTTGACAATCAAATGTACATTGCCGATTACCTGGCGACAGTAGGCTGCACTTGGGGCAAGATTTTCAGTGTGGTGGGTAGCTGACAGCTCCAATGTTTAGCTTTGCACATAATAGTTCACTTAACAACAGGAAATAAATACTCTCTTAATAAACTGAAAATAACTCCACCATATAAACACGAGCTCAGTGAAATTATTTTGTCTATTCACATTGGAGCAGTGAACGCGCGAAATGCTGGGAATGTACACTGATGAGCCAAAACATTAAGACCACCTGCTTACTAGCTTGTTTGTCCGTCTTTGGAACGAAATACATCACTGATGCTGCGTATCAGGGAGCCGACACCTTGTTGGTAGGTTTCTGGAGGTATGGGGATTAGATGTCTATGCACAGGTCATGTAATTGTGCGTACGCCGTGATGGCACCCGATAGTGACCAAGATCGGTTCCATAGGATTTACATCAGGCAAATTTGGTCGCCGAGACATCAACCTGAGTTCTCAATAATGGTTCAAAATGGCTCTGAGTACTGTGGGACTACCACAGATCCAATGTAAGTGCAGGAGAGTGTCTCCCATTGCATAACACTACTACCACCAGCCCGCGTCAGTCGCGCGCTGTACATTTCGACCCGCCGTTCCCCTCGATGACGGTGTTTGTGGGGACGACCATCGACCTAGTGTAACAAAAATGTGATTCATAGGAAGAGCCGACACATTTTCATTGGTCGACGGTCGAATCCCGATGGTCCCGTATCCGCTGAAATCGTAACTGACGATATCTCTGGGTCAAAATGTTAACACGTAGGGGTAGTTTGCAGTGGTGCCCCATGTTCAACAATTTACAACGAATGGTGTGCTCCGAAACACTGATGCGTGCACCAGTTTTGTCCTCTTTTGGCAGGGATGGCACAGATCAACATATATCCTACTTCACAGAGCAGACAATTCTCCGTACCCCACGTTCTCTGAAGAGTCGTGAACGCCTAATCATTCAGTGCCTAATGGTAGTTTCACTGTCCTTGTACTTACGACCACCTGTTTACCAACTTGTTTGTCGATTTTTGGAATGAAATACATCTTTGACTCTGAGTATCAGGGACTCGACAGTTCGTTGGTAGTTTTTTGGAAGTATTTGTCATTAGTTGCCCACGCACAGATCACGTAATTCGCGGTAACAACGGGTCGCTGATTTGCGTACGCCGTTATGGCGCCCGATTGTGACCCAGATGGTTTCCACAGCATTTACTCCAGGTGAATTTGGTTGCCGAGACATCAACCTGAGTTCACTATAATGCTACTAAAACCACTGTAGCACAGTTCTGGCTTCGAGACACGGAAATTATACCACTGGAAAATGACATCCCGTCGGGGAAGACATCAAGCATGACGGGATTAAGGTGATTCGCAGCTATCAGCGTGTCTCAGATTACTACCACAGATCCATTGCAAGCGTAGGAGAATGTCTCCCTCAGCACAATACTGCTCCCATCAGCCTGTGTCCGTGACACGCTGCATGTTTCGAGCCGCCGCTCACTTCGATGGCGGTGTTTGTGGAGACGACCATCGACCTAGTGCTGCAAAAACGTGATTCACCCGAAGAGCTGACACGTTTCCATTGATTGACTGTCGAATCACGATGGTCCCGTGCCCACTCCAATCGTAACTGACGACGTGGCTGCGTCAACACGTGAACACGTAGGTTAGCTGCTGACTAATTATCTCTTTTATACTGCGATTCTCTGCTTTCCTTTCCACGTCATTTAGAAAACTGCTTACATTGCTTTTCATTATACACACTAAATTTTTCGTCTAACAACTGCCTGTCTTGTTCTATGGACTGTTTTCCCTTTCAGGGAACAAAAATTTACTCTTTTCTGAGAACACTCTATGAAGTTTTCTACATTTGCTAACACAAATAAAAAATGCTAAAGGCAGTATTTTTATTAAGAACGTACCTATTTACTCAGAGGTAAATTTTCAGTTCAGATAGGGTGTTGCAGCTCCTTGAAATATATATATTGCCCCCCTATTGTAAGGCATCGACAAAACAAAAGACTACTATCTTATGTCAATCAGACAGGAAAGAAAACGACAGTAGCAATATAGCTCCTGTAAGATGGAATCTTTGCCATAAAATATCACTATGAAACAATATGATTTCCTGTGAAACTACACGAAAAAACAACTAGTCCTAGTGGTAGAGACATGTGATCAGGGCACAATAAGACAAATTTGGGCTGGTACAGTGCCATATTTCAGATTTTCTTAAAAGTCAAAGCTCAGAAATTTGTACATTACAGATAATATCAAACTTTGGCAATGAAAATATCAGAAGATCTGCATCATATTCTTGGATAACTCATCATTGATAAAACAAGAGTTTGTGTGCAGAGAAGCTTGTATTTATGATAGTACGTGGTGCTTACTCTATGGTCCCTTGTAGACAATTCTTTAAACAGCTGGGCGTACTGAAAACAGCCTCATGATACACTTACTCCCATATGAAGTTTCTTAATAACAATCAGTTCAGTCACTAATATAATACTAGAAGAAGAAATAACTTACATAATCCATCACTCAGTGTTATGGTGGCACAGAAATAAGTGAGGTATTCAGCCATAACAATTCTTTGACTACCTACCCAATGATGTGAAGAATTTAATAGGTGTAAAATTAATTTCAAACTGAAATCATGTCTGCTTGGCAACTCCTTCCACTTCACAGAAGAATTTCTGATGAGTGATAATATGGTGTGTATGTGTGTGTGCGTGTGTGTGTGTGTGTGTGTGTGTGTGTGTGTGTGTGTGTGTGTGTGTGTGTGTGTGTGTGAGTTTGTGAGCGGGTATTTGGATATGCATGTGTCAATGTCTGTTTAAGGGAGAGAAAAACGGACTCTAGTTAAATATACATCACTGTACAGAAACAGAAAAAAATAGCTCTAGACAGTTATTTAAATGTCCGACGTATTGCCGTATTTTTCTCTCAGAAACTATACTACAATTGTGTAACTGACTCGTTTCAGATCGTAGTGAGAGATAGCATTCATAATCCATGGAATATGCAGATAACTGAACTATACACGTAAACATTATCGCCTAGCTTCGTTAGCAAGTGGAAGAGGAAGGGAAATGTAGACCTAAGACCCCTCCGCCATTCGCCGTATTGTGGCCTGCTGAGTCTGTACAGGGTGAACATTAATACAACCAACAAACGGCAAGGACGGATTCCTGACTGGAAATGGAGAAAAAAGGTCCAATGGACATGTGGCCGGAAATGCATCGTTGCCACGATAGAAGCCCCTGACAAACGACAGTTCCTGTGACCACGTGCCGTGTTGTGTTCCTTGTGTACTGCAAGCTATGTGGTTGACACAGTGTACTGTAAGCAGCAGAATATGGTTCAAATGGCTCTGAGCACTGTGGGACTCAACATCTGAGGTCATCAACTTAGAACTACTTAAACCTAACTAACCTAAGGACATCACACACATCCATGCCCGAGGCAGGATCCTAACCTGTGACAGTAGCAGTCACGCGGCTCCGAACTGAAGTGCCTAGAACCGCAGCAGAATAGTTTGGTATTCATGTGCGGGAACAAGCCGAGATAGTGTTTGTGTACGGCCAAGTGGATGGAAACGGTCGAGAGGCAGCACGGCTATACCAAAGCAAGTACCTTCACAGAGGCCAACCACATCACACAACATTTCAAGCCCTTTTTTTGGGAGTTTCTGTGTCCATGGGTCCTTTCAGGCAGACGAATGTACAGGGAGGCGGCGGGCCGTGCATACACCATATTTGGAAGACCAGGTTCTACGGGATATTGAGACGAACCTTAGCACAAGCTTCAGGCAAGTGGCTCGCCAACATGGATGTAAGCGAAAGTAAGATTATGTATTTCCTGTGTGACAACCGCTACTATCCATATCACATTCATGTGGACCACTTTGAGCATCTGTTGTCATGTGGATACGATGCAGCTCTGTACTGTGTTCTGGGACGATTTGCTGTCGTTGCACGCATATCGCAAATTTCCGGAGACGTGTTCATAGGACATTTTTTCCTCCTTTTCTAGTCAGAGATCTGTCCCTGCATTTTGTCGGTTTTACAATGTTCCCTTTCTATTATTAAACCGCTGTGCCGGAACAATGGACCAGTTTCAGGTTGCCTTTCTAACGGTTTTCAGGGGCAACAAGAATTTGGTTTTCAGTATTTGGCGTAATTATTTCTCAATTCAAAAAATACAATGTGCTGTCATGATACAGCCATTAAAATACAAGCTGTAATCTTATGTTAAAAGTATAACACAATAAGACAATATTACAGTTAAAAACTGTGTCCTGAGGCAGGGTACCAGACTGTGTGCGCTTACTCCGGCTATTTTAATCCAGTATTTGAGAATGAGAGCACTTAGTGACTTCCAAAAAACTTAACATATAACTTTAAACCTTTGCGAAACTCACTGAACCTCTTCCCCCCTCCCCCCCCCCCCCACACACTACTACATAATGAAAGGAAAAAAGTTTATCGTTTATAACATTTTCGCTGTTCATTCAAACTTCAGCATTAGGCACGACATCTTAATTTATTACGTCTTTACTGTTCAAATGTCTGTGAAATCTTATGGGACTTAATTGCTAAGGTCATCAGTCACTAAGCTTACGCACTACTTAACCTAAATTATCCTAAGGACAGACACACACACCCATGCCCGAGGGAGGACTCGAACCTCCGCCGGAACCAGCCGCACAGTCCACGACTGCAGCGCCTGAGACCGCTCGGCTAATCCCGTGCGGTGTCTTTACTGATAACTGCATTCGCAACACAGTTTGCAGCCGGTATCCATATACTCGTATACCACTGAATGAACCTGCAAAATTGTTCACTGAACGACAAATAGTGCAGGAGATGTGACGTCAAATAAATTCTGATGCGTCAAAAATGATCTTTTACTTAAAATGCAGCACAAATTACCCACTTTATATATTCATCCATTGTTTCATAATGATAGCAGTTAGCAACTGCGAGGAAACTTTCAGAATAATTTTAAACCTTCCCGTAACTTTTTCTCTTTTACATGATTAAAGTCAAATATTCAAAACAATGACTGATTTGCAAAGTAATGAGACAATTAAAGCTGCTTTATATGTGGTAGTTCGATTCCTTAAAGAGTCCGGGATTTACTGGTGGGTATACAGATACGGATCTCACAGTGGCGGTAGATGGATGACTCCACCGCTCCGTGAACATGAACAGCGTGGGAGGGACCGTAATACCGCACGCACAAGAATTATCGAGTCCTCGTGAATGACCGACGGCGAGATTATGACGTCAGAGCACTGTTGCTGGCGGGACGTCGAGCTGACGAGGGAACAATGGTGGGCGGCGGCGAGTGACGCTGCGTTTTTTACGATGTGATATCATCGCAGAGGGAATCAATTGATATTCAATTTCGCCGTAGACAGTCTTGCCCTTTCTTCCTTTTTTGAGACTCGCTTTGTTGCTTAGATGGAGCGGGATGACGCACGGTAATAAGATTAAAGAGGGGACAAGACTTACGTAGAGAAGCGGACACATTCTTCCCTTACAAGAAAAAAAAATTCTTGTGAGTCTTAGTGTGGACAGTACTCGTTAAATACAGCTCTAACGAAGGTTATCATATAAAAAGAGTATTTACTTCTATTTCATAGTCACAGCTGAAACGTGAAACAAAAACTCCTCTTTCTTCTAGTTCTTTCACAGTATTGTACCTGTCTTACAAATATGGTTAACGTACGTGATTTTCTCTTCAGAAGCAAAAATCAGAAGTGTTCTGTTATAATATTTCACTTGTTTTGGCGCCTCCAGAGTGGGAAATGTCGAAATAGATATATTACAAAACATTTTGTGCTCTCTGGACGTGCATCTGTCTTCCTCTTTCCGGAAACGAGAGCGACAGCAGAGAGGTAACTTAGTTCTATTTCGTCTATGTGACTGACAAGTCATAATAACGATTTGTTCCGTAATTACATATACGTGACGCCATTGCCATTTAGCAATCTATTTGGATGGCTATCATAACATACTTTAAAAGTAGTAAGTATATTCAGCGCGGTGTGGTCAAAAGACCCGAACAAAAATATTAAAGATAAATGACATACTATATTTGTTGTGTTTTCTGTGTAATTAATCAAAAGGATATTATCTGCATCTACGTGATTACTTTGCTATTCACAATACACAATAATGTGCCTGGCAGAAGGTTAAACGAACCACCATGAAGCTGTCTCTCTACCGTTTTACTCTCGAACGGCGCGCGGGAAAAACGAGTACTTAAATTTTTCTATGCTAGCCCTGGTTTCCCTTATTTTATCGTGGGGATCATTTCTCCCTACGTAAGTGGGTGCGAACAGAATGTTTTCGCAATCAGAAGTGAAAACTGGTGATTGAAATTTCACGAGGAGATCCTGTCGCAACGAAAAACGCCTTTGTTTTAATGATTGCCACTCCAATTCACGTATCATGTTTGTGGCACTATCTCCCCTATTTTGCGATAACACAAAACGAGCTGCCCTTCTTTGAACATTTTCGATGTCATCCATCAGTCCCCACCTGACGCAGATCCGACACCGCACGGCAGTACTCTAGGAAAGCGTGGTGTAAGAAGTCTTTAGTAGAACTGTTGCACCTTCTAAGTGTTCTGCCAATGAATCGCAGCCTTTGGTTTGCTCTACCCACCACACTATATGTGTGATTGTTCCAATTTCGGTTATTTGTAATTGTAATCCCTAAGTATTTAGTTGAATTTACAGTCTTCAGATTAGTGTGATTATCGCGTAGGGTAAATCGGGGTGATATGATGAACAAAAAATTTGGGCCTCGTAGAAGACAAGAAATTGTTTATTTAAACAAAATAAAAACACTCTCCTTTCACAAAATACATAAGTAACACATTAACAGTGCCACATCCTCTTTAAGGCATTACAAAAGTTAAAAAAAAACAATACTTATTTTTATCAATTTCACCATTTCACCCACGTATATGGGTGAAATGGCGAATGCCCTTTGGGTGAAATGGTGAACTTATTTCCCTTGTTTTTTGCCACATACGTCACACATAGATTCATATTTTGAACAGTCTTCATGCAGCCAACATTGGCAGCTAATACATTTGATCCAATTAGTGCAACTGTACAGTTCACCGCACCCTACACAACAACACTGCAACACCCCACCTGTCACTTATCTGGTTTTGGTGTGTGTTCACCCCAGGTAATTGACTAACAGATCAACAGAGAGTGCAAAACTACTACAATATCGGATAATGCAAAGAAAGTAATAAGGCCCTGTGACTCCTGATTGAACTGCGGTGGCGGTGTTGACATTAATTGATTCAGAATTGATCCCTTTAAATTAAAAAGGGGTGCACATTGATGTTATATTCAGCTATTGAACACCAGATGCAAATGTTGAACATAAAATTAATTAAGAAAGTGATTTGGGATTTCAACTACTTGATTGAAAACAGATGCACTCGATTAGCACAGATTTATTTTAACTCACGACCTTCAATCATCACATTACATGACTCTCCTAACAGGCAGTGGTAATAAATTGCATTTGCGTGGAGTAAAGCGCGATAAATCAAAAGTAATTCCTATTGAATGACCCAGGCGTAATGTGAAGTGCGAGAAGAATTCTACAATACACGGCCCATGAAACCCTAGTGGAAACTTTGCCGACGTGATCCAACAAATTATTCAGTGGCCGGAGCGGGCGCAATATCACCGAATTCAGCATGGCGGAGCGGCGTCGTTGTGTGGAAGTCACCAATCTCGTGGTGCTGCAAGGCTGCGCTCGTCTATTCACAACTAGCTATCTTGCTCAGTACATAGCTGAACCAAAACTTCCTATCTCCAAGCTCAATCGTTCCCTTTGCTAAGTCCTAAACTGCAGAGATGCTCACTCTTTCTCAGGCAAGCTGAGTCAAGAATGCCACATCTGCACTCTAGGCAAGCTGGGAATGGAAGACCTCTACGGAGACTTGCCACAGTCCACTCTTCGCCTCGGTTTCCCCTCCAGCAAAACCACTTACGCCAATTGCAGCGTAAGTCGCGTTAATTACTCGTCGCTTCCCAGCGCCAACCAATGCCTGCTCTGGGAAGTGAACAAATTCCCACCCAATCTTCCTTCTTCTCAACATCTGCTATATAGCTCCTCCCAGGTCACCCATCAAGGTTAGCGTCTGCACAAACACTACATTTTCCGGAATTCTGACTCCCAGGAGAGTACTTCAAATTCCTTGGTTCTACGTTCCCATCAGAAGCTGGCGTATTTCATGCTGTCTCTCTTCACCTGATTTACTTCAGGCTCTGCGGACCATGAATTCACCGTGAAGTTGCTATAGTCACGAACAGGCATATTTTGACCTCTGTTGACTGCTCCACCGTAGCTTTGCGTGGCTTTCTCACATGTTTCACAGAAAACGGGAATGTGGACATTTATCAACAGGCGTAAAGTTCTCCGTCTGTTTCCCGGAACATCAGCATGGGGTTGGGGTCAAACATCCATGCTGTCACTCATCTTAAGGCGGCTGGAGGCCGCGCCGCGTTACTGCTTTCTCAGAGCTTGAGCCACCCTAAGCTGCCTATTGTCGCTTCCCTTCGCCGTTCCCCATCCGGCCACGGTCAGTTCTAAATACTTCCCTGGGGTAAACTAGCGCCCAGTAAATCGACTCGTTTCCAGAAAGTTTTCATGTCATGTGAATTACTTTAAAACCATCACCCGACATTAATTATTCCACTACATCCATACTATACCCTCTACAAGATGCATTGTACCTTGTCAGTCATTTTGTTCAGCCATACTGTTTCCTCAACGTGAGTTAGGTGATCGTTAATGACTTCATGTAAGGGGCATAGTTCTTGCCATCTTACAACACTCTTCATCATCTGCGTCGTCAGCATCGTCTTGCAGCAATTGGGTATCCAGCGACGAGTCGGATACGGTGTCAGTGGTAGACACTTTTCGTTTCTTAGGCTGCTTCTTTTCGATAATTCCTTTGGTAGTCTCTTTGGTTACGGTTTTTCCTTTGGTTATGGTTTCTCCTTTGGTCCTCTTTTTAGCACTTGCTCTACTCTTCACCCGGTCCCGAGTTCGAGTCTCGGTCCGGCACACAGTTTTAATCTGCCAGGAAGTTTCATATCAGCGCACACTCCGCTGCAGAGTGAAAATCTCAATCTTTAAATTTGTTTTCATGAGTATAAAGACATTGGATATTACGTTATAAAAGCTCCTTTCTATAAACTAACACACTAAGGAACCAGTCAGGTGAGAAGGATAAGACATATCTTTGAAGATTTATAGATGTATTTACAGATTTTATCGTTAAAAGAACTTAGAACTAACCAAAGTGAGCAGTACTCAACAATATTGAGTTCTTCATATAGAGTTTCTAGGGAACAATAGTGGGCAGTAGCGAGGGATTCTGTGTTTTACTGTATAGGAGTAAGTGCTGGTATTTCTATTGGTGACAGGACGGTGTACTGAACAACAGTGTATCAGTATTTACGTCATTTGCAGACTAACAATTACAGCAATTTTTAGGTTGGTTAGTACCTCCAAGCACATGTGGCAAGAGCAAGCCATTAAATGTTTATTTTCCCCTGGTCAGCAGTCGGATGTTGAAGTGTGGAGGCGTGAACGCAAAACGGTAAGTCTATATTGACAGGTATAGTAGTCCACTTAGTCTTGCAGCTACAACTGTGTAGAAAACATCATGTTGAAAAGTTAAAAAAGAAAAAAACCAACACACTTATGTGTATGTGTATTAAGGTAACACAAAAAATATCTTCACTTATACCCATTAAGTCCCATACTTCACACACTACAATAAAAAATGAAAGATGTCATCTCCAAGTGTACAGTAATTGCAATATGAATAGTGAATTAACTGTAAGTTTCGTTACACGGTATGCATAGTTAGAGACCATGGAGTGTGAGGTACGTGTTGTGGAAATTCCAGTAGAAAGTTTCCCTTGCATTAATTGAGAACTGTTGATTGTTATCAGTTCGGAAGAATTATTGTAGAGGGTGCCAATTGTTCACATTCTTGGCACATGGGTCAGTGCGTTTATTTCCTGCCCAACAGGGAAACAGTCATTTTTCGTCGATAGCGATAAGAGACGGCTGGAATAGACTGTTTTAACGTGGATGACAAACAAATGTCGAGTAATATGTCGGATCCCAAACCCAGGTGTGTCCCCAAAGTTGTCAGCAACTATATTTTAGATTTTTATAACATGTGCTTAGCTAATGAGCGTTGTATTATGAGCTGTGAGACTGCAATATACAGCTACAGAATGGATCGCGTGGTTGACCTTGTGCAGGACAGATTAGGTGTTTTAAGCCCTAACAAACAGTTTTTACAATGTGCTTCTCTGCACTCTCCGCCAATCACAACCAATCACAACCTTGAGGTGTCAGCTAACAAACAGTTGCTGTATGGCAAAATTCTACTGTTTGGCTATTAAGATAATAGTGAAACACGCGAGCTGACTGCTGTCTTTGATGCTTTCCTGTATAGAAGAAAATCATCTGCCTCTAAATTGACTTGCATCTGCCTTAAAGGATGACAGAAAGTTGATGGAGTGATCGGTTGAGATGAAGTTGTAACGAGGCATGGTTTAATGGGAGACTGATGATGCATTCTGGAGAGAGAGGGAGATGTTACTGGAAATCATTTAACAATTTTTCCCGTTGTTCTGTGCTGATGCATCAGTTGTGTGGCATACCCTGCGTTCGACTCATATACAACTGCATGTTCTGTGTGTGACTTACAGCACTATCTACTTGCGATCGTTAACAGCAAACCTCTCAGCCATCAGCGGACTTCAATCTCATGTGTGATGATGATGAAACGTGTCCATTCTGTTCCGGCATTTTCCTCTAGACGAACGAAGATTTGTCTGACATACTCTATTCCCCTGCCATATCTTGTGCATAAAATCGAGGTTTCACTTTCATAACTGTGGTGAATCTAAGTTAGTGACAGGTGTTTGTGAGGTACTGCAATCCCCATGTATATATCTGCTTGATAGATGTCCTGTTTAAGGAGTTAGTGGCAGCGTCACGTGTAATTTCACTAGCCAAGCACTGCTGCTATGTGTATGTCTCCTTCCTTGTAAGAGGCATTCTCTGTTACTAGTGATCATGTTATATGGCTGATGCGAGAATAGTATAATTCCTGAACCATGATTGGATGTGAACAGTGGGTGCTATACACCTCTGGATAACTATATTGTGCGTGTATAACAAAGAATCGATGTTTTTTATGGTGTGCAAGGCAGTAGTTTTTTTTTTCATTTTATAGTTTGTCACCACAGTTTATCATAGAGGAACTTGCAAGGAACATGCATGTCATGCGCTGGAAATATATTTCTTAAATTACAGTATTAACAGCATTATTCCCACATGACTAATAGGGTAGAAACCACCTGGCTTTAATAGTATAGTGTGTGTTAAATGCAGCCTTAGCAGTGCATGCATTTATGTTCTGTCTTACAAGCAGCTTTTTAGCACTGACCCCAAACCCTAGAACAATAGAATTGATAGTGTAGTTGATTCATGTAAAGCGCTTCAAACCCCGCCTGGAGATCCATCATACATGAAAACCACACATTTCTTCTTAACCATCTGTTATATCATCACAACACTTTCAAATCTACTAAGCACCGATAAAGGATGCTAACGTCCTCGACATGTGTGCATCTGGAGAGATTTTGTGCACTTGTGGACATACTACAGTTATCTATCAACATTCACAATGGTACTCATAAAGTAGTGGAGGGGAGGTTTTATGGATGATACAGAAATAGGGAAGTGTGTTGCCACATCATTGGGCGGCATTGAAAATTGATAAAATTGATCTCACTATCAACTTTGGTGGTTGTGACAGTACATTGATGGTGTCTTCTCCATCCCATCCATCCACTGGTATGTTGTTGATTACCACATAATGTTTGACTGACATTACTTGTTTGAGACGAAGAAAGAGTCTTGGTGGAGGGGCAACACCTTCCAGGGATGACTGGCACTGAAACTGTGATCTCTTACCTGACTGCAGTATGAAGAGTCAGTCGAAATGGGACACCAACCCATCTGCTACTCCATCACTGTGAAAGACGAGTTTAAACGTAGAAGTCAGCAATCACCTTTGGACAGCTGTTTAGAAACGCTCCACAACGCCACAAATCTCATTCAGTTTGCTTATGTTGTTACTGCCTTCTTTTTCAATCGTCCAAAGTGTGTATTATGAGAGCAGGAGCAACATGATTTACACTGCATGATGTTCAGTTTTCTGTGAGAGGCTGAGAGCCAATGGATCAAAGCATGTGAATGTCAGTTCAGAACCTGACACAGACCTCAAAGTCGTTGTGGAGAAACAAAATGAATGGTGGTGTATAAAGTTGTAGTCATACACATAAGAACTCATCATGAATTCCCAAAATTTTGTGTAGAATTTGTGCAATTTAAATTCATGTTGAGAAAGCTCACGAGAAACTACAAGAGGTTGGCACAGGAGAGGAAAGCATGGCGGGCCGCATCAAGCCAGTAAAAAGATTGATGAACCCCCCCCCCCCCCAAAAAAAAGGTAAAAGGGCATCATCGTTGCCCAGCTTCATATCTATGTTTTACGAGGTTAACTTATTAATCGCGAATAAGAGATACCATTTTATTTCTTTTAAAACATTTATTAATTCGATAATTTGCATGCAGAATTATCATACACAATAACAGTGATCACTGCGTTACTCCATTATCTCTGATATTGTGCCTTGAAGAAGATGAAAAAAAAGTACACGATAATTACAATCTTACGTCAAATACAGTTTACTCCGAAGTACTGTAATGATCTGTACAGAAATTTTTTCCAAATTATGTGCATGGAAATGTATATACAAGGATGTATCATAAATTCATGACTGTTATTTCACTTTTAAAAATGGATTTTCTTCAGTCCTGCAACTACACTTATAACAACGACTACACTTATTCCAAATACTGTTATCATTTAAATCTGTTCCAGTGACTAGACATATTCCAAATGCTGCCATTATTTGAAACTTTCAAACAGCTAAAGTCTCACAGGGGTCTCCTGGTTATAATCTTTGAGACGGGTGTTACGGTTAATCAAGGGAAACCCCCAGTTGGGAAACGGGGCCAAAATTAGTTGGTTACTGTCGAGTTGCAATTTACAATTCCTTTATTGATTACTTTAAGCATTAAAAATCATTTCTTTATCACTTGACCAGTAACTGATCCAAAAAAGCTAGTAGGTATGAGTGCCTTTTCAAAACAATTTACTTTACAGTTAACGGCCAAGCCATTTCACTTAAAACAGCCTTTGATAAAGCATTTAATAACAAAGTTAAAACTTTCCAAGTAATGAAACAAAAAAAACACCAATTTGCATACAATTTCGCTACCGAACATGTAGGGAGCCAACTTCTTTTAAACTTTGGCACAACAAGACATTAAATTACAAGGGCTCGCTAAGAGGGAGGCAGAACTAGCATTTTCAAAGGATGTCAAGTAGATTAAAACAATCAAAGTAAAGATACAGTCATTCACCTTTTATAATAACTAACAATTTTAAAGCCACGTAATTTTAAAAACCCTCCAATGAAAGGCAAACTTAAACTTTTTAAACAGTGGCCAAAAAACAGTAAAATACAATCATTTAACATTTTACAATAACTAACAACTTTAATACCATGTCCTGCCACCAAAATGTCCTGGGATAGAAATAATTAAGCGACCGGGTGTAAGGACGGCCACAATTGTCTCCCGAAGGATGCTCAGGCTAGAAGCGGACAAACAGACCCACAACGCCTCACATTCAGCAATCACATCGACCTCACGCGAGGCCAGGGGAGGAGGAGGAATCAAATCAGGAACCACAATCCCTGCCCCAAAAATACACTTCCTCCCAGGCAGTACTAATAAGAAGCGGAAAAGATCACTGTCTATAATTACACCGGCGACAGGGACAGGAAATCCGAACGCAGGAGGCCACAAGGCAGAAAAAATGTAATCTAAAACAATCATCACTGCCCAAAAATACACTTCCTACCGGGCAGTACTAATAACAAGCGGAAAAGATCACTGTCTGGACAGGAAACCCGAACGCAGGAGGCCGCAAGGCAGAAGAGACGCTGGTTGCACAAATCAAAATTCTTCAACTAACATCTAAACCTTTAACCAACTTAACTTGCAGTTTATCAGAGAAACAGCAGGTGAACTCTAATGCAAAGGTTCCTCACACCCGACCGTGTACACGTCGCCAGCGTACCCAACTGGGCACAGTTACGCAGCCACGAGCTCTGTCACCGGATCCCTCGTCTTCTCTGCATCCACGGCGGCGAAATACCACTCCTCAGGTTAGGCGAGTTACTAGTCCAACATTCCCGCCTCCAGACGGAAAATTTAAAGACAGCCGTTGCCGCTCCCACCAAGAAGTGACTCGGAACCACAGCCGTGGCCCCCGGGTGCTCACAGCAAGAGCTTACTGCCTTGTCCCGTCAACTCGTCCCACTCGTCTCGCACTGCCAGGATAGACCACGCGGCTTCTCGGAATAACAGCCAACTCTCCACCGCCACGCCACGCCGCGGCCTCATCATTCGACATTCTCGAATTCCCGATTTTAAAAACCGACCGACCGACTCGTCACCGCTAGGTAACCAACCGGCCATCCCCCCAAAGATCTTATTCCTTTACATAAGGCTAACAGGAAGCAACGACTCGAAGATCGATAAGACCAGACACGCCGCCAGAGGGGAATCTCAACAGAATCGTACGCAGCATAACGATAAATATGAAAGAATCAATTAACGATGAAATGGAAGGACTCAGAACAATATATGTTCTGCACGTCTCTTCTTGTCCATTCTTGAATAAATTAACTTATATGATATGAGCTAAAACATTTTATTTCTTGTCTAGCCACTGTAGGCTATATCATTGGTATGAATAAACCTTGGGACCTTGTTTTAAGTAAATATCGAATACTCACTGAAAATCGCTTATTACCATACTTACCAAAGTGAAAAATAATTCCAGCTGTATTTAATGCGCAATTTAAATTAACTTATTATATATATATATATATATATATATATATATATATATATATATCAATTATGTAACTGTGAGGAGTGTTTAAAGTCAAAAGTATATCTTTGGTCTTATAATGCATAGATGGTATGATATTTCGGTGTTTCAAGCATTCTGCAAACTATATGTTAATGAAAAGTACGAAGCTAACTTATATGAGAATTAATCCTATGGCCTATCAATGTTGAAAACTGTTATTTCCCAATGTAATTGCTTCGTTGATTAGAAGGAGATTGAGCGAACAAGGAGATTGAGCGATTCTTTAAACATCATCGCTGGTTGTCTGGGCAATGAAGAAAACCAATAACTGAAGTTTGGGACAATCTCTGGAAGTTATTATGGAAAGGAATCTTCCTTTCTCCACCTCATTCTTCCTCAAATCAGGCGAATTTGCATATATATTAGAAATCAATGACATACAGTCACAGTATTTAGTACCTGGTAGATTTACGACTAAGTGAAACTGGCAAAAAATTAAAATTTGCTAACCTGAAAGAGACTGAGAGTCCTAACAACAATATTGTATCAAGCATCACATACAGTTGTCGTGTTTACGAGATAGAAAACGGTCAGGATATCATAAAATATATTCGTCATCAACTTCTCATATTGAATAAGAACCCATTACACCGTGACTGTCGTTGTGGCAAAGCGTACATATGGTGGCAAATAAATAAATGAATGATGTCCGTATGGACGTCTTACTGCAAATAAACCCATTTCCTGACTCGTGATATGTAAGATGGCTGTACGATGCTGTTCCATCGAGTGAAAAATGTATTGCTCCTCTCACGTACTAGCCACACAGGACCATTGAGATCCTTTATGAAACCGAGAGGGGCTCTCCTGAACCGATAGCTTCTGTATTCACGTTACACTCCTGGGATCCCAACTAATGCGAACAGCAATATCGCAGGACGATAAACTGCACTATCGATAGGACACAATCGTCCCACTGCTGTGTTGAATTCCTTCACGTGGTGGTAGACGTTTCTTCTTGTTACACGAGGAACAAAAACTAATATTCGAATGCAATTTCTGACTGAGAAATAGGCTACGTAATCGTTTCTTATATACAGAATAAGGGTGGCATTACTCCTACTTGCTTTTGTTGTTATACTGAAATGCTAATTATGTGCATATCGAAGCTTTTAGTGCACTTCATGGCAATTGGTAGATTGTTAAATGACATCTTCACAGTGTAATTTTAATAGTCAAAAGAGTACATGCAAGAAACAAATATTATCTTATACATCCAGGTACTGGTGTGATTGCACGTCACGACGGGATCGGTAATACAATAAAGTTCGTAACGTAAAGACGTCCGAGAGTAACCTAATTGTGGTGCTATCTACACAAATCAAAAAAAGTTTTGCATCACCTCTGTTCCGAGAATTCCGGAACCTGTACAGAAAATTGTAATAGAGATCGACTTAAACATCATTTATGCCTTTTTTCATCTCATGGAAACAACACACTGCATGTTGTACCACCATACAGCGAGACCTACAGAGGTGGAGGTCCAAATTGCTGTACACACCGGTACCTCTGATACCCAATAACACGTCCTCTTGCATTAATACATGCCTGTATTCATAGTGGCGTACTATCCACAAGTCCATCAAGGTACTGTTGGTCCAGACTGTCCCACTCCTCAATGGAGATTCGGAATAGATCCCTCAGAGTGGTTGGTGGGTCACGTCGTCCATAAACAGCCCTTCTCAATCTGTTCCAGGCATGTTCGATAGGGTTCATGTCTGGAGAACATGCTGACCACTCTCGTCGAGCGATGTCGTTATTCTGAAGGAGGTCATTCACAAGATGTGCACGATGGGGGCGCGAACTGTCGTCCATGAAAACGAATGCCTCGTCAATATGCTGCCGATATGGTTGCACTATCGATCGGAGGATGGCATTCTCCTATCGTACAGCCGTTACGGCGCCTTCCATGACCACGTCGGCCGCAAATAATGCCACCCCAAAACAGCAGGCAACCTCCTCCACCTCGCTGTACTCGCAGGACAATGTGTCTAAGGCGTCCAGCCTCACCAGGTTGCCTCCAAACACGTCTCCAACGGTTGTGTGGTTGAAGGCATATGCGACACTCCTCGGTGAAGAGAACGTGGTGCCAGTCCTGAGCTGTCCATTCGGCATGTTGTTGGGCCCATCTGTACCGCGCTGCATGGTGTCGTGGTTGCAGAGATGGACCTCACCATGGACGTCGGGAGTGAAGTTGCGCATCATGCAGCCTATTGCGCATAGTTTGAGTCGTAACACGACGTCCTGTGGCTGCACGAAAAGCATTGCTCAACATGGTGGCGTTGCTGTCAGGGTTCCTCCGTACCATAATCCGCAGGTAGTTTTCATCCACTGTAGTAGTAGCCCTTGGGCAGCCTGAGCGAGGCGTGTCATTGACAGTTCCTGTCTCTGTATTTCCTCCATGTCCGAACGACATCGCTTTGGTTCACTCCGAGACGCCTGGACACTTCCCTTGTTGAGAGCCCTTTCTGGCACAAAGTAACAATGCGGATGCGATCGAACCGCGGTATTGACCGTCTAGGCATGGTTGAAGTACAGACAACACTAGCCGTGTACCTCCTTCTTGGTGGAATGACTGGAACAGATTGGCTGTCGGACCTCCTCCGTCTAATAGGTGCTACTCATGCAAGGTTGTTTACATCTGTAGGTGGGTTTAGTGACATGTCTGAACAGTCTGTGTGTCTGTGATACAATATCCACAGTTCAGGAGTTCTGGGAACAGGAGCGACGCAAAACTTTTCTTGATGTGTGTAGTTGTGAGCCTGCAACAACAGGCACGCCAGCTCCGGTAAAGTCAAGAGGATCTCTTTCACACATTTCACACACTGCCGAGAATGTTTCAAATAAGCTGCAGAAATTTCACTGGGAAGCCCTTACAAATCCCCTATTCAGTGCCGATCTCTCCCTATGTGATTTCCATATGTTTGGCGCCTTGAACAAAGACGCTCGTGGCCTTCAAATTGATTCGGACGGTGCACACCTAGGTTCAGTCATGGTTCCGTTGGCAACCGCAAACATTTTGCCATGAAGGCACTGACCGTCTTCTCTCACTAGCGGATAAATGTGTTAACGGTTAAGGCGATTACTTTTGAAATTTTAAACAATTTACCTTTCTTCATTTCTCTCGCTTATTGTAAAGCGTCGGCACTATGTTTTTGTAATATCGCTCACCATTTTACTTGGACTTCCTATTTGTGCCTATCGAAGTATTCTTGGGATTGCGTGTCCTAATACACAACTGTGTCACACATGTTTCCTGTGTACAAAGATATTCTCTTCATAGGTGCCACATACGCATGCACATGACATTCAACCATAAGTTTTGTTGTAAATCCCATTATGGATCACAAAAATTTAGTAATCGGTAATCAACTATGACGATCTTCAGTTCCGAGCGAATCCAGTAAATTACTTAATTATTCGTATCATTGCGTATGCAAACAGTACAGTCGCAAACAAGCTATGCCACAAAAACTAAAAACTTTTCTGATTACCAAAAGCAAGCCTTTAGACCTCACGTGGCAGTATGAGCTGGTCACACGTACGTCGTTCGTAACATGTTTGTTGTGCACAATGGTAGTCTAGCCATAAGTGAAACTTGTGCATACAAATGTGAGTGTCGTTATTTATTTAATTGAGCAGCTACGCAATTAGCTTTATGATACGGAGCGTATCTTAATCCTGTACTTCAATACTCCAGAAAATTCTCAGTTGTCACCAGGGTTTGAACCCAGGTTGTTCATGCCAATTGCCAGTAAAGTATTTCTTTTTATTTTTGACTGCTAAAAAGTTGCAATCAAAGTAAAATCATATATACAGAAAAGCTTATCATAACTAGTTTATAACTTAATCTTAAATCATTATTGTCCACATAGGGACAATAGTTAAAGCTAAGAAATCATGATATGATGTCAACTAAATAACAAATACAGTATAAAAAGAATTCAACAGAGATCGCAGAGCATGTATCCGGAGATCGGAATAGTAATGTGAACACAGACAGTACACCAAATTTCATATATACACTTTAGTATCAAATGTAAAATAAATATTAGTAGCTTCATGACGTAGTAAAACAGAAGCACCTGTTGAAAGAGTCATCTTCTTTTCCACAAGATTTTCACGACATACAGTTTTGCTGTGCTTCGAAGAAACTGCAGCGAAACAGCAGATGATTTACATCTCATTGATGCAGTATTGACCTTAATGGCTTTGTGAAAGGCGCCAATTCTCCTTCGTCCTGTTTCAGGATCCTGAAATCGGAGGACGGTAGATTGATGTTCGTCAGAGGGGCAGCAAGATTGAGGACATTCGCCGGTATTCAACTTGTCAGTAAAGTAATTATTTGACATCGGAGGCAGCCGCTACCTTTCCTGAAATTACCTGCTCCGCTTTCCTCACAGCCCTCGTAGCAGAGCTGTAAAGCTAACGTAGACTGTGGAAGTAAGCATACACTAGGGTATTTATGTCAGTGGCTTTGGTCAGATAAGGTCGTAACCGTGTCACCTGTACGTTAGGTGTGTTGCATATTATTGGGCGTTACCTTATAACGATCGCTTTCTTCATGTATGTGATCAGTGCGTTACTTGATTCTTCTGAAAACCGGAAGCGGTGAACCATCTAGAAGCTGAGTGATTATATATGAAACGTTGGGTAGCCTATGAAATACTTTTTCTCTACAAAGCTACCCTCCTGTGTCACTTAAGAATGACCACTATTTATAACAAAACTGAAACTGTCAATGTTTAACACAGGTTACTGATCGTAACGTGAAGCACAAGGATGCTCTAGTAAAACTAAAGGAAACAGTACTGATTTATCATTCATCTCTAGCAAACGTGATTTTTTCAGGAAGGGAAAGTAAGAAACGGAAAAAATATCAAACATCGCTCCAGTACTTCGTCGAACAAGTAGAAAACATGCTTCTGTTATTCATAAACAGCTTTCGCGTTTATCATTAACAACACGAAATTCTTGCCTTTGACCATGATGATGAACGTTCCACTGGGTACAAAATAACGACAATAATGCTACATATTTTTGTATGTTTGTGGCTGTAAACTGTACTGGCCTCAAAAGTAATTGCTTTGGTTACATAAAAGCGAATAACATACGCGATCAACTGCTATTACTTATAAAACGCAATATACATTCTGTAAGGATATACATGGTGATCAAAAAGTCAGTATAAATTTGAAAACTTAATAAACCACGGAATAATGTAGATAGAGAGGTAAAAATTGACACACATACTTGGAATGACGTGGGGTTTTATTAGAACAAAACAAAGTTCACAAAATGTCCGACAGATGGCGATGGACAGCAAAACTGCTACCGTGACGGGTGAGAGGTACGCCGATATGTTACAGAATCGCGTCACCCCCAGCCTGGCTGATAAACACCTGCTGGAACGTACGATGTTTATGAAAGATGGCGCTCTACCCCATATTGCTAGACGCGTGAAAGATCCCTTGTGCGCGTCGTTTGGTGATGATCGTGTGCTCAGCCGCCACTTTCGTCATGCTTGGCCTCCCAGAGCCCCAGACCTCAGTCCGTGCGATTATTGGCTTTGGGGTTACCTGAAGTCGCAAGTGTATCGCGATCGACCGACATCTCTAGGGATGCTGAGAGACAACATCTGACGCCAATGCCTCACCGTAACTCCTTACATGTTTTACAGTGGTGTTCGCAACATTATTCCTTGACTACAGCTATTGTTGACGGATGATGGTGGAAATATTGAGCATTTCCTGTGAAGAACATCATCTTTGCTTTGTCTTACTTTGTTATACTAATTATTGCTATTCTGATCAGATGAAGCGCCATGTGTCGGACATTTTTTGAACGTTTGTATTTTTTTGGTTCTAATAAAATCCCATGTCATTCCAAGCATGTGTGTCAATTTGTACCTCTCTATTTGCGTTATTCTGTGATTTATTAGGTTTTCAAATTCATACTGACTTTTTGATCACCCGGTATAATACACAATGAAGTAATAATGAATTTGCCCAGTTCCAATTATGTGCGAAGAAAAAGAAGTCTCCGTTGGTCCACCATTGCCAGGGGACATCGGCTGGTAAGTAATTGTCAGTGTCAATAAAATTCTCCAACAACCGTATACTTTAAGATGTTGTTTTATTTTATACTGAAAGTAACCAGTTTCGGAATTTCATTATGCCATCTTGAGGCACCATACGCTTCGTTTATTTGGATAGAAGCGTATGGGGCCTGAAGATGCCATAATGAGATGCCGAAAGTGGTTGCTTTCAGAATAATATAAAATAATATCTTAAAGTATACGGCTGTTGTTGAATTTTATTGGCACAGACGAAAAAAGAAGTCGTCGGCTCCCAATTTCTCTCTTATGCATTCATTTATGTTTCTTTCCCCACCAATACCACCGGTCATCCTATCATTTACTACGCCATTTGCGTAGTGTACCAAAAGTACAGAGCCGAAGTTTTGGTAGAGCGCAGCTCTACCTAGTAAGCTCCACAATCCCGTAGAATCTTGTGAACACTCACTGGCGAAAATAATCAATACTGCACAGAAACTGGACACGGCTAGCACGTGTGTACGAGAGTAGGCTGCTTGTCTCTTGTCAGCCCTTGTGAGTTACCGCCGGCGATAGTATCTTAGGTGTGGGTAGCACTGCTCGAGAGTCAGCGGGCTGTCGAGGAGTCGTATGGGTGCTCCGTTTCTCTGATTCCCGTCCGGTTAGACAGCGCTGACAACACAATAGCGCCTGCCAAGTACTGTGAAGCGAGCGGGCGGGCGGGCCGGGCCCGGACTTGAGCTGTCGTGTGTGGAGCGCGCGCGTGACCGGCAGCGGGCAGGTGGTGCGTCGTGAGTCAGGCGCGCGCATGAGGGGGGTGGGGGGGGGGGGAGGAGGAAGAAGAGTGTGGCGTGCCAGACGCGGCCTCCGGGTCACGGGGCTGGCCGTGACCCTCGCCGCCAGCACGCCGTCACGAACCCACTGGGCGGCTGTGGCCGCGGCCCCGGTCTCAGACTGCCGCAGGAAGCGGCAGCCGCTCGTAACTCGCGAGTACTGTGAGAACTGTCTGTGTTTCGTTGCTTCGGCTTATTACACGAGCTCCACATCAGTAAATTCTCGGAACCTGCCACTTAGTGGATATACGTATCTCTGTTTATTTCGTGCAGAGTTTCTGCAGTGACTTCCAGAACACAGGCAACATTGCCGTGTACACTAGAGCGCCGGACTGCGCGGTACTCAGTTGCGACTGAGTTAAGGCTACTCCCCAAAAGATGGCCCACAAGATAAGAACTATTTCACGCGTCCTCCTTGTGTCACACAAATACACTGTGAAGAGATTGTTAACTGTTTTTTTTTTCGCTTCTTTTCATTCTTCGTATACAGGGTGAACATTAACAAAACCGGTAAACTCTAGGGACAAATTCCTGACTGGAAACGGTGGAAAAAAATCCCTAGACATACACGCTACTTAAAGTAACCTATGCTAGGGACAACACACACACCCATGCCCGAGGGAGGACTCGAACCTCCGGTGGGAGGGGCCGCGCAGTCCATAATATGGTGCCTCAAACCGCACGGTCACTGCATGCGGCCAACAACAAATCGTCCCAGAACACAAAACGTCACAACAGACTTTCAAAGTGGCCTCCATGGTATCTCAGGTGATAGAAATAGTAATGGCTACCATGGAGGCTGACTATAATCGTACTCTGGCTTACATCATGTTGGCGGACAACTTGCCTGGTGCAGTAATGGGATTCGTCTCAATAACCTGTAGAACCTAGGCCACGAGATCTCATGTACTCACAGTTCTCTGCCTCCTTGCTCGTTCGTCTGTCTGAAAGGGCCCATGATCACACAAATGTCCAAAAAAAACGGCTTGAAATGTTTCTTGATGTGGTTGGTGTCTCTGAGGGCACTTGTTTTGGCCTCTCGAACGATTCAGTCCGCTTGGCCGTACACAAACACCATCTCAGCTCGTTCCTGGTATGAATACCGGACCATTCTGCTGATTACAGTAGGCTGCGTCAATCACACAGCTTGCAACACACAAGGAACATACGGCACGTGGTCAGAGGAACTTTCAGGCGTTAGCACCATCTCCAGTGGCAACAATGTATTTCCGGACACATGTTCATAGGATCTCTTTTCCCTCAGTTCCAGTCAGGCATCCGTCCTTGCAGTTTGTCGGTTTTATTAATGTTCACCCTGTGTATCTTTGATGGTGCAGGCTATTTTTTGTTGTCTTGTACTATAAAATGTAACCACACTCGTCATCATACAAAGAGCTGCACCCGGAAGGACAAAGCGGATTGCAATCATTGTTGGCAAGCAGTTAGATGGTACCACACATACAAAATGATTGCACTCTCAGGTCGGGAGGACTAACATGTATTCTGCTACACAGCTAAAAACACACATCCTAGTATGGCATCAGGCACCCACGGTTGTGAATACAAGACTCAAGACGTGAGGCATGGAGCTGATTAGGTACGCTTTAGAAGTGGTAGCTGTATAAGGACAAGAGTTATTCTGAAGAAATAGGACAAGGGTGTGGGCGTCCATCAACAGCATCTTGCGGCTGTCGCGGAGCCTATTAGGAGCACTAACGGTGAGTAGGCCGGAGGATGATCCCCCCCCGCCCCCCCCCCCCGCCCCCACGCACCATTTCATCAGTCTGGCTGGGCTTGTAACGGGAGACCACAAACCGATTTTCGTGCCGCTCTCCACTGCGCCTCCAGCCACAGGCCCGATGGTATTCGCCTCCATAACAGAAGCTGGACTCGTCACTAAAGACGACCTGCAACGAGTCTGATTGGCTGCACGACCCTCGTTGCCGACAGCAGGCGGGTCGGGCATGACTCTGTGAAGGTGTGAATGGCCGCAGTCATAACGGTTGACCTGCGGTGAGCCCTGCGTCAGGCAGTCGCCCGCCAATGGTACTAGCACTTACAGGATGTTTCATGAAAGGCAGGACAGCGCGCTTGATGGCCCCTTTCGGACCTGCTCACACGTGGGGAACAATCCTTCAGTGCACTCTCCTTGTGATGCACGTCGGTCGCCCAGATCCTACATATCGTGCCTTCCTGTATCCATTGCCACCAACAACGGGCACTGGATCGATGTAGTGCACAATACAATGATAGGCTCCACCTATGCCCCCGCAACCCCACGATGCGGCAAAATACTGTCAAACGTGTCGCTTGGGCATGTCAAATGTTCGTGTTATACTCTAATGACGCTGTCCGCTATCCTACTGTACAGGATACAAAACTGAAGTTGGCCTTGGACACAGGTTAAACCTCTGACCACACCCACGCCGTCTTCATCATTAAACTAATCGTTCGAACAACGTATGACATCACGTTATTTACTACAACACTTGAATCCTGTCATTATTTTGAACCCAGCAATTGTCACTCATTTTGAAGGGTATTAATATGATGCGCTGGGTCGGTTCTTCCTAAATAGCTTTCAGGCATGCATCAACTAACGTAGAAACATGAAGAAATATTTTAATTGTATATATTTTATTTAGCAGTGGAATATATGCCGTTTTAAATCTCGTGGAAAAGTAAAAGACTTCCTTTCAATAATTGACCATATGCGATATTACCTGAAATCGCTTGTCAACACAGAGACAACTGGACCTGATGTGATATTTGAGTGTTTCTACAGCGATCATGCGAAATAACTTTCTCATCTTCCAGAAGCAGTTATCTCAGTTCGCTGAAATCATCGCCGTTTCGAAGAACAGTCATCTGAAGCGAGTGGATCATGCGATTCGAGAAAACCTGCCATGGGCAACTGAGAACGTGCGAAGAGGATTGTTGTCATTATGCACATTCTTTCTTCATGAGAACGCTTAACCATACACTGCAGCTGCAACAAGACGCTCATGTAACGCTTTCGATAGGAAGTATCTTGATCACCTACCAAACATCCCAGACTTGGTCCTCCTTGGTTTTCGTGTCTTTGCTCACGTGACACAGACAACGAGCTGCGCTGCACCCAAGTGTAGAGAATTGGCGGAGAGCAAAGGGTATTGGAAAGTTGCTACAACGCTACGACAAATGTCGAGGTCAGAGCAGAGAGTATGCATAGAAGTAGGAGTAGAGGAAAGTTGTAGCTAAATGTTAAATGTTGCAAATGAAACATTTTTGATTTTTACTGTGGTTTCAGTTTCGTAACCGATCGGACCAAAGAAGAAAAGAAAGAGAAGTCCCTCGCATTCATTGTAGAATGTCAAATTCCTTATAGGAGATGATTGTTGCAGTTCCATTGAGTGGAAGAGTTAAGATCAACTGGGTGTGACATTCATTTAAGGCAACATCCGTTATTACAATATTAAAAGCCCACAAACATTTCGTTAAATTGATTTTAAAAATCCCCACCAACAATTTCTGTGTTAGAATTTTACAATCTCAACATTCCCAGCAAGTTTATTGTAACTATCCCCCATACGATAAGAATACTAATGATAGTAGTAATAATGAATTTGAAAATCTTACACAGTAGTATCAATAATAAGGGAGAGTTTCTCACACAGTTATACCAAGGCAGAATTTCAAACGGTTACATCCAACCAAATTAAAGCCTGGTATAAATTTGTGACTTAGGTTTTAAAGCCAGAAAAAACATAAATAATTTTAAGAATGCACCTCTTTTACAACGCAAAAAATTTAACTGAACAAAAAAGTGGCTCTGAGCAGTATTGGACTTAACATCTGAGGTCATCAGTCTCCTAGAACTTAGAACTACTTAAACCTAACTAACCTAAAAACATCACACACATCCATGCCCGAGGCAGAATTCGAACCTGTGACCGTAGCGGTTCCAGGCTGAAGCGCCTAGAACCTCTCGGCGACACTAGCCGGCTTAACTGAACAATTCTTAGTCATATACTCAATTTATGAGGACGTGTCTGGATAACGATTCTGCAAGTAACACGAGTAACACTAAAACTAAACTCCGCCAGGCCATGAAAGCCAAACCGTACCGACCGGCCGCCATCTCATCCTCATCCACAGGCGTCACTGGTAACGGATATGGTGAGTCATGTGGTCAGCCGACCGCTCTCTCGGCGATATGTCATTTTACGAGCCGGAGCCGCTACTTCTCAACCAAGTAGCTCCTCAGTTTGTCTCACAAGAGCTGTGTGCATTCCGCTTGCTAACAACGTTCGGCACACCGGATGGTCACCCATCCAAGTGCTATCCCAGCCCGGCAGCGCTTAACTTCGGTGATGTGACGGGAGGCAAGGCCATCGGCTCTCGGGTAACACTACTATCTAGTTTACCAAATGGGGAAATATTACATCTCGACACCATTCACAGTTATCAAAATGTGTTCTTCCATAGTAATTTCTAGTATCCTCAACCCAGTCAACGTTACTTGCTTCATGATAACGTCGGCCTTCTCTGCGTGCCTTAACAACCACTGCGGCCGCACAGACAAATCAACCACGTCGTTTAGCGGCGCCCATCAAATTTAAACCTCAGCAACAAGCTTTCTTGACCATGCGCACCAGTGAAAAGTGTGATGATGACCGTCACAGTTACCGATACTGACCAAAATTTTGTACATGGTTGCACGTTCAGAGACCGTGAATAGTTACAATTGAAAGAAAGCAGCCGTAGGTCACTATTTTTAACGAATTAACCGGGTTTCAACACTGCTAGGAGTGTCTTCCTCAGAATGTAAATCAAAGAATGGTCTATAACATGGTCACAGAATTATGACTAAAAACGTATGATACAGAGTATAAGTACAGAATCATCGTGAAAGACTGGCATTACTTATATGTCATTTATAAAATAATAAATATGCCAAAAGGGCATTAGTCACGAAGATATTTAAGATAAAAAATTGTGATGGCGAGCCACTAAGGGCTGCTCGTTACTTACGCTGTTACAGGTTGCAACCTGTTTTTAGTTATAATTCTGTGACCATGTTATAGACCATTCTTTGATTTAAATTCTGAGGAAGACGCTCCTACCAGTGTTGAAACCCTGTTAATTCGTTAAAAATAGTGACCAACGGCTGTTTTCTTTCAATTGATACTGACCAAGTCGACCAGCTGCGCCGGAACGGCGAACGTCGTGCAGCGGGGAGACCGAAGCGATGCTGCCCTTCCAGGTTGGCGCGGTGCGTCCGGCAAGCCGCCTCAGCTGCAGCCAGGCGGCGACACAGCCGGCGCTGCTGGTGGCGCCGCACCGCAGCGATTCAGTCCACGAGAGGCGGGCGCGGGAGTTCAGGTCGCCGCAGCGTGACGGGTACAGACAACTGCCGCTGGACGCAGGCACCCGCAAAACATTCTAAACATTTTTTCTTATTATACATCACTCTTAATACTGAGAATATTACCAATAATGACATATTACTAATGGTAGCAGAGTTTTCCCGCCCGACAGAAATTTATTAAGTCGACTGTATTAAGAGAAAACTTTCTGAGACAGGTAAGCAGTAATATGTGTCATGCTGGCCATCGTGATGGCATCATTAAATATGTGTTTTGGTTATGTATGCAGTGGTAAACTGCGACTGATGTGTCACAAGACAGTTGCACACTCTGCTTCCTACGAAGATGGAAAACAATGATCGAAGTAAAAACGTTATAGTCAACCTGCATATTGTTTGTAGCGTCATTGGCCACACTTCGTAGCAATGAATCTGTTGTTGCTCATGGAAATGCTGTAACATATTCTATACTAACATAGCAGAAGACTTTCCCTAAAACCAATAACGTAACGCTGGACTTGTTACCGGTAGTTTCGATCAACGAGAACTCAAATTTTTCATTTTTACTTTTTTCATAAACGCTATTGGGAACTGACATTAATAGGCAACATAGATTTAATGAAAGATAAGAGAAAGTAGTGCTAGTACGGAGGCATACAGGTACTTCCTTCTTCTTCCCTCACTCTATATGTACGTGGCATAAGGTACCCTTCGCCTCTGACTTGCACAGTATGGAAGCATTCTAAAACTATTAGTGTGTCGTCGTGACCACGTGACCACCTTACAAGCATACAGTGACATAGAGTTTCGCCCACCTTTAAATAAGCCAAGAATTTACAACGTGTACACGCGAGGCTTTAATATTTGTTCGGCCATATGCATATGTAAATTCTGTACTGGCTTCACATCTCCACAGTAAAAAAGTTCTCGATCTGTTTTTTTTTTTGCGAATGACATAAGGCGTCTGCAGAGTATGTGTACTCTAAAAATTTAGGGGCAAACGTCATGATCACGTGACAAGCTTATAAGCATACAACGGCCTAGAGTTTGGACAACATTAAACAACACAAATCTGCTAATTTAAGAGTCAAGTTCTGTGTCTGATACTTCCGAGAGAGGAAGACTGTATACCTCATCTGCTAATGGATCTTGGTAAGAGTCGCAGGGTGACGGGCAAATCGCTTAGCCTGACGTATGTAAGTGATAAATAATTTTAGTTTGGACGTGACATGACGGGTAATCATGAATATTTTTATGATAGTATACTGCCATTAGCACAACGTTGTGGAGCTGTGACACACTTACAAACATTATGGTATCTGTAGGAGCGTTAGAGCTGTACAAATCGAAAACATCACAAAACAGTCAATTACGCCAATGTGTTACTTTTAGCCATATTGTCAAAAAATGGCTCTGAGCACTATGGGACTTAACTACTGAGGTCAGCAGTCCCCTAGAACTTAGAACTACTTAAACCTAACTAAACTACGGACACCACACACCTTGTGCAGGGATGTGTGTGGTGTCCGTAGGTTAGTTATATATATATATATATATATATATATATATATATATATATATATATATATATATATATATATAACTTTTTTTTAGGAATCATGACTGGAATTGACATCATGGTCACATGATCAACTTTCTAGAATAAATACACAGCAGTTTGTAAGGCTAGAGATATATTTTCACGCAGTAATCTGTAATCTTGCAATTGAGTCTCCACTCCATCCGCGAACTTCTCGAACTTTGGTCTTCCAATGTATTTTTCTTCTATCATACGTTGAGAATCACAGAACCTCTTACATTCCGTCTTGAGAATAGTTATACTTACGACTGGTAAATGATTATGTGTTGTACATACGTTCCCAAAGAACCTGAAAATCCGACTAAATTCCTTAAACTGATACGTAATTATTTGATGGGTAATAGATATTTATTTACAACACCATACTGGCATTAAAGTACTGTGACGGATGCGTAACACATTTTCATATATACAGTTATCTGTCGTAGCGATAGAGCGTTAGGTTAGAAACACATCTGTAAAGGTGATGTTTCTGCCAGCCATAGCTGCAAGTGCATATTGAAGCATGCTTCCTAGTCTGACTACTATCCGAAACCAGCAACATGACTTGTGAATTAATTTCAGTTATCTAGCAGAGCACCACAGAATTATATCATTAGACGCTCTACAAAACATTTGTCAGTATTACAGTTCGTGTAATTAATCTCCACTTTGAAAGTCATTAAAACTGTAGCCATACAGACAACACTCCCTCTCTCCTAATCTTCTGATCATACCTTCTAACTGTGACTGGACTTTCAATTCGATTACACTGTTTTGCTTGTGCTGTTACATGTATAGCCCAGGGCCATGGGGTGGGATATGGGTCCAGTAACGACGAGCAACATGCATGTATTTTGTCTCTATGCACGGATTGCTCTGCCAACCAAA